>NC_092333.1:369094166-369467500 GCF_046630445.1 Rutidosis leptorrhynchoides | reverse complement strand
TTTCACATTATTATATATACCCTTATCTTTATATATATATATATATATATATATATATATATATATATATATATATATATATATATATATATATATATATTATTTACACACAATTGTTCATGAATCGTCGGGTAAGGTTCAATGGGTAACTAAGTGCATGAAATTATATAAAACTTCAATTTACTTAACTTGTCGATTATTCATCTTCTAAGTTTTCTATATTTCATAATTTCACCTTTACATTAAATATAAAAATTAAAAAGTTACCTTATTAAAAGTCACGTGTAAATTGTTGTAAAGCATGTATTGGAAATCAAACAGGAACCTCCACTATCTTTTGTCTAACTTTCGTTATTTGACACTTTGTTCCTAATTAGAATCACTTTACCAATTATTCCAAATACCGTTAAAAGGAAAAGATTTCTCAAATCAATGTGGACCTCACAACTAAGACCCCTAATCATATCACAATGTATATGATAATTCAAGCATTTGATATTATCTTTTAATTCCGTCGATAAATATATTAAACATATATCGAAACAAATACGTTCATGTAAAGTATTATACATTTAATACTTTGTTAACATCTTTAATTAATATTTATATATAATTATATACACATCAAGTTAAATATAATTGTTCGTGAATCGTTGGAAATAGTCGAAGGGTAATTGAATATATGAACATAGTTCAAAATTTTTGAGACTTCAACATTAGAGACTTTGCTTATCGTGTCGGAAACATATAAAGATTAAGTTTAAATTTGGTCAGAAATTTCTGGGTTGTCACAGTTATTCGATGAATGGTAGGTTGGACCCCTGAATGGCCACCACTAGAATCATTGTGGAAGTGTTTAATGATATCAAGTCGTAATGTATCATCTGCACTGACAACAAGGTTTCCTTTTCTTTAAGCAAACCTTCAGTTAAAGTGTAATGTTTATGAGCCACTATTTGTTGTAGATCAACATCACTTATTACACTTTGTTTAATACACTCTGTAAAATCACCAAAAATAGTTAATATTTATATAGTTTAATGTTATATTTAAAATCAATAATTTATGTAAATATTTATATGAATAATCTTTATATATAATTATATATAATATTATGGTAGTTGGAATATATATATATATACCCTTATATAGAAAATGTAGAGACCCGTCCTAATCCATCCGGACGAAGTCCATATCGATTACAAACGATTCACAACAGTTGATTACATCGCGAGGTAATTGACCTCTATATGATAAATTTTACAAACATTGCATTCGTTTTTAAAAGACAAACTTTCGTTACATCGACAGTTGACAGGCATGTAAAGCATTTCATAATATATCCAAATATAATTGACTTAATAATAATCTTGATGAACTCAACGACTCGAATGCAACATCTTTTGAAATATGTCATGAATGACTCCAAGTAATATCTCTAATATGAGCAAATGCACAGCGGAAGATTTCTTTCGTACCTGAGAATAAACATGCTTTAAAGTGTCAACCAAAAGGTTGGTGAGTTCAGTAGTTTATCATAAAGAATCATTTCATAATTTTAATAGACCACAAGATTTCATACTTCCATTTCTCATAATCATACGTCCCATGCATAGAGACAAAAATATCATTCATATGGATTGAACACCTGGTAACCGACATTCACAATATGCATATAAGAATATCCCCATCATTCCGGGATCCTCCTTCGGACATGATATTAATTTTGAAGTACTAAAGCATCCGATACTTTGGATGGGGCTTGTTGGGCCCGATAGATCTATCTTTAGGATTCGCGTCAATTAGGGTGTCTGTTCCCTAATTCTTAGATTACCAGACTTAATAAAAAGGGGCATATTCGATTCGATAATCCAACCATAGAATGTAGTTTCAATTACTTGTGTCTATTTCGTAAAAGAGTTATAAAAACAGCGCATGTATTCTCAGTCCCAAAAATATATATTGCAAAAGCATTTAAAAAGGGATTAATGAAACTCACGCATATAAATATTGTAAAACAGTTAATAAAGCATTTGAATGTATTCTCAGCCCAAAAACGTAAAGAGTAAAAAGGGTAAATGAACTCACCGTATTGTATTTTGTAGTAAAAATACATATGACGACATTGAACAACTAAACAATGTAGGGTTGGCCTCGGATTCACGGACCTATATCATTTGTATATATATTAATACACATTATTGCAATCGAACAATTGTATATATATATATATATATATATATATATATATATATATATATATATATATATATATATATGAATTTATTAATTATGTCATATTTATATTAATAATATGTATATATCTTCATATTTTCATTTTGTGTATAAAAGTATAAATTTTATTATGTTGTCTATTAATTATATATTTATTTATATATATCATTTGTTTGAAAAGTAGTAATAATGTTAAAATAATATTAAATATGGTAAAATTATATTAATTATAATACTTAAGTTTTCTTATAAAGGCAATAATGTTAATATTCCTATTAGTGATAGTACTAATAATGATATTAATGATAATAACTATAAAAGTATTAATTTTACTGTTAATGATAGTTTTGATAATGATTTTAGCAGTTACATAATAGTAATATTCATGATGATACTTCTAATCATATTAGTGGTAATATTAATAATAATCTTAATATTAATATTAATGATGATAATTCTAATAATGATAATCATTCTTATAATAATAATAATGATAACATTAGTAATAATACTTATGTTCATTAAAATTGATAATAACACTAATGATACTTATTTTATTTTCATAATAACACTAATTAAAATAATCATAATCCTAATAATAATACTACTTATAATGATCATAACGATGGTAAACATTAATAATCTTGTAATAATAATAATTTCGATAATGATATTAATACTAATCCTAAATGATAATAATAATAATAATAATAATACTAATACTTAATAATAATATCAATCAATAATAATAACAATAATAACAATAACAATAACAATAACAATAACAATCTATAATAATAATAATAATAATAATAATAATAATAATAATAATAATAATAATAATAATAATAATAATAATAATAATAATAATAATAATAATAATAATAATAATAATAATAATAATAATAATAATTGAAACTACCTTATTAGCCTTTTCCAAAAAGATATGCCACGCACGAGGCTCGAACCCGAGACCTCCCACTAACACACTAGCACCCAAGACCATCCAAGCTATTCTGTTTTCTTGATTAATACACATTCTATGTTTATTTAAACCCGTTATAATCTGTTGCCCTAATCTTCATCTTCTTCACCACATCCAAATCTATCAGAGACTAAATTAAGGGACATCAGAACTAAATTAAATCTTGGATTGGGACAGAAACAAACGTGATGATGATTTAATTACCAGACACGAAACAAAAAAAAAAAGAAATCAAAGAATGGCAGTCGCTATATTCAAAGAAAAAAAATATATATGAATTTATAATTTGATTTTACAATTAAACTGTTTTGAGACCCCAATCCCTTAATGAAAAAATGTTTCTTATTAACCAGTAAATACTCTACAAACATCCTATTGACCTGAATCAAATTATAACTCGCGAATTTGAATGATTTAAAATCGTTTGACTTTGTAGTTCGAAAACTTTGACTCGAAAATTGAAGCTCAATAGAAAGAGTTAACACCTGAGATTTTGCATATAGTTTAATTGAAAGATTCCTAATAAGACTGCAATTCTACATTTGAAGATTTGATTGAAATCGAGCTGTTTAAATTTTTAGATAAAAACAGGGAATACGAGCGGTATATCTATATATATATATTTCTATTTAATTCACACAATTTGCAGATATAATTGATGATAGTAGTTACTAAATTTAACGAGTTTGTTACAAACATTGATAAACTCGCTTGATTTATATCATTAGGTAGTAGACAGATGTATTTATCAATCAGAAAAAAAAAAAAATTAAATAAATAGAATCAGACAAAGAAGATGGAATAAAGGTACATAATAGAATAAAAGTAGATGTTGATTTGCAACGGTTTTTGGCTGAGTCTATGAGTGAATTCGATCTCCTAATACAACAAGAGGTATGAGACAAAAGTGAAAAAGAAATGGATCGTGATGATAATCTGTTTTTTTTTTTTTTTACTCTTTAATTGATATAATTATATTAATAAATCCTAATTCTTGTTAATACTAATAATAATAATTGATAATAATAAATAATAATACTAATAATAATAATAATATAAATGTACAGAGAATTTATAATTTTAGTTAAAGATAATAATAGAATTGATATTGGTATTAGTAAAAATAATAACAATAATATTACTACTAATCATACTAAATATAACAAATGATATGTATCAATTTTGTATCTATAGATTATATATTTTAAGTAATAATATTAGTAATACTAATACTAATATTACTAATGACATTATTATAACACTACTTTGTAATTAAATTTAATATAATAGTATTACATATTATTGGTTATGTAATATAACTATATATTATATAATAACTTATTTTGAGTATTAAATTTTTATATAATTTAACAGGTATTACAATATACATATATTTATATATAGCATTCTTCTATTGATATACGAATTTATTGTAACTACAACTTAATTATTTTATATTATATTGTACATATTTAATTTTAATGGTTAAATTATTTTGTATTATTTCTATTTATTATTATATGCATACTTTCATTTATATTTACATATTTGATTACACAATTGTTCGTGAATCGTCGGGAACAGTCAAGGTCAATTGATTACGTGAATATAGACTTCAAAACTTTCGAGACTCAACATTACAGATTTTGCTTATTGTGTTGGAACATATAAAGATTAAGTTTTAATTTGGTCGGAAATTTCCGGGTCGTCACAGAAAACACTTATTTGTTATAATAATATTGTTAATGTAAAAGTAGTAATCATAACAAAAATAATAATAATAATAATAATAATAATAATAATAATAATAATAGTAGTAGTAATAATAATAATAATAATAATAATAATAATAATAATAATAATAATAATAATAATAATAATAATAATAATAATAATAATAATAATAATAATAATAATAATTTCTTTATCTCCCCGATAATCGGCCTTATGGAAATCGCAGCAGGGTGATCACACCTCTGCTTGGCTAAGGGCAGTCCCTATTTTGGGGTTGGGTCAGACGATGAACGCAAAGACTTACCGATGTGTGTTGTGCTACCGGTTGGGTGTTCCATTGTTCTCTATCTCGACGGCATGCTCTGCCTGTTCAAGGGTTTTTACTGGGGATATTTTTGGGGATCACGCGGTGTCTTGTGCTGGTATAGTGGGTATTAAACATCGACATAATGTTGTTCGGGATTCCCTTGTTGATGTTTGTTATCGATATGGGATTTCAGCGAGAAAGGAGGTTGACATTGGGTTGTCTGGAGGGAACGACAGGGCCCTCAGACCTGCAGATGTGTTACTTTATTCCTGGGATTGTGGTCACGATGTTTGTGTTGACTTGACAGGGTCTTCTCCTTTGACACAGTCTGGGCTTTCTGACTTTGTCCCTGGACGTGCTGTGGTTGATGCGGCTCGTCGGAAGCGGGTCAAGTACGAATCTAGCTGTCAGGCGATTGGTTATGGTTTCATTCCTTTCTCATTTTCTTCCCTTGGGGAATTAGAAAAGGATGCTGTTTCTTTGCTAAAGCGGGTTCAGAAGAGTTCGATGGAGCAAGATATTGGTGTCGGTAATGCTGCTCATATTTTTACTAGGATAGGTTTTGCTATTGCTAGAGGTGTGGGGGCTCAGATTGTCTCTAGGCTTCCCACTAATTTTTTGTAAGTTTTAATACTTTTAAGTTTATTATTATAAATAATAATAATAATAAAAATAATAATAATAATAATAATAATAATACTAATAATAATACTAATGATACTTTTAATAATAATAATAATATTAATGATAAGTTTAATAAAAATTCTAATTTTATATAAAATGAAAATTTTATTAATAATGATAACTTTAATAAAAATGATAGTTTTTAAATAAAAATGATAATTTTAATGATAATACTAATAATAATTTAAATGATACTAGTAATAATAATAATAATAATAATCATACTTATAACCATAACTTAATTATTATCATTTTTATATACATATAGTACTACGTAACATATTATTATTTATACCTATCATTTTTATATCCATAAAATCATCATTATAATACCGCTTTTTATTAACTTCATAGTATAAATATATATTTATATTATTAACATGCTCTTAATCACCATAATCACAATACTAATACTTATTTTATTAATAGTAATGATAATTAGAATAATAACAATATAACTTAATAGTTGATAATTTAACAAAAGGGGAAAATGTCGCATGCTAGGATCGAACCCTCGACCTCCTGGAAAACAACCCATCCCCTAACCATCTGTTCCGTCAATGCTTATCTGTTTTAATCCGAACCTTAATTTCTTTAACCCAACATTTACAGTCATCATTAATCATCACAATCATCCATCATCATCACCATGTTCATCACCGATCATTATCATCATCGATAACATCATCATCGACATAACATAATCGAAATTATCTCGTCGTCATCATGAAACCATCATTCATCTATCGTCATTTTGATCATGTTGTTCATCGTTATCACGACTGTTCATGATCATGTGCTATCAACTTCATGTGTTTAATAGTAGCAGAAAAATAATGGCCAACAATGGTGGTTTGCGGTGGTATTGAATGTGTACAACAGGAGCAGCAATATGCAGGTGGCGGTGGTGGTGTTGTGTGGTGGGTCACTGAAATAGAAACGCTACAGTAACTGCAGCAGTTAGCTGCAAAAAGAGGGTGTTTTCGGCGGTATATAGTTGCAAAAAAAATGGTGGCGGTTCATGTTGAGGGTGGTCTGGGTTGATTTGAACAGTCACGAAGAAGAAGAAAAATGATAGTAGGGTGATGATTGTCATGGTTTTTGTAGCTGAAGATCGAACAAGAATTAAAACAAAGACCAAGTGGTGATCAACGATGGGTAGTGTTGGTTTGTGGTGGTTTGTGATGAAGAGAGATGGAGGAGAGAGAGAAAAAGAGAGAGATAGCGGGGTTGTTTCCTGGTGGTTGTAGTGCTCACGACAGTGGGTTGTTTACGGTGGTATTTTCGATGGCCAGCAGTAGCAGTAGAAGATGAGAGGATCGAGTGATGTTGTGGTATAACAAAATAGGAACAACAACATAAACATTCAAGAGAAACAACAAGTAGTTTTGGGGCTGAAAACGAGTAAAACAAGTGGGTTGTTTCTCAGACTAGAATTGTGGAGAGAGAGGGAGATAAGTGGTGGAGGTTTACGGTGGTCTAGGGTGGTGGTTGATGGTAACGGGCGGCGGTGGTTAGTTCACCGGTGGTGATTTTGTGTATCCCCTCCTAACTCTCTCTCGATACACATATATGCAAATTGTTTATATATTAGTTATAATATTAATATTAATAATAGTTAATAATAATAATAAAATATTAAATTTAAAAGTTAGAAAGCAACTAGTAAACGATCACACAGTAAGCAGCCACAGATTTTTAGGAGTATCTACCGACGGTTTTCACGGAGCGTGTCCATTGCTAAACAGTTAACGAATAAAAGTGCTCCTAAAATTCCCAAATTTTTAGATTAGATATATTTAATTATTTCACTCATTAACTGTATGAAAACTGAACAAAAAGGTTCGATAATTATTTATTTTTTGTACCAAATAATATGTACGGAGTACAAAAATTTAATCTTAAAAGACTAAAAATATTTCTGACAAATCTAAAATCTTCGTAATCAATTTACAGTCTAACTTTTATTTCAATCCTTCATGGACATGTACAATATCTATATTAAAATTAACAAAATATCAACCGAGTGTTACCGACGTTTACTAATTAAGCTCGAAATCATTCATTTTCCATTTACTCTCTCTCTAAATATAATCAGTTTTAAATAACAAGTTTTATCACATAAATATATATTATATATTTTTAAACAAATAGATTTAATATTATTTTATATATTTACAAATAGTATTTATATACATATTTATATACATACATATATATATATATATATATATATATATATATACATTTGTAATAATAGTTTTCATTGTATCACATATTATTTTACATATTTATTTCCAACAATTAACTCATATATTATATCAATTAATATTTCAAATTATTATATATATATATATATATATATATATATATATATATATATATATATATATATATATATATTTAAATATACATGTATCTATTAAAAATTAGTTGTTCGTGAATCGTCAAGAACAGTCAAAGGTCAATTGAATATATGAAAACAGTTTAAAATTTTGAGACTCAACCTAACAGACTTTGCTTATCGGGTCGAAATCATACAAAGATTAAGTTTAAATTTGGTCGGAAATTCCCGGGTTGTCACAATCATTACTACCTCAAGTTTTCTGGATAAAACTACTAGAAATGAGAAAAATGGATCTAGCTTCAAAGGATCCTTGGATGGCTTGAAAGTTCTTGAAGCAGAATCATGACACGAAAACAGTTCAAGTAAGATTTTCACTCGAAATAAGATTGTTATAGTTGTAGAAATTGAATCAAAGTTTGAATATGAATATTACCTTGAATTAGAAAGATAACCTACTATAAATAACAAAGATTCCTTGATCTTAGATGATTACTAGGAATGGATTAGAAAGCTTGGAAGTAGACTTGCAAACCTGGAAGTATTGTTGATTTTTATGAAACTATACTTATGGAATTTATGAAGAACACTTAGAACTTGAAGATGGAACTTGAGAGAGATCAATTTGATGAAGAAAATTGATGAATTTGTAGGTATTTTTGGTCGTTGGTATATGGATTAGATATAAAGGATGTGTAATTTTGTTTACATGTATATAAATCATGAATGATTACTAATATTTTTGTAATTTTATGAGATATTTCATGCTAGTTTCCAAATGATGGTTCTCACATGTGTTAGGTGACTCACATGGGCTGCTAAGAGCTGATCATTGGAGTGTATATACCAACAGTACATACATCTAAAAGCTGTGTATTGTACGAGTATGAATACGGGTGCATACTAGTAGAATTGTTGATGAAACTGAACGAGGATGTAATTGTAAGCATTTTTGTTAAGTAGAAGTATTTTGATAAGTGTCTTGAAGTCTTTCAAAATTGTATAAATACATATTAAAACACTACATGTATATACATTTTAACTGAGTCGTTAAGTCATCGTTAGTCGTTACATGTAAATGTTGTTTTGAAGCCTTTAGGTTAACGATCTTGTTAAGTGTTGTTAACCCATTGTTTATTATATCAAATGAGATGTTAAATTATTACATTATAATGATATTATGATATATTAATATATCTTAATATGATATATATACAATTAAATGTCGTTACAACGATAATCGTTACATATATGTCTCGTTTTGAAATCATTAAGTTAGTAGTCTTGTTTTTACATATGTAGTTCATTGTTAATATACTTAGTGATATGTTTACTTATCATAATACCATGTTATCTATATATATATATATATATATATATATATATATATATATATATATATATATATATATATATATATATATATATATATATATATATCCATATATATGACATCATATAGTTTTTACAAGTTTTAACGTTCGTGAATCACCGGTCAACTTGAGTGGTCAATTGTCTACATAAAAACTATTTCAATTAATCAAGTCTTAACAAGTTTGATTGCTTAACATGTTGGAAACACTTAATCATATAAATATCAATTTCATTTAATATATATAAACATGGAATAGTTCGGGTCACTACAGTACCTACCTGTTAAATAAATTTCGTCCTGAAATTTTAAGCAGTTGGAGGTGTTGACGTATCTTCTAGAAATAAATGCGGGTATTTCTTCTTCATCTGATCTTCTCATTCCCAAGTGAACTCGGGTCCTCTACGAGTATTCCATCGAACCTTAACAATTGGTATCTTGTTTTGCTTGAGCCTTTTAACCTCACGATCCATTATCTCGACGGGTTCTTCAATGAATTGTAGTTTTTCATTGATTTTAATTTCGTCTAAAGGAATAGTGAGATCTTCTTTAGCTAAGCACTTCTTCAGATTAGAGATGTGAAAGGTATTATGTACATTGGCGAGTTGTTGAGGTAATTCAAGTCGGTAGGCTACTGGTCTGACACGATCTAAAATCTTGAATGGTCCAATGTATCTTGGATTTAGTTTCCCCCGTTTACCAAATCGAATAACGCCTTTCCAAGGTGAAACCTTAAGCATGACCATTTCTCCAATTTCAAACTCTATATCTTTTCTTTTACTGTCCGCGTAGCTCTTCGACTCTGGGCGGTTTTCAATCGTTGTTGAATTTAGATGATTTTATCGGTAGTTTCTTGTATTATCTTCAGACCCGTAATCTATCTATCCCCCACTTCATTCCAACAAATAGGAGACCTGTACTTTCTACCATAAAGTGCCTCAAACGCCGTCATCTCAATACTAGAATGATAACTGTTGTTGTAGGAAAATTCTGCTAACGGTAGGTGTCGATCCTAACTGTTTCCAAAATCAATAACACATGCTCGTAGCATGTCTTCAAGCGTTTGTATCGTCCTTTTGCTCTGCCCATTAGTTTGTGGATGATAGGCAGTACTCATGTCTAGACGAGTCCCCAATGCTTGTTGCAACGTCTGCCAGAACCTTAAAAAAATCTACCATCCCTATCAGAGATAATAGAGACGGGTATTCCATGTCTGGAGACAACCTTCTTCAAATACAATCGCGCCAACTTCTCCATTTTGTCATCTTCTCTCATTGGCAGGAAGTGTGCTGACTTGGTGAGACGATCAACTATTACCCAAATAGTATCATAACCACTTGCAGTCCTTGGCAATTTAGTAATGAAATCCATGGTAATGTTTTCCCATTTCCATTCCGGGATTTCAGGTTGTTGTAGTAGACCTGATAGTTTCTGATGTTCAGCTTTAACCTTAGAACATGTCAAACATTCTCCTACATATTTAGCAATATCGGCTTTCATACCCGGCCACCAAAAGTGTTTCTTGAGATCTTTATACATCTTCCCCGCTCCGGGATGTATTGAATATCTGGTTTTATGTGCTTCCTTAAGTACCATTTCTGTCACATCTCCAAACCTTGGTACCCAAATTCTATCAGCCCTATATCGGGTTCCTTTGGGTATCTCATTCTTCAATTTTCCTTCTTTTACAACCCCCTATTGCGCCTCCTTTATTTGAGTAGTAAGGTTACTATGAATAATTATATTCAAAGCTTTTACCCGTATAGGTTCTCTGTCCTTTCTACTCAAAGCGTCAGCTACCACATTCGCCTTCCCCGGGTGGTATCGAATCTCAAAATCATAATCATTCAACAGTTCAATCCACCTGCGTTGTCTCATATTCAGTTGCTTTTGATTAAATATATGTTGGAGACTTTTGTGGTCGGTATATATAATACTTTTGACCGCATATAAATAATATCTCCAAGTATTTAATGCAAAAACAACAGCACCCAATTCCAAATCGTGAGTCGTATAATTTTGCTCGTGAATCTTCAATTGTCTAGACGCATAAGCAATCACCTTCGTTCGTTGCATTAATACACAACCGAGACCCTGCTTTGATGCGTCACAATAAATCACAAAATCATCATTCCCTTCAGGCAATGACAATATAGGTGCCGTAGTTAGCTTTTTCTTCAATAACTGAAACGCCTTCTCTTGTTCATCCTTCCATTCAAATTTCTTCCCTTTATGCGTTAATGCAGTCAAGGGTTTTGCTATTTTGGAGAAATCTTGGATGAATCTTCTGTAGTAACCAGCCAATCCTAAAAATTGACGTATATACTTCGGAGTTTTTGGGGTTTTCCACTTTTCAACGGTTTCGATCTTTGCCGGGTCCACCTGGATACCTTCTTTGTTCACTATGTGACCGAGGAATTGAACTTCTTCCAACCAAAATGCACACTTTGAAAACGTAGCGTACAGTTTTTCTTTCCTCAACAACTCTAGCACTTTTCTCAAATGTTCTTCGTGCTCTTGATCATTCTTTGAGTAGATAAGTATGTCATCAATGAAAATAATGACAAACTTGTCTAGATATGGCCCACACACACAGTTCATGAGGTCCATGAACACAGCTGGTGCGTTAGTCAATCCAAACAGCATAACCATAAACTCGTAATGACCGTAACGCGTTCTGAAAGCAGTCTTCGGAATATCGTCCTCCTTCACCCGCATTTGATGATACCCATAACGTAAATCGATTTTCGAATAAACCGACGAGCCTTGTAGTTGATCAAATAAGTCGTCAATTCTCGGCAGTGGATAACGGTTTTTGATGGTAAGTTTATTCAACTCTCTGTAGTCAATACACAACCTAAATGTACCATCCTTCTTCTTGACAAACAAAACAGGAGCTCCCCATGGTGAAGTTCTTGGTCGAATGAAACCACGTTCTAATAGTTCTTGCAGTTAGCTTTGCAGTTCTTTCATCTCACTGGGTGCGAGCCTGTAAGGAGCACGAGCTATTGGGGCAGCTCCTGGTACAAGATCTATTTGAAATTCAACAGATCGATGTGGAGGTAGTCCTGGTAATTCTTTCGGAAATACATCGGGAAATTCTTTTGCGACGGGAACATCATTGATGCTCTTTTCTTCAGTTTGTATTTTCTCGACGTTTGCTAGAACAGCATAGCAACCTTTTCTTATTAGTTTTTGTGCCTTAAAATTACTAATAAGATGTAGCTTCGTGTTGCCCTTTTCTCCGTACACCATTAAGGATTCTCCTTCTTCTCGTACAATGCGAATTGCATTTTTGTAACATACGATCCCTGCTTTCATCTCCTTCAGCCAGTCCATGCCAACTATTACATCAAAACTCCCTAACTCTACTGGTATCAAATCAATCTTAAATATTTCGCTACCCAGTTTATTTTTTCGATTCCGGCATATATAATCTGCTGAAATTAATTTACCGTTTACTAATTCGAGTAAAAATTTACTATCCAATGACGTCAATGGACAACTTAATTTAGCACAAAAATCTCTACTCATATAGCTTCTATCCGCACCCGAATCAAATAAAACGTAAGAAGATTTATTGTCAATAAGAAACATACCCGTAACAAGCTCCAGGTCTTCCTGTACCTCTGCCGCATTAATATTGAAAACTCTTCCGCGGCCTTGTCCATTCGTGTTCTCCTAGTTCGGGTAATTTCTAATAATATGGCCCGGTATTCCACATTTATAACAAACTACATTGGCATAACTTGCTCCGACACTACTTGCTCCGCCATTACTCGTTCCGACACCATTTGTTCCTTTCGTTCTGTTAACCCCTGGTCCGTAGACCTCACACTTCGCCGCGCTATGACCATTTCTTTTACACTTGTTGTAAAATTTGGTGCAGAACCCCGAGTGATACTTTTCACACCTTTGGCATAGCTGCTTCTGTTTGTTGTTGTTGCGGTTGTTATTATTGTTGGGATGATTGTTGTAGTTGTTGTTGTTGTTGTTGTTTTTGTTGTGCCGTTTGTTGTAGTTGCGATTGATGTTGCGATTGTTGGGATAGTTGTTGTTGTATTGGTGACTCTTATCACCGTTTTCCTCCCACTTTCTTTTGACTAGCTTCACGTTGGCCTCTTCGGCCGCCTGTTCTTTAATTCTTCCCTCAATCTGGTTCACTAGTTTGTGAGCCATTCTACATGCCTTTTGTTTGGAGGCAGGCTCGTGTGAACTTATATCTTCTTGGATTCTCTTTGGTAACCCTTTCACAAATGCGTTGATCTTCTCTTCCTCATCTTCGAACGCTCTCAGACACAATAGGCACAATTCTGTGAATCGTCTTTCGTATGAAGTAATATCGAATCCCTGTGTTCGTAACCCTCTAAGTTCTGACTTGAGCTTATTGACTTCAGTTCTGGGACGGTACTTCTCGTTCATCAAGTGCTTGAATGCTGACCACGGTAGCGCGTAATCAGCATCTTGTCCTACTTGCTCTAGATAGGTATTCCACCATGTTAACGCAATACCTGTGAAGGTATGCGTAGCATACTTCACTTTGTCTCCTTCAGCACACTTACTTATGGTAAACACCGATTCAACTTTCTCGGTCCACCGTTTCAATCTGATTGGTCCTTCGGTCCCATCAAATTCTGAAGGTTTGCAGGCAGTGAATTCCTTGTAGGAGCATCCTACACGATTTCTTACGCCGTTAGCTGTATTGCTAGATTCAGAGTTATTGTTGGTATGTAGCGCGGCCTGTACTGCGGCTATGTTTGAAGTAAGAAAGGCACGAAATTCTTCTTCGCTCATATTCAAGGTGTGTCGAGTAGTCGGTACCATTTCCTTCAAAATAGTCAAATGAAACAAGTTAATCATAAAGAATATTAAGAGTAGTCAATAGTATCTCGTAGCATAATATGAACTCATTTATAAAAGCTTTTTCTTCATATTAGCGTTTTATAAGTTTAAATTCGGGTACTACCTACCCGTTAAGTTCATACTTAGTAGCTAATATACAATTCAACTACTACAATTCCATATGAAAAACTGATTATAATAATATATCACATACAAATATTCTTCAAACTTACAACTTCGCTATATTACATATAACATGAAATATAGTACACTATGATACAAGACAGTTTTGAAGATAAATCTAGTTAATACGCAAGTTGTTCAGCAAAGTAAATAAAGACACGTAATTCATAAGTCCAGAAACAAGTCATGCATTCTGGTTTTACTAAGACGACTTCCCATCCTTGCTCTTGTGGAAAATAACCGTTATGACCATTGGCTAGGCAGCATGTTGTAATGTCGTCAAAAGGACGAGGGTTTCGTAATGTCCAACAGCCCCATAATAATCTAAAAACCTTGTTTCTCACCCCAACTACTGAATCAGTCACTTGTGGGAAGTTTTATTTAAAAGCTGCAATCCGATGTTCTTTTTCTCACTTTGGTAAGAAGCGAACATCACTAACCCGTAAGCATAACATGCTTCTTTATGTTGCATGTTAGAAGCTCTTTCTAATTCACGAAATCCTATGTTAGGATATGTTGAGTCAAAATAGGTTCTTAACCCGTAGCGTAAAATTGAATTTGGGTTCCCCGCATTTAACGTTTTAAAGAAAACAAGGCGTAACTTAAAGTCTCCCCAATGTGATATACCCCACCTATCAAAGGAAAGCCTTTTATAAACTAAGGCATTTCTGGAAAATCTTTCAAATGTTTGACAAGTTAATTTCGCCATAACTAAATGTGCTGATGAATTCTGACCGACTCTAGACAAGATTTCCTCAATCATATCCTCTGGTAGGTCTTCTAAAATATTCAGTTGTCTACCCTTAACGTCCATTTTGTTTTTATACTATAAAATTGACAAGGATTAGATTCGTAATAACAAACAATACAAGCAATTTTTACATAGAACATAAAAGTACAAGCACACTACAATACATTTATTACACAACATGCTTACACCCCTCTAATCTGAATCACTGGGTTCTTCTTCTTCGGACTTGGTTCTTTTTCCTAATTTTCTAGGGATATATGATGTTCCTCTAATACGAGCCGTCGTTTTTCACATTGGTTTAGAAAAACCTGGTGGTTTAGAGGTTCCCAGGTTATTGTCACGATATTGAAAATACGGGTGTTGACGGTACATATAAAGTTCATCGGGGTCGGAATCAGATTTCTCTATTTTGATTCCTTTTCCATTATTATTTTCTTTTGCCTCATTAAATTGGGTCAGGGTAATTTCTATAACATCATCGGAATCCTCATCAGGATCCGATTCATCGGGAAATTGGTAATTTTCCCAATATTTTGCTTCCTTAGCGGAAGCACCATTGACCATTATTAACTTTGGTCCATTGGTTGAGGATTTTCTTTTATTTGACCGGTTTTCTGTGGTTCCTAATATTCCCCCCTCCGGAACCTCTTCTTCTTCTTCCGGTTCATCTTCTTCTGGTTCCTCTTCTTCCGTTTCCTCTTCTTCAGGTTCCGTTTCCTCTTCTTCCGGTTCTTCGGGAACTTGTGAATCTTGCCAATATATTCGACTATTCGTTATTATTAGGTGAGTCAATGGGATTTGTGCTAGAGATGGACATCTATCACACAATATCAAACATGTTAAGAGATTAATATATCACATAATATTTACATGTTAATAATATATAGTTTCCAACAAAAATGTTAAGCAATCATTTTTAAAGAAAACACGGTCGAAGTCCAGACTCACTAATGCATCCTAACAAACTCGATAAGATACACTAATGCAAATTTTCTGGTTCTCTAAGACCAACGCTCGGATACCAACTGAAATGTCCCGTTCATATTGATTATAAACGTTCCATATTAATTGATTTCGTTGCGAGGTTTTGACCTCTATATGAGACATTTTTCAAAGACTGCATTCATTTTTAAAACAACCATAACCTTTATTTTATCAATAAAGGTTTTAAAAGCATTACGTAGATTATCAAATAATGATAATCTAAAATATACTGTTTACACATGACCATTACATAATGGTTTACAATAGAAATATATTACATCGACATATGTTTCTTGAATGCAGTTTTTACACAATATCATACAAACATGGACTCCAAATCTTGTCTTTATTTTAGTATGCAACAGCGGAAGCTCTTAGTATTCACCTAAGAATAAACATGCTTTAAACGTCAAAAAAAATGTTGGTGAGTTATAGGTTTAACCTATATATATCAAATCGTAACAATAGACCACAAGATTTCATATTTCAATACACATCCCATACATAGAGATAAAAATCATTCATATGGTGAACACCTGGTAACCGACATTAATAAGATGCATATATAAGAATATCCCCCATCATTCCGGGACACCCTTCGGATATGATATAAATTTTGAAGTACTAAAGCATCCGGTACTTTGGATGGGGTTTGTTAAGCCCAATAGATCTATCTTTAGGATTCGCGTCAATTAGGGTGTTTGTTCCCTAATTCTTAGATTACCAGACTTAATAAAAAGGGGCATATTCGATTTTGATAATTCAACCATAGAATATAGTTTCACGTACTTGTGTCTATTTTGTAAATCATTTATAAAACCTGCATGTATTCTCATCCCAAAAATATTAGATTTTAAAAGTGGGACTATAACTCACTTTCACAGATATTTCCTTCCTCGGAAATAAGACTTGGCCACGGATCGATTCACGAACCTATACAAATATGTACATATATATCAAAGTATGATCAAAATATAATTACAACCATTTTTATTATGTTTTAAAGATTTGAGTGTATTAAGTCTGTTGTCCTCATTAATAACCTACAACTAGTTGTCCACAGTTAGATGTGTTGGGATTTAACAAGTTCCAAAATGCTTAAAACATAATAAGAATCAAACTTAGCGGAAGCATGTAATTACCAATTTTAGACTTGTTAAACTTTAACCAATTAAAGTTAAATCCCAATCAGGATCAAGTTGTGAAACATACTTACAAACTACAATATAGATAAGAGATTATACCTTCTCCAAGCTATGTAGTTGATGATGAAGAAGATGATGATGAATGGAGCTTCAAAAGTATGAAACCTCAAGTTGTTATACCCCAAACTTTGCATCAACACCCTAGCTTTTAGTTAGGATTTATTTGACACTTAATTAGAACTTGCAAAATCAAATGAAGAACCCTTTTTCTTCCCTCGTTGGTCATGTCAAAAGACAGCAGCAACAAAGAGTTTTTGCAGTTTTTTTTTTATGTGTTTAAGTGTATTTTTCATGTATTACTTGAGTCAAGGCTTTGGTAAAATACTTAAGCATGTACCTTAGGAGTTATGCTATCTTAAAAGTGACAAAACAAGGCATGGGTGTCTCCTTGGAGACTCCAAAATTCTGACACTTTTAATTATATAATAAGGTTTATATTTTATAAAACTTGTTATAAATACTTTGTAATTTATATAAAACTTATTATATAAAGTATGCATTTGTTAAGTCACTTATTTTATAAACCAATTTTATAAAATATAACACAACATAATTATTTAAACCTATAAATAATTAAATACAAATTATCCAAATAATTTATTTCAAGTAATAACATTTTAGAAAATCGATTTTCTAAAGTTCAAGTGTCGCGTATTTATTTAACGATCCAGTCGTTAAGATTAAATACATATAAAGTGTTGGTAAGCTTGTTATTGGGTATGACCCGACTTGGATCATAACACATTAGCCACATTAATTTAATATGCCTCTCGGGCATACGAAATACCTTCAATCTCCCACTTGCACGAGAAACATAAGAAATTAATGCAAGTGACGGATACCACCTAACGACCGTCCATCACCCCCAATATGTTATGACTTTTGCCGTTCAATAACATCATCCCTTTCGAGTTCCCATCTCGAATATGAATAGGTGAATCTTTCATCACATCCTTTTGTCCTAGATGTCATGTTAAATCCAAGAGACACAGAGTGATCACTCTCTTCTAGATTTAACTTTATCAGGCCTTAAACATCTGACTCTCAACGAATAAGAGGGACAAATTCCATCTTGACTACATACGTCCTTAATATATACCTTGTATCATTCCTGAGCTCTTCCTTATGAACTACCATGTTTCAGAATAGCGAAGGAAAGAATCAAGGCACAGTACTTGGTAAATATTTGAACCCAATATGTATCTCAGGTCAGAGGATACAATGATATTCGCCTTTACTCAAGATTACATGTGATCAACCACAAAGGCTCCATTTAGTAAGTCTTGAGAGCGGGTCTTCCAATATTTGTGTCCCACAAATATCTATGAACCTTGGTTGCAACCTTGCCCCACATTCATTCCGTGAATGTATACCAATCCAAGTCCATAATAGTCTAAAACTCACACTTGTTCCCACAAATGTGATCGACTACGGAATTTAGAATAATTACTTATTCATGGATAAAATATGCAAAATAGGAACATAACTCAAAATAAATCAATACCATAATTATATTAATGAGTTTGAACAATTTTGTTCCGTTATAATACTTAAAACAGATCATGACCAATCACTAGAATATCGAAGCCCTAATGCACAAACATGTCCTGCATGTTTTGCTCCACGTAAGAGCTTCGTGAGAGGATCTACCATATTAAGATCTGTGTGAACTTTGCGAATACATATCTTTCCCTTTTCAACTTCATCCCTTATGTAGTTGAATCTCCGCTCAATGTGACATGTCTTTTGGTGAGCACGAGGTTCCTTGATTTGAGTAATCGCACCCTCGTTGTCACAAAAGATCTCAAGAGGATCCTGAATGGAAGGGACTACTCCTAAGTCGTCGATGAATTTCTTCATCCATGCAGCTTCCTGAGCTGCCAATGATGCGGTGATGTACTCTGACTCTGTAGTGGATAGAGCAACAACATCCTGTTTTAAACTCTTCCAAGAGACCGCACCTCCATTTAACGTGAAGACATAACCGGATTGTGATCGAGAATCATCTCGATCAGTTTGGAAACTCGCATCCACGTAACCTTTTACAGCAAGTTCCTCCTTACCAGACCCATATATTTGAAACATATCTTTAGTCCTCCTAAGATATTTCAATATACTTTTGACAGCAATCCAATGACTGTTTCCTGGGTTATTCTGGTATCTACTTGTCAAGCTTAGGGCGCATGACACATCCGATCTACTGCATATCATTGCATACATGATTGACCCAATGGCAGACGCATATGTGACTTTCTTCATTCTCTCCTGTTCATCTTTCATGGTGGGGCACTGAGATGAATTGAGAAGTGTTCCCTTTTGAATAGGTACCAAACCTTTCTTAGAGTTCTCCATCTTGAACCTTTTCAAGATCTTTTCAATGTATGCACTTTGATTCAAACCTATCAGTTTCTTGGATCTATCCCTGTAGATCCCAATCCCCAAAACGTATTGTGCTTCTCCAAGATCCTTAATGGAGAAGCATTTACTTAACTAAGTTTTAACACCTTGCATATCCGGAATATCATTTCCAAATAACAATATATCATCCACATATAGTACAAGGAACATGATAGTGCTCCCACTAGCTTTCTTGTATACACAAGCTTCATCACCATTTTTAATGAAGCCAAATTTCTTGGCCTTCTCATTAAAACGATGATTCCACATTCTAGATGGTTGTTTCAATCTGTAGATTGACTTCTTTAACTTGCATACCTTTTTAGGACACTTCGGATCAACAAAACCTTTAGGCTGAACCATATAGACATCTTCCTTAAGATGTCCATTTAGGAAAGCGGTCTTGACATCCATTTGCCATATTTCATAATCATAATGAGCAGCAATGGCAAGTAATATCCTAATAGACTTTAGCATTGCCACAGGTGAAAAAGTTTCATCATAGTCAACCCCTTGAGTTTGAGTGAAACCTTTTGCTACAAGTCTAGCTTTATATGTATCCAAGTTTCCATGTATGTCTGTTTTTATTTTGAAAAGCCATTTACAATCAACTAGCCTTGATCCAGTAGGTTGTTCAACAAGTTCCCAAACTTGGTTGTCATACATGGATTGCATCTCAGCGTTCATGGCTTCCTGCCATTTATCCTTATCAATCCTTGATAAAGCATCTTGGTAGTTTGTTGGTTCATCCAAATCAACCACATAGCAACCATCCATGAGGAACCCATATCTCTCAGGGGGATTACTAATCCTACCAGATCTGCGAATGTCTTGTGTATTTTGATCATCCATTTGATCATTCTCAACATTTTCATGTTGAGTGCTAGTGTCAACCAATTGTGTATCAGCTACTTGATCTTGAACCTCTTCAAGATCTATCTTCCTCTCACTATTTCCTTCCATTAGGAACTTAGTTTTAAGGAACTCAGCCTTTCGAGCAACAAATATATTTTGCTCGGTTCGATCATAGAAATAGTATCCCATATCATCCTTGGGATATCCTATGAAGATACACTTCATGGATCGAGCATTCAACTTATTAGGGACGTAACGCTTAGGATAAGCTTAACATCCCCATACCTTTAAGTATGATAGAGATGGAGGTTTTCCAAACCACATCTCATGAGGAGTTCGTTCCACTTTCTTGGTTGGGGACATATTTAGAATAAAAGTCGCGGAGCATAGACAATAACCCCAAAATGATAGAGGCAACGAGCTTCTAGCCATCATAGATCGAACCATATCCATTAGGGTTCAGTTCCTCCTTTCGGAAACTCCATTAAGTTGGGGAGGTCCAGGAGGAGTAAGTTGTGAGATAGTCCCACAACCTTTAAGATGATCTTGGAAAGCATTGCTTAGGTATTCACCTCCTCTATCGATACGAAGTACCTTGATTGTCTTATTGAGTTGATTTTGTACTTCGTTTTGATACTCTTTGAATGCTTCAAAAGTTTCGTCCTTATGTCTTAACAAGTAGACATATCTGAAACGACTGAAGTCATCAATGAAAGTAACGAAGTATCTTTCACCGTTCCTAGTTATGGGCTTAAAGGGTCCACATACATCCGAATGTATTAATCCCAATAAGTCCTTAGCCCTTTCATAGGTCCCTTTGAAAGGTGCTTTAGTCATTTTGCCTTGTAAACAAGATTCACATACATCAAACGAGTCTAGTTTATTTGATTTCAAAAGACCATTCTTTTTAAATGTATGCATTCGATTCTTGTTTATGTGACCAAGGTGACAATTCCATAAGTAGGAATCACTCAAATCCCTTTTGAGTTTCCTGGTGTTTGCATGGAACATTGTGCTATTGTATGATGTGTCATCATGAACCAATTCATAAATACCATTCGAAGGCGAATCCTTAAAATAGAACACATTATCTAAAGAAACATGGATATCATCATTAATGAAATTAAGATTAAAACCATATTGTTTCAAACGGGATACAGAAATAATGTTTCGAGATAAATCGGGTGCATACAAAACATTTTTCAAAATAAGCTCCAAACCACTTGGTAGCTTCAAAATAAAGTCTCCTTGAGCTTTCACTTGCACCCTTGCTCCATTTCCCATGAAGAGACTTGTTGTTCCCGCTTCCTGATCACTTCTTTTGAACCCCTGCAAAGAATTGCAAATATGAGTTCCACATCCTGTGTCTAATACCCATGTATTAGAAGAAGTAATACTAAGCTCAATGTATACCATATATACATTACCTGAGGTTTGCCCTGCATCCCTCTTTTCTTTCAACTATTTTAGGTAGACCGGGCAATTGCGTTTCCAGTGACCCATTTCACCGCAACCAAAGCACGGATCTTCCTTGGGGTTAGCCTTTCCGGCAACCTTTTGCTTCTTGTTGTTATTGGTTGGGGTAACCATCTTCCCCTTTCCCTTGCCCTTGCCTTGGTAGGTGGGTCCTTTCCTCTTAGCCGCCTTCGGCTTAGAAGTGTTATTGTTTTTGGACCCGCCTTCATTGATCATAAACATGGGTGAAGCCCTTTTACCCATGCTCGCTTTGGCCGTCTTAAGCATGGCATGTAATTTGCCAATGCTTTTATCCCAACCATTCATGTTATAATTTAACACGAATGTGTCAAACCTCTTTGACAATGAGTTAAGGATAAGGTCCGTGGCTAATTCATTAGACACGTTGCAATTAAGACGGTGTGCTCGATCAATTAGGCTTTTCATCTTAAGGATATAAGATGAAACGGATTGGGTGTCGTCCATCTGACATCCATGAAGTGCTCGGACCGTTTCAAAGCACTCGACACGAGCTTGTTGAAGGAACATCTCCTTAAACTGTGTGATCATGTCATATGCACTATGATGTTCAAAATCCTTTTGGAGTTCGGGTATCATAGTCTCAAGCATGAGGCAAGAAACTTGCAACGAATCGGTGCAATATTTCTCCCAATAAGCCATGCCTTCTGTATCATCCTCGTTCGGTTGATCGGGAGTGGGGTCTTCCAACACATACGACCTATCCTCTAGTTTGAGGACAATTCTTAGATTGCGAAACCAATCCATGAAGTTCGTATGGTTAAGTTTTTCCTTTTCGAGGATTGACCTCAACGATAGGTTGTTAAAGTTGATAGGTGCGTTTGGAATGTTGTTGTTGTTATTGGCGGCCATCTACAAAATTTAACAAAGTTGTTTAAGTATGAATTTTAATTTAACAATCAATACCCTTTAAATCCAATTGATTAAATTTTAGAATCCAACGGTAAACCAAATTTCGGTTAGGTGACCTTTATCCCGTCATTTGATTTAGCTAGGTAGTCATTATATGACAATTGCAATCCTTTTGCAACTTCTAAGTTATGGGATCATGCAATCCTTTTGTATAGCATAATTATCCCATCAACGCCTATTTGTTCCTCATGCTTCGGTGACCCTAAGTTCATGATTCCCAAATCAAGTCGTCCTACTTGCGTAAACATGTAAATTTAACATACAAGTGGTTAGGTGACCTTTATCCCACAAGTGTGCGAAATTTACCTCAATCATATTAGTTTGCTCATAACGGTTAGGTGACCTTTATCCCATTATGTGTTCCCTAATATTTTCAAGTGTCACACAAAAGGATGGCGTTTAACTTGTTTGCCTTGTGAATAAGGGATTTTAAGTTTTCATTATTTCTAGTTTAAGAAAACTTTTATGCCACACACCAACATGCATTTAGTGTATGGTTCATTTGAAATCCATTTTCAAATCTTGTAATTTAGCCAATTACTTGATATAAACCATTTTATATATGTGATTCAACAACCATTTATTATAATCCTTTTAGTGTTCTTAATAACCATTTATTAATGTCCTTTTGCCATTTTTAATTTAACCGATTAAATTGTGGTTTGGTAAATTTCATGTTGTTAATAATTTAACCAATTAAATTGTAGTTTTGCTTGTTGTTAACTTGTGTGATAACTTGTTGTAGTAACATACACAATCTACAATCATACAAGGAATTAAAACAACCACGCATGCAAAACAAATATTCACAATCAAGCCTTTTGGTAGACATTATGTTTAGCCGAAAACAAAATGCCACCGGTCAATGGGTGAAACACAAAGTAAGAGGTTTTAACCTCCCACTTAACCTTGCATCCAAATGCTTGTACTTGTGCTCTTTAAGTCTTCATCATCTTCATCTTTTTACAAAATATATATCCTAATACATTTTGTCTAAAAATTGAAATTACAACCTAATCTATTTTACATGCCAAATATAAAATAAATTACATAACCAAAATAATATAATTACAAACCAAATTGAATGAATATTACAACCACATGAAGGAATTAATATTACATACCAAATGAATTATTAATAATCATCCAAACATGCAACCATTCAAACAAAAGGTCAAGGCTTGATTGTGAACTTCTACATACAACAAATATAACCAAAATGGAAGAGCCCAAAACCCAATTTGGGACTCAAACAATTCGGCCTAAATAACATACCCACCAAACCCATTAATTTTTGCATTTTTCTTTCATGCATGTACATAAAATGCAAAAATATAGTGGGTATAATAAATCATCTCGAAGCATATTCCATCAACTTCGGCTCTAGATATCATTGTTGGGATTTAACAAGTTCCAAAATGCTTAAAACATAATAAGAATCAAACTTAGCGGAAGCATGTAATTACCAATTTTAGACTTGTTAAACTTTAACCAATTAAAGTTAAATCCCAATCAGGATCAAGTTGTGAAACATACTTACAAACTACAATATAGATAAGAGATTATACCTTCTCCAAGCTATGTAGTTGATGATGATGAAGATGATGATGAATGGAGCTTCAAAAGTATAAAACCTCAAGTTGTTATACCCCAAACTTTGCACCAACACCCTAGCTTTTAGTTAGGATTTATTTGACACTTAATTAGAACTTGCAAAATCAAATGAAGAACCCTTTTTCTTCCCGCTTTGGTCACGGCAAAAGACAGCAGCAGCAAAGAGTTTTTGCTTTTTTTTTTTGATGTGTTTAAGTGTATTTTTCATGTATTACTTGAGTCAAGGCTTTGGTAAACTACTTAAGCATGTACCTTAGGAGTTGTGCTATCTTAAAAGTGACAAAACAAGGCATGGGTGTCTCCTTGGAGACTCCAAAATTCTGCACACTTTTAATTATATAATAAGGTTTATATTTTATAAAACTTGTTATAAATACTTTGTAATTTATATAAAACTTATTATATAAAGTATGCATTTGTTAAGTCACTTATTTTATAAACAAATTTTATAAAATATAACACAACATAATTATTTAAACCTATAAATAATTAAATACAAATTATCCAAATAATTTATTTCAAGTAATAACATTTTAGAAAACCGATTTTCTAAAGTTCAAGTGTCGCGTATTTATTTAACGATCCAGTCGTTAAGATTAAATACATATAAAGTATTGGTAAGCTTGTTATTGGGTATGACCCGACTTGGATCATAACACATTAGCCACATTAATTTAATATGTCTCTCGGGCATACGAAATACCTTCAAGATGTACAGAAATAAATCAATATATATTATCTTGAATCAATCCACCACCCAGTGTATACACGTCTCAGGCTAGATCACAACTCAATGTATATATATTTTTGGAATCAACCTCAACCCTGTATAGCTAACTCTAACATTACTGCATATAGAGTGTCTATGGTTGTTCAAAATAATATATATACATTGGTTGATATGATATGTCAAAACATTTGCATACGTGTCTATGGTATCCCAAGATTACATAATATATTAGAATACATGTATAATACAATATAATTTAGCTAGGATATGATTTGTATAGATTTGTTAAACATTTCCCGTAGCTAAAAAGATCAAAAATATCCAATCTTGTTTTACCCATAACTTCTTCATTTTAAATCTGTTTTGAGTGAATCAAATTGCTATGGTTTCATATTGAACTCTAATTTAGGAATCCAAACAGAAAAAGTATAGGTTTACAGTCAGAAATTTAAGTTACATTTCAATTACTAAAGAGGTAGTCATTTCCGTCGAAAGAACGACATCTTGATGACCATTTTGAAAAACATACTTTCACTTTGAGTTTAACCAAGATTTTTGGATATAGTTTCATGTTCATAGGAAAAATCATTTTCCCAGAAGAACAACTTTTAAATCAAAGTTTATCATAGTTTTTAATTATCCAAACCAAAACAGCCCCCGGTTTTACTACGACGGCGTATATCCGATTTTATGGTGTTCATCGTGTTTCCAGGTTTTAAATCATTAAGTTAGCATATCATATAGATATAGAACACGTGTTTAGTTGATTTTAAAAGTCAAGTTAGAAGTATTAACTTTTGTTTGCGAACAAGTTTAGAATTAACTAAATTATGTTCTAGTGATTACAAGTTTAAACCTTCGAATAAGATAGCTTTATATGTATGAATCGAATGATGTTATGAACATCATTACTACCTCAAGTTTTCTGGATAAAACTAATAGTAATGAGAAAAATGGATCTAGCTTTAAAGGATCCTTGGAAAGATTTTTGGTATGAAGAGTTTAGTGGCATCAATTGATAGTTAGATGGTATTCTCAATGCATAATTTGCATAGATATATATAGTACCAGGATCCCTTAAATTAAGGAGAAATTTACGAGAGATATCAGGCAAGGTCTACAGTAACAGATACACTAAGATATGAATTGTCAGATACGCTAAGATATGAATTTTGTCTATACACTATTCATGCAGTCAATGCAGTAAAATGTGTCTAGACTAAGAATAATGAGTAGGTAATTTCCTAAGGATGATAAGCAGATGTTTTCTGATAAAAATGATAAGCAAAACTTTTGACATGCAGACACGGTCAAAGTTCAGACTCACTAATGCATCCTAACGACTATCAGTTAGGCACGCTAATGCAAGACCTGGTTCGCTAAGACCACCGCTCTGATACCAACTGTAGAGACCCGTCCTAATCTATCTGGACGAAGTCCATATCGATTACAAACGATTCACAACAGTTGATTACATCGCGAGGTAATTGACCTCTATATGATAAATTTTACAAACATTGCCTTCGTTTTTAAAAGACAAACTTTCGTTACATCGACAGTTGACAGGCATGTAAAGCATTTCATAATATATCCAAATATAATTGACTTAATAATAATCTTGATGAACTCAACGACTCGAATGCAACATCTTTTGAAATATGTCATGAATGACTCCAAGTAATATCTCTAATATGAGCAAATGCACAGCTGAAGATTTCTTTCGTACCTGAGAATAAACATGCTTTAAAGTGTCAACCAAAAGGTTGGTGAGTTCATTAGTTTATCATAAAGAATCATTTCATAATTTTAATAGACCACAAGATTTCATACTTCCATTTCTCATAATCATACGTCCCATGCATAGAGACAAAAATATCATTCATATGGATTGAACACCTGGTAACCGACATTCACAATATGCATATAAGAATATCCCCATCATTCCGGGATCCTCCTTCGGACATGATATTAATTTCGAAGTACTAAAGCATCCGATACTTTGGATGGGGCTTGTTGGGCCCGATAGATCTATCTTTAGGATTCGCGTCAATTAGGGTGTCTGTTCCCTAATTCTTAGATTACCAGACTTAATAAAAAGGGGCATATTCGATTCGATAATCCAACCATAGAATGTAGTTTCAATTACTTGTGTCTATTTCGTAAAACAGTTATAAAAATAGCGCATGTATTCTCAGTCCCAAAAATATATATTGCAAAAGCATTTAAAAAGGGATTAATGAAACTCACGCATATAAATATTGTAAAACAGTTAATAAAGCATTTGAATGTATTCTCAGCCCAAAAACGTAAAGAGTAAAAAGGGTAAATGAACTCACCGTATTGTATTTTGTAGTAAAAATATATATGACGACATTGAACAACTAAACAATGAAGGGTTGGCCTCGGATTCACGGACCTATATCATTTGTATATATATTAATACACATTATTGCAACAATTGTATATATATATATATATATATATATATATATATATATATATATATATATATATATATGAATTTATTAATTATGTCATATTTATATTAATAATATGTATATATCTTCATATTTTCATTTTGTGTATAAAAGTATAAATTTTATTATGTTGTCTATTAATTATATATTTATTTATATATATCATTTGTTTGAAAAGTAGTAATAATGTTAAAATAATATTAAATATGGTAAAATTATATTAATTATAATACTTAAGTTTTCTTATAAAGGCAATAATGTTAATATTCCTATTAGTGATAGTACTAATAATGATATTAATGATAATAACTATAAAAGTATTAATTTTACTGTTAATGATAGTTATGATAATGATTTTAGCAGTTACATAATAGTAATATTCATGATGATACTTCTAATCATATTAGTGGTAATATTAATAATAATCTTAATATTAATATTAATGATGATAATTCTAATAATGATAATCATTCTTATAATAATAATAATGATAACATTAGTAATAATACTTATGTTCATTAAAATTGATAATAACACTAATGATACTTATTTTATTTTCATAATAACACTAATTAAAATAATCATAATCCTAATAATAATACTACTTATAACGATCATAACGATGGTAAACATTAATAATCTTGTAATAATAATAATTTCGATAATGATATTAATACTAATCCTAAATGATAATAATAATAATAATAATACTAATACTTAATAATAATATCAATCAATAATAATAACAATAATAACAATAACAATAACAATAACAATCTATAATAATAATAATAATAATAATAATAATAATAATAATAATAATAATAATAATAATAATAATAATAATAATAATAATAATAATAATTGAAACTACCTTATTAGCCTTTTCCAAAAAGATATGCCACGCACGAGGCTCGAACCCGAGACCTCCCACTAACACACTAGCACCCAAGACCATCCAAGCTATTCTGTTTTCTTGATTAATACACATTCTATGTTTATTTAAACCCGTTATAATCTGTTGCCCTAATCTTCATCTTCTTCACCACATCCAAATCGATCAGAGACTAAATTAAGGGACATCAGAACTAAATTAAATCTTGGATTGGGACAGAAACAAACGTGATGATGATTTAATTACCAGACACGAAACAAAAAAAAAGAAATCAAAGAATGGCAGTCGATATATTCAAAGAAAAAAAATATATATGAATTTATAATTTGATTTTACAATTAAACTGTTTTGAGACCCCAATCCCTTAATGAAAAAATGTTTCTTATTAACCAGTAAATACTCTACAAACATCCTATTGACCTGAATCAAATTATAACTCGTGAATTTGAATGATTTAAAATTGTTTGACTTTGTAGTTCGAAAACTTTGACTCGAAAATTGAAGCTCAATAGAAAGAGTTAAGACCTGAGATTTTGCATATAGTTTAATTGATAGATTCCTAATAAGACTGCAATTCTACATTTGAAGATTTGATTGAAATCGAGCTGTTTAAATTTTTAGATAAAAACAGGGAATACAAGCGATATATCTATATATATATATTTCTATTTAATTCACACAATTTGCAGATATAATTGATGATAGTAGTTACTGAATTTAATGAGTTTGTTACAAACACTGATAAACTCGCTTGATTTATATCATTAGGTAGTAGACAGATGTATTTATCAATCAGAAAAAATAAAAAAAATAAATAAATAAATAGAATCAGACAAAGAAGATGGAATAAAGGTACATAATAGAATAAAAGTAGATGTTGATTTGCAACGGTTTTTGGCTGAGTCTATGAGTGAATTCGATCTCCTAATACAACAAGAGGTATGAGACAAAAGTGAAAAAGAAATGGATCGTGATGATAATCTGTTTTTTGTTTTTTTGACTCTTTAATTGATATAATTATATTAATAAATCCTAATTCTTGTTAATACTAATAATAATAATTGATAATAATAAATAATAATACTAATAATAATAATAATATAAATGTACAGAGAATTTATAATTTTAGTTAAAGATAATAATAGAATTGATATTGGTATTAGTAAAAATAATAACAATAATATTACTACTAATCATACTAAATATAACAAATGATATGTATCAATTTCGTATCTATAGATTATATATTTTAAGTAATAATATTAGTAATACTAATACTAATATTACTAATGACATTATTATAACACTACTTTGTAATTAAATTTAATATAATAGTATTACATATTATTAGTTATGTAATATAACTATATATTATATAATAACTTATTTTGAGTATTAAATTTTTATATAATTTAACAGGTATTACAATATACATATATTTATATATAGCATTCTTCTATTGATATACGAATTTATTGCAACTACAACTTAATTATTTTATATTATATTGTACATATTTAATTTTAATGGTTAAATTATTTTGTATTATTTCTATTTATTATTATATGCATACTTTCATTTATATTTACATATTTGATTACACAATTGTTCGTGAATCGTCGGGAACAGTCAAGGTCAATTGATTACGTGAATATAGACTTCAAAACTTTCGAGACTCAACATTACAGATTTTGCTTATTGTGTTGGAACATATAAAGATTAAGTTTTAATTTGGTCGGAAATTTCCGGGTCGTCACAGAAAACACTTATTTGTTATAATAATATTGTTAATGTAAAAGTAGTAATCATAACAAAAATAATAATAATAATAATAATAATAATAATAATAATAATAATAATAATAATAATAATAATAATAATAATAATAATAATAATAATAATAATAATAATAATAATAATAATAATAATAATAATAATAGTAGTAGTAGTAGTAATAATAATAATAATAATAATAATAATAATAATAATAATAATAATAATAATAATAATAATAATAATAATAATAATAATAATAATAATAATAATAATAATAATAATTTCTTTATCTCCCCGACAATCGGCCTTATGGAAATCGCAGCAGGGTGATCACACCTCTGCTTGGCTAAGGGCAGTCCCTATTTTGGGGTTGGGTCAGACGATGAACGCAAAGACTTACCGATGTGTGTTGTGCTACCGGTTGGGTGTTCCATTGTTCTCTATCTCGACGGCATGCTCTGCCTGTTCAAGGGTTTTTACTGGGGATATTTTTTGGGATCACGCGGTGTCTTGTGCTGGTATAGTGGGTATTAAACATCGACATAATGTTGTTCGGGATTCCCTTGTTGATGTTTGTTATCGATCTGGGATTTCAGCGAGAAAGGAGGTTGACATTGGGTTGTCTGGAAGGAACGACAGGGCCCTCAGACCTGCAGATGTGTTACTTTATTCCTGGGATTGTGGTCGCGATGTTTGTGTTGACTTGACAGGGTCTTCTCCTTTGACACAGTCTGGGCTTTCTGACTTTGTCCCTGGACGTGCTGTGGTTGATGCGGCTCGTCGGAAGCGGGTCAAGTACGAATCTAGCTGTCAGGCGATTGGTTATGGTTTCATTCCTTTCTCATTTTCTTCCCTTGGGGAATTAGAAAAGGATGATGTTTCTTTGCTAAAGCGGGTTCAGAAGAGTTCGATGGAGCAAGATATTGGTGCCGGTGATGCTGCTCATATTTTTACTAGGATAGGTTTTGCTATTGCTAGAGGTGTGGGGGCTCAGATTGTCTCTAGGCTTCCCACTAATTTTTTGTAAGTTTTAATACTTTTAAGTTTATTATTATAATAATAATAATAATAAAAATAATAATAATAATAATAATAATAATAATAATAATAATAATAATAATACTAATGATACTTTTAATAATAATAATAATATTAATGATAAGTTTAATAAAAATTCTAATTTTATATAAAATGAAAATTTTATTAATAATGATAACTTTAATAAAAATGATAGTTTTTAAATAAAAATGATAATTTTAATGATAATACTAATAATAATTTAAATGATACTAGTAATAATAATAATAATAATAATCATACTTATAACCATAACTTAATTATTAACATTTTTATATACATATAGTACTACGTAACATATTATTATTTATACCTATCATTTTTATATCCATAAAATCATCATTATAATACCGCTTTTTATTAACTTCATAGTATAAATATATATTTATATTATTAACATGCTCTTAATCACCATAATCACAATACTAATACTTATTTTATTAATAGTAATGATAATTAGAATAATAACAATATAACTTAATAGTTGATAATTTAACAAAAGGGGAAAATGTCGCATGCTAGGATCGAACCCTCGACCTCCTGGAAAACAACCCATCCCCTAACCATCTGTTCCGTCAATGCTTATCTGTTTTAATCCGAACCTTAATTTCTTTAGCCCAATGTTTACAGTCATCATTAATCATCACAATCATCCATCATCATCACCATGTTCATCACCGATCATTATCATCATCGATAACTTCATCATCGACATAACATAATCGAAATTATCTCGTCGTCATCATGAAACCATCATTCATCTATCGTCATTTTGATCATGTTGTTCATCGTTATCACGACTGTTCATGATCATGTGCTATCAACTTCATGTGTTTAATAGTAGCAGAAAAATAATGGCCAACAATGGTGGTTTGCGGTGGTATTGAATGTGTACAACAGCAGCAGCAATATGCAGGTGGCGGAGGTGGTGTTGTGTGGTGGGTCACTGAAATAGAAACGCTACAGTAACTGCAGCAGTTAGCTGCAAAAAGAGGGTGTTTTCGGCGGTATATAGTTGCAAAAAAAAATGGTGGCGGTTCATGTTGAGGGTGGTCTGGGTTGATTTGAACAGTCACGAAGAAGAAGAAAAATGATAGTAGGGTGATGATTGTCATGGTTTTTGTAGCTAAAGATCGAACAAGAATCAAAACAAAGACCAAGTGGTGATCAACGATGGGTAGTGTTGGTTTGTGGTGGTTTATGATGAAGAGAGATGGAGGAGAGAGAGAAAAAGAGAGAGATAGCGGGGTTGTTTCCTGGTGGTTGTAGTGCTCACGACAGTGGGTTGTTTACGGTGGTATTTTCGATGGCCAGCAGTAGCAGTAGAAGATGAGAGGATCGAGTGATGTTGTGGTATAACAAAATAGGAACAACAACATAAACATTCAAGAGAAACAACAAGTAGTTTTGGGGCTGAAAACGAGTAAAACAAGTGGGTTGTTTCTCAGACTAGAATAGTGGAGAGAGAGGGAGATAAGTGGTGGAGGTTTACGGTGGTCTAGGGTGGTGGTTGATGGTAACGGGCGGCAGTGGTTAGTTCACCGGTGGTGATTTTGTGTATCCCCTCCTAACTCTCTCTCGATACACATATATGCAAATTGTTTATATATTAGTTATAATATTAATATTAATAATAGTTAATAATAATAATAAAATATTAAATTTAAAAGTTAGAAAGCAACTAGTAAACGATCACACAGTAAGCAGCCACAGATTTTTAGGAGTATCTACCGACGGTTTTCACGGAGCGTGTCCATTGCTAAACAGTTAACGAATAAAAGTGCTCCTAAAATTCCCAAATTTTTAGATTAGATATATTTAATTATTTCACTCATTAACTGTATGAAAACTGAACAAAAAGGTTCGACAATTATTTATTTTTTGTACCAAATAATATGTACGGAGTACAAAAATTTAATCTTAAAAGACTAAAAATATTTCTGACAAATCTAAAATCTTCGTAATCAATTTACAGTCTAACTTTTATTTCAATCCTTCATGGACATGTACAATATCTATATTAAAATTAACAAAATATCAACTGAGTGTTACCGTCGTTTACTAATTAAGCTCGAAATCATTCATTTTCCATTTACTCTCTCTCTAAATATAATCAGTTTTAAATAACAAGTTTTATCACATAAATATATATTATATATTTTTAAACAAATAGATTTAATATTATTTTATATATTTACAAATAGTATTTATATACATATTTATATACATACATATATATATATATACATTTGTAATAATAGTTTTCATTGTATCACATATTATTTTACATATTTATTTCCAACAATTAACTCATATATTATATCAATTAATATTTCAAATTATTATATATATATATATATATATATATATATATATATTTAAATATACATGTATCTATTAAAAATTAGTTGTTCGTGAATCGTCAAGAACAGTCAAAGGTCAATTGAATATATGAAAACAGTTCAAAATTTTGAGACTCAACCTAACAGACTTTGCTTATCGGGTCGAAATCATACAAAGATTAAGTTTAAATTTGGTCGGAAATTCCCGGGTTGTCACAATCATTACTACCTCAAGTTTTCTGGATAAAACTACTAGAAATGAGAAAAATGGATCTAGCTTCAAAGGATCCTTGGATGGCTTGAAAGTTCTTGAAGCATAATCATGACACGAAAACAGTTCAAGTAAGATTTTCACTCGAAATAAGATTGTTATAGTTGTAGAAATTGAATCAAAGTTTGAATATGAATATTACCTTGAATTAGAAAGATAACCTACTGTAAATAACAAAGATTCCTTGATCTTAGATGATTACTTGGAATGGATTAGAAAGCTTGGAAGTAGACTTGCAAACCTGGAAGTATTGTTGATTTTTATGAAACTATACTTATGGAATTTATGAAGAACACTTAGAACTTGAAGATGGAACTTGAGATAGATCAATTTGATGAAGAAAATTGATGAATTTGTAGGTGTTTTTGGTCGTTGGTATATGGATTAGATATAAAGGATGTGTAATTTTGTTTACATGTATATAAATCATGAATGATTACTAATATTTTTGTAATTTTATGAGATATTTCATGCTAGTTGCCAAATGATGGTTCTCACATGTGTTAGGTGACTCACATGGGCTACTAAGAGCTGATCATTGGAGTGTATATACCAATAGTACATACATCTAAAAGCTGTGTATTGTACGAGTATGAATACGGGTGCATACTAGTAGAATTGTTGATGAAACTGAACGAGGATGTAATTGTAAGCATTTTTGTTAAGTAGAAGTATTTTGATAAGTGTCTTGAAGTCTTTCAAAATTGTATAAATACATATTAAAACACTACATGTATATACATTTTAACTGAGTCGTTAAGTCATCGTTAGTCGTTACATGTAAATGTTGTTTTGAAGCCTTTAGGTTAACGATCTTGTTAAGTGTTGTTAACCCATTATTTATTATATCAAATGAGATGTTAAATTATTACATTATCATGATATTATGATATATTAATATATCTTAATATGATATATATACAATTAAATGTCGTTACAACGATAATCGTTACATATATGTCTCGTTTTGAAATCATTAAGTTAGTAGTCTTGTTTTTACATATGTAGTTCATTGTTAATATACTTAGTGATATGTTTACTTATCATAATACCATGTTAACTATATATATATATATATATATATATATATATATATATATATATATATATATATATATATATATATATATATATATATATATATATATATATGACATCATATAGTTTTTACAAGTTTTAACGTTCGTGAATCACCGGTCAACTTGGGTGGTCAATTGTCTACATAAAAACTATTTCAATTAATCAAGTCTTAACAAGTTTGATTGCTTAACATGTTGGAAACACTTAATCATATAAATATCAATTTCATTTAATATATATAAACATGGAAAAGTTCGGGTCACTACAGTACCTACCTGTTAAATAAATTTCGTCCCGAAATTTTAAGCAGTTGGAGGTGTTGACGTATCTTCTAGAAATAAATGCGGGTATTTCTTCTTCATCTGATCTTCTCATTCCCAAGTGAACTCGGGTCCTCTACGAGTATTCCATCGAACCTTAACAATTGGTATCTTGGTTTACTTGAGCCTTTTAACCTCACGATCCATTATCTCGACGGGTTCTTAAATGAATTGTAGTTTTTCATTGATTTTAATTTCGTCTAAAGGAATAGTGAGATCTTCTTTAGCTAAGCACTTCTTCAGATTAGAGACGTGAAAGGTATTATGTACATTGGCGAGTTGTTGAGGTAATTCAAGTCGGTAGGCTACTGGTCTGACACGATCTAAAATCTTGAATGGTCCAATGTATCTTGGATTTAGTTTCCCCCGTTTACCAAATCGAATAACGCCTTTCCAAGGTGAAACCTTAAGCATGACCATTTCTCCAATTTCAAACTCTATATCTTTTCTTTTACTGTCCGCGTAGCTCTTCGACTCTGGGCGGTTTTCAATCGTTGTTGAATTTAGATGATTTTATCGGTAGTTTCTTGTATTATCTCTGGACCCGTAATCTATCTATCCCCCACTTCATTCCAACAAATAGGAGACCTGTACTTTCTACCATAAAGTGCCTCAAACGCCGTCATCTCAATACTAGAATGATAACTGTTGTTGTAGGAAAATTCTGCTAACGGTAGGTGTCGATCCCAACTGTTTCCAAAATCAATAACACATGCTCGTAGCATGTCTTCAAGCATGTGTATCGTCCTTTTGCTCTGCCCATTAGTTTGTGGATGATAGGCAGTACTCATGTCTAGACGAGTCCCCAATGCTTGTTGCAACGTCTGCCAGAACCTTAAAAAAAATCTACCATCCCTATCAGAGATAATAGAGACGGGTATTCCATGTCTAGAGACAACCTCCTTCAAATACAACCGCGCCAACTTCTCCATTTTGTCATCTTCTCTCATTGGCAGGAAGTGTGCTGAATTGGTGAGACGATCAACTATTACCCAAATAGTATCATAACCACTTGTAGTCCTTGGCAATTTAGTAATGAAATCCATGGTAATGTTTTCCCATTTCTGTAACATCCCGCGTTTTTCCGTTAAATTTATTTTTAACACCGTTTTTTTTATATAATAATATCTTTCGTATTTAAATTCGTCGACTCCGTTGACGAACGTTCATAATATTCTCGTTATTTAATTATAACATCACTCGTTTACTCTAACGTTTTAAAATATTTCGTTTGGTTAATTCCCGCACCCGACAACAAACTTGAGGGACTAGTTTCGCCAAGGTGCCAAACATTTGACTAGGTCAAATGGTCAACACCTCCTCTTATCCACTCATTTCACCTCCCACTTTCTTTTTTTCTTTTCTCTCCACCATTTTTGAACTCAAAACACCCATTCACTAAATTCATCATCTATTTCCATTCAAGCAATCAAACATCAAAACAAATTATATATTCGTGATCCTCTCTTCATCCTCTTCGATTTGGTACCAATTTCATCACATTTGGGTAACATTTCTAAATCACTAGATTTCTTTAAATTCATGTTCTTGACTTAAAAGTGTGTTAATTAGTGTCTATGGCTCATTGTGATGTTGTGTATGTAATTTGTATGCTCGATTTGTTGTTTTTGGTGTAACTAGCTTGAAAATGAAAAATGCATGCTTAATCTTTGATTTTGGATGATCATATGTTGTTTAATTGTTAAAGTTCATGTATTAAATGTGTTACTAGCATCATTAGCTTCAATTTGATGTGTAGGTTGATTAAGAAAACTTCAAAAACATGATTATTGATGTTGAGATGTTTGACTAGGGTTTGATAGTTCTTGACATGAATTTTTGGATGCTTGAATGCCATGAAATGTTAATTGTTAGTGTTTAGTAGTAATGTATGCTTCATTACCTTCAAAACGGCATATCACATGTGTGAATTGGATTCCCGAAACTTAAAATGCATTTGATGAACTTGAAACCTTGAAAATGGATTCTTAATGATCACTTGACGGAAAATCGGTTATTGAAATTGATGTTTTTGTTTGATGAAACGTGTTTAGTTGTTTTCCTTGTCAAATTACCTTTCCAACGATATATAGTATGCATTTTGGATGTTTTCGGTTCATAAAATATGTTAATTTGAGTTTTGGTTCGTGACTTGGTCTATTTTTCTGCAAACAGCAAAAATTCCAGGTATGCGCGCCGTGCAACCTCAGCGCGCCGCGCAAAACAGAAATCCCAGATATTTGCCCCCTTTAGTTGAGTTCTGACCCGGATTTACACTAGGGTGCGCGCCGCGCAACCCATAGCGCGCCGCGCATATGCCCAGCTCATTTTTGTTTTTATTTTTCCTTTCACAAAATGTTTCCCGCTTAACCGTAACTCCGATTAACATGAAACTTGGCCATTCTGCTCATAAATGATTTCTCATCATGGGAAAATTGTCGGATACCTGACCCGACCCCGTTGACCTTGACTTTGACCAAGTTTGACTTTTAGTCAAACTTAACCAAACAATTATACGATCGTTCTAACATGCTTAATTACTTGTATCGTGCATGAAACTTGACTAATTGATTCACATGCTACATAATCGAGTTGTAACGAGCCATAGGACTAATTGAACATCTTTGACCGTTTGTGTTTACCGTTATTGATATAACCTATATGTTTAGGTCAAGACTAGCTTTGTCTTTGCACGCGTTTACTTGTTGAAGTACTTTATTAACTCTTGCACGCAAGGTGAGATCATAGTCCCACTTTTACTCTTTTTGAACTTATATTTGGGATGAGAAAACATAAACGATTCTTTTGAACTAAGTGAACACAAGAACGGGAAAACAAACATTCTACATACGAGTTTAGAACAAAAATCCTCAATTCGATTATCATTAGTTACACTTGACGGGTGTAAGCGAGAACTTATGTTATATGGCCATATGGGTTGACAACCCTCATCTTTGACGGTTCGCTACCGTCTACAGATGAAATATATTTTCGAGAATCAGTGTTTGTTCTAGCACTATGGATGGGGTATACAATGGATGGAATGTTAAGCTTTGATAATTGGGTGCTCGTGAATATTAACTTTTAGAATGTATTACTATTATTTCAACTTTTCAAACCTTGTGGTTCGACTTACTTACTTTTACTCACTTACTTACTTAAACCTATGATTTCACCAACGTTTTCGTTGACAGATTTCTATGTTTTTCTCAGGGCTTGCACGATATGTGAAACATGCTTCCGCTTACTATTTGATACTTGCATTGGATGTCGAGTATACATGCATTTCATGGAGCGTCTTTTGACTTTACTTTAAACCGTGTCGTCTAGATTTCATTTGTACTTATAACCTTGTAACTTAACTTTTGGTTGAACAATTCTTGTAAACTTTGGAAACAATCTTTATTTTGAAATGAAGGCGACATATTTTGGTCAAACGTTGTCATAAAGACTTATGACCAGGTGATGGGACCCATGTAGACGACGCCGTCACTTGACGATTTGTCGGGGTCGTTACAAGTGGTATCAGAGCCTTGGTTGTAGGGATTTAGAGTTCATTTGTGTCCACCCCGAGTCATAGGGTACATAGGTGAATCTAGACTACAACCGGCATATAGACTGAAGTAGGAATTACTTGACTATTTGTGCATTTATACTCGAACTCTTCTATCATATCTAACTCGTATTCGATCTTGATCTTACGTTGATAAATTTTGTTGACGCGCCACCTTGACTTTATAAAGTAATGTTAAATGCACATGTAAATCAGGGTAATATAATTTCCGGGATTATATTACGGTGATTCACATGGACGTTCCGACATTATGATGTAAAGAATTTAAGGCGAGTCAAGGAAAAATTTCCTCTCTATCCTTATTCCATACTCCGGTTAGTATTGTTGAAAATACTAACCAACGATATTCTTGTGTCATGAAGGAACAATGGCTCACCAAGGTCAACACAATACTCCTCTCGAAACCCTAGAACAAGCTCTTCAACGAATGATAACCACCGCCGTGGGTACGGCCGTGGCCGATCACTTTTCTAACAACAACAATCATGGAACCGGTAATTTAAACGAAGGTTGCTCCTACAAGAACTTCATGAAGTACAATCCTTCCACTTTCGATGGAACCGGAGGACCGGTTACTCTCACCCGATGGTTTGAACAAATGGAGACCGTTTTTAACACAAGCGGTTGTCGAGACCAAGATGAGGTCAAGTTTTCCACCCTCACTTTCACCGGCATTGCTCTCTCGTGGTGGAACACGTATGTACAATTGGTGGGAAGCGATGAAGCCCACACACTCTCTTGGACCGAATTAAGAGAAAGAATGATCACCGAATACTTCCCGCGCGACGAGACTCGAAGGCTCGAGCAGGGTCTAAGGAATTTAAAAACGGTCGGGAACGACCTCGAAGATTATAATCAACGGTTTACCGAACTAGTCACAATGTGTCCAAATATCATGACTCCCGAATCCCTAAGAGTCGAACTTTACATGGATGGCCTCCCTAAGAGCATTCAACACAGGGTAATGACACCTCGACCCACTAACCTACAAGAGGCTTTAACAATGGCCCGCCATACTTTAGACACGGCGAATGAAATGGAAACGCCGGCACCAATGGTCGAGAACCAATCGAGCGGCAATAAAAGAACATGGGAAGCCTCTCAATCAAGCAACCACAACCACAACAACCTCTCCAAGAAGCCTTTCGCCTCCAACGACAAGAAAGGCTATACCGGAAAACTACCTTTTTGTAACGAATGCCGCAAGCATCACTTTGAAGGATGTGGCAGGTTCCGCCACCGGCACCAAGGAAGTGGTCACATCGCCAAACATTGTGGAAGTGCCACCCCCATCACTCAAAAGGGACCCAACCCACGAAAGTTGGTCACTTGCTACGCATGTGGCCAAACGGGTCATTTTAGGAATGAATGCCCAAATAAGAAAATCAACCCCAACGCACGCCGTTGAACTTTCAACATCAACGCCTAGGATGCCCGAGATGGACTAGTCACGGGTACGTTTCTTCACAACAAACTGTATGTTTCATACTTATTCGATTCAATTACCGCTAGACGTTTTACAACCAAGACTTTGACTTGTACTCATTACATTCCACCTTTTTCCCTTAGATACTACTTAGGCAATTTAAGCGACCAATGGAAAGATATTGTGTGTCTATAAATTCTATCGGAGGATATACGTTAAGAATATTGACTTGACACCTATAGAACTAGGGAGCTCAGAACCTATTCGTTAAGGAGAAATTGTTTCCCTACAACTAGGTATAGATTATTGTGAACTAAATAATTTTCGGTTGAAAACCGTTACCCTCTTCCTCGTATCCATGACCACCTGATTACTTGCATGAATCCCGTGTGCATTCCAAAACGACCTCCGTTCCGGTTATCATCAATTGGGGGTTAAGGGAGACGATGTCTCCTAAGCCATTTCCGAACTCGCAACGTTAGTTGTAAATCTCTCTTAGTACCGTTTGATTTATTTAGGACTCCGTCCGTATTCATGAACCTCCTAAACCACGTATGCAACTTATCTAGACAAATCTGTTATCGTATTTATAGATGACATCTTAACTTATTTAAGTAAAGAAGGAAAACGAACAACATCACCATCTTACGCTCGAACCTTTGAGAAAAGAGCAACTTTATACCAAATTCTCCGAGTGAGAATTTCTGTTGAACGAAGTCCAATTTTCTAGACCATGATGTTAATGGTCAAGGCATTACAATCAATCTCGAAATCAAGCCACATGTAATCAGGAAACTCTCCCAACTCAGACTTGTATTCGTAAAAATCTTAGATCTCACCGGTTGTTACCGAAGATTCATTTCTGACTTTTCTGGTGTTACACAACTTTAAACCTCTTCATGTCTGAGCCTTGAACGTGATTCTTCACACCAACCTTCCTAGCTAAATTCGTATAGCACTAGATGGAACTCAAACATGGAAATATTTCTACTTGAACGCCGAAAGGCATACTCTCTCGACTCAAAATCAACGTAACTAAAATTCGTTATTTTGCGCGAAGAATTCGAATACTAAATTGTGGATCCGATCAACTTTCTCGTCATCACGTACCACACTACATACCTATGTTATTTCACCGTTACCATCTGATATTACTGGAATTTAAGGTAACACACAATCCAACGATACTTCACTCTTCTTTGACTTAACGCCCTTGCGTTGCTGATAATCGTCCAACCATTATTCAACCCCGAACTATACAATTACGTGTACTACCACGTTTCTCTTTCAGACTTCAACTTTTGACAACTAGAGGCACATTATGGCAACCCCGAGATGTAAGCTCATCCTATTCTAAGTCCTCATTTCACTCCTATCTTTATCGCTCACATTTCCGTTTAAGGAAACTCCTTGTAACATTTCTCCATGGATAGAGAAACTCTTCATATTACAATAGTATTCGCCACGAGGGTGAATAGTTCTAACGAACATTTTCGAACCCTAACTAACTTGTTCAAATGTATATTTAGAGATTCTATTCCAACACGGTGCATCTTTGTCAATTATCACGTATCGAAATACTCGTTTCACTTCTAGTTTTGCAAGAAACCTTGGAGACCCGCTTAGACATGAGTACCGCGTACCACCCACAAACCGACGAACCGAGCAAACGAACGATTTACGTCTTGGAAAGACATGTCACAAACTCGTATTGTCACCTTTAGTAGATCACTCTTACAACAGTAGATACCACTCGTGTGTTCACACGCACTTTCCGAAACCCTATATGACCGCTAATGTCATACCCCTGTTCATTTAACCAAAGCATCAACCACCGAAATCTGAACTCCATCAAGAAACAACAATTGAGATCGTTCAAGTCCGAGAAGGGCACGAGACAACCCATTGTCGCCAGAAGAGTTATACCAAACTTAGATGAAAACCTCACCAAACCCAGTGTGTAACCGCGTAATATTGAGAAACCGCACCTTGGAAGGGTGTAATCCATTTTGGGAAATCGAGAAAGGCTATATCCGCAATATTGAACCTTTTGAAACCTTGGGGCGTATTGGAACCGCTTCCTACCGTTTAGAACTTCCGACTCAATTAAGTTTCCGTTTACCCTACATTTCGTGTAACAAACTTAGAAACGTGTCCTGCGGAACAGGAACGTGCAATCCTGCTAGATACATCAACTATCGATGACAAACTACTCTTCATAGGAAAACCAGTTGAAACCAGGGATCGTAAAAACCAAACCTTAATACAACGTAAAATCCCGACTATCCGAAATCGTGAAAATGTCCAAGGACGTATCCTCACTTACTTATAGCATTGACAACGAAAGGTCTCGAGCAAGAGACATCGACTATTACTTCCAACTAAATTTCGGGACGAAATTTCTTTTGAGGTGTGGATAATGTAACATCCCGCGTTTTTCCGTTAAATTTATTTTTAACACCGTTTTTTTTTATATAATAATATCTTTCGTATTTAAATTCGTCGACTCCGTTGACGAACGTTCATAATATTCTCGTTATTTAATTATAACATCACTCGTTTACTCTAACGTTTTAAAATATTTCGTTTGGTTAATTCCCGCACCCGACAACAAACTTGAGGGACTAGTTTCGCCAAGGTGCCAAACATTTGACTAGGTCAAATGGTCAACACCTCCTCTTATCCACTCATTTCACCTCCCACTTTCTTTTTTTCTTTTCTCTCCACCATTTTTGAACTCAAAACACCCATTCACTAAATTCATCATCTATTTCCATTCAAGCAATCAAACATCAAAACAAATTATATATTCGTGATCCTCTCTTCATCCTCTTCGATTTGGTACCAATTTCATCACATTTGGGTAACATTTCTAAATCACTAGATTTCTTTAAATTCATGTTCTTGACTTAAAAGTGTGTTAATTAGTGTCTATGGCTCATTGTGATGTTGTGTATGTAATTTGTATGCTCGATTTGTTGTTTTTGGTGTAACTAGCTTGAAAATGAAAAATGCATGCTTAATCTTTGATTTTGGATGATCATATGTTGTTTAATTGTTAAAGTTCATGTATTAAATGTGTTACTAGCATCATTAGCTTCAATTTGATGTGTAGGTTGATTAAGAAAACTTCAAAAACATGATTATTGATGTTGAGATGTTTGACTAGGGTTTGATAGTTCTTGACATGAATTTTTGGATGCTTGAATGCCATGAAATGTTAATTGTTAGTGTTTAGTAGTAATGTATGCTTCATTACCTTCAAAACGGCATATCACATGTGTGAATTGGATTCCCGAAACTTAAAATGCATTTGATGAACTTGAAACCTTGAAAATGGATTCTTAATGATCACTTGACGGAAAATCGGTTATTGAAATTGATGTTTTTGTTTGATGAAACGTGTTTAGTTGTTTTCCTTGTCAAATTACCTTTCCAACGATATATAGTATGCATTTTGGATGTTTTCGGTTCATAAAATATGTTAATTTGAGTTTTGGTTCGTGACTTGGTCTATTTTTCTGCAAACAGCAAAAATTCCAGGTATGCGCGCCGTGCAACCTCAGCGCGCCGCGCAAAACAGAAATCCCAGATATTTGCCCCCTTTAGTTGAGTTCTGACCCGGATTTACACTAGGGTGCGCGCCGCGCAACCCATAGCGCGCCGCGCATATGCCCAGCTCATTTTTGTTTTTATTTTTCCTTTCACAAAATGTTTCCCGCTTAACCGTAACTCCGATTAACATGAAACTTGGCCATTCTGCTCATAAATGATTTCTCATCATGGGAAAATTGTCGGATACCCGACCTGACCCCGTTGACCTTGACTTTGACCAAGTTTAACTTTTAGTCAAACTTAACCAAACAATTATACGATCGTTCTAACATGCTTAATTACTTGTATCGTGCATGAAACTTGACTAATTGATTCACATGCTATATAATCGAGTTGTAACGAGCCATAGGACTAAGTGAACATCTTTGACCGTTTGTGTTTACCGTTATTGATATAACCTATATGTTTATGTCAAGACTAGCTTTGTCTTTGCACGCGTTTACTTGTTGAAGTACTTTATTAACTCTTGCACGCAAGGTGAGATCATAGTCCCACTTTTACTCTTTTTGAACTTATATTTGGGATGAGAAAACATAAACGATTCTTTTGAACTAAGTGAACACAAGAACGGGAAAACAAACATTCTACATACGAGTTTAGAACAAAAATCCTCAATTCGATTATCATTAGTTACACTTGACGGGTGTAAGCGAGAACTTATGTTATATGGCCATATGGGTTGACAACCCTCATCTTTGACGGTTCGCTACCGTCTACAGATGAAATATATTTTCGAGAATCAGTGTTTGTTCTAGCACTATGGATGGGGTATACAATGGATGGAATGTTAAGCTTTGATAATTGGGTGCTCGTGAATATTAACTTTTAGAATGTATTACTATTATTTCAACTTTTCAAACCTTGTGGTTCGACTTACTTACTTTTACTCACTTACTTACTTAAACCTATGATTTCACCAACGTTTTCGTTGACAGATTTCTATGTTTTTCTCAGGGCTTGCACGATATGTGAAACATGCTTCCGCTTACTATTTGATACTTGCATTGGATGTCGAGTATACATGCATTTCATGGAGCGTCTTTTGACTTTACTTTAAACCGTGTCGTCTAGATTTCATTTGTACTTATAACCTTGTAACTTAACTTTTGGTTGAACAATTCTTGTAAACTTTGGAAACAATCTTTATTTTGAAATGAAGGCGACATATTTTGGTCAAACGTTGTCATAAAGACTTATGACCAGGTGATGGGACCCATGTAGACGATGCCGTCACTTGACGATTTGTCGGGGTCGTTACAATTTCCATTCCGGGATTTCAGGTTGTTGTAGTAGACCTGATAGTTTCTGATGTTCAGCTTTAACCTTAGAACATGTCAAACATTCTCCTACATTTTTAGCAATATCGGCTTTCACACCCGGCCACCAAAAGTGTTTCTTGAGATCTTTATACATCTTCCCCGCTCCGGGATGTATTGAATATTTGGTTTTATGTGCTTCCTTAAGTACCATTTCTGTCACATCTCCAAACCTTGGTACCCAAATTCTATCAGCCCTATATCGGGTTCCATCTTCTCGAATATTAAGATGTTTCTCTGATCCTTTGGGTATCTCATTCTTCAATTTTCATTCTTTTACAACCCCCTGTTGCGCCTCCTTTATTTGAGTAGTAAGGTTGCTATGAATAATTATATTCAAAGCTTTTACCCGTATAGGTTCTCTGTCCTTTCTACTCAAAGCGTCAGCTACCACATTCGCCTTCCCCGGGTGGTATCGAATCTCAAAATCATAATCATTCAACAGTTCAATCCACCTGCGTTGTCTCATATTCAGTTGCTTTTGATTAAATATATGTTGGAGACTTTTGTGTGTAGTGACCCGAACTTTTCCATGTTTATATATATTAATTGAGATTGATATTTATATGATTAAATGTTTCCAACATGTTAAGCAATCAAACTTCTTAAGACTTGATTAATTGAAATATGTTTCATATAGACAATTGACCACCCAAGTTGACCGGTGATTCACGAACGTTAAAACTTGTAAAAACTATATGATGACATATATTTGGTTATATATATAGTTAACATGATATTATGATAAGTAAACATATCATTAATTATATTAACAATGAACTACATATGTAAAAACAAGACTACTAACTTAAGGATTTCGAAACGAGACATATATGTAACGATTATCGTTGTAACGACATTTAAATGAATATATATCATATTAAGATATATTAATATATCATAATATCATGATAATATAATAATTTAAAATCTCATTTGATATTATAAACATTGGGTTAACAACATTTAACAAGATCGTTAACCTAAAGGTTTCAAAACAACACTTACATGTAACGACTAACGATGACTTAACGACTCAGTTAAAATGTATATACATGTAGTGTTTTAATATGTATTTATACACTTTTGAAAGACTTCAATACACTTATCAAAATACTTCTACTTAACAAAAATGCTTACAATTACATCCTCGTTCAGTTTCATCAACAATTCTACTCGTATGCACCCGTATTCGTACTCGTACAATACACAGCTTTTAGATGTATGTACTATTGGTATATACACTCCAATGATCAGCTCTTAGCAGCCCATGTGAGTCACCTAACACATGTGGGAACCATCATTTGGCAACTAGCATGAAATATCTCATAAAATTACAAAAATATGAGTAATCATTCATGACTTATTTACATGAAAACAAAATTACATATCCTTTATATCTAATCCATACACCAACGAACAAAAACACCTACAAACACTTTCATTCTTCAATTTTCTTCATCTAATTGATCTCTCTCAAGTTCTATCTTCAAGTTCTAAGTGTTCTTCATATATTCTACAAGTTCTAGTTACATAAAATCAAGAATACTTTCAAGTTTGCTAGCTCACTTCCAATCTTGTAAGGTGATCATCCAACCTCAAGAAATCTTTGTTTCTTACAGTAGGTTATCATTCTAATACAAGGTAATAATCATATTCAAACTTTGGTTGAATTTCTATAACTATAACAATCTTATTTCAAGTGATGATCTTACTTGAACTTGTTTTCGTGTCATGATTCTGCTTCAAGAACTTCGAGCCATCCAAGGATCCGTTGAAGCTAGATCCATTTTTCTCTTTTCCAGTAGGTTTATCCAAGGAACTTAAGGTAGTAATGATGTTCATAACATCATTCAATTCATACATATAAAGCTATCTCATTCGAAGGTTTAAACTTGTAATCACTAGAACATAGTTTAGTTAATTCTAAACTTGTTCGCAAACAAAAGTTAATCCTTCTAACTTGACTTTTAAAATTAACTAAACACATGTTCTATATCTATATGATATACTAACTTAATGATTTAAAACCTGGAAACACGAAAAACACCGTAAAACCGGATTTACGCCGTCGTAGTAACACCGCGGGCTGTTTTGGGTTAGTTAATTAAAAACTATGATAAACTTTGATTTAAAATTTGTTATTCTGAGAAAATGATTTTTATTATGAACATGAAACTATATCCAAAAATTATGGTTAAACTCAAAGTGGAAGTATGTTTTCTAAAATGGTCATCTAGACGTCGTTCTTTCGACTGAAATGACTACCTTTACAAAAATGACTTGTAACTTATTGTCATAACCCGTCCTTAACCATAAGAACGCGTTAGATAACGTATGATTTCATTGCGAGGTATTGACCTCTATATGAGACATTTTTAAAAGAAAACTGCATATATTATACATTACAAACCATAACCATTATTTTTGTTACAAGCTTTGGACAATAAAAAGATGATTATCGTTTAGCGATAATCTTCGACTTACAAACTTTACAAATAATGATAACAACACGATTTCGACCATAAGTTACAGTACAACTCCTCGGATATGCAGTTTTATTTTTGACACAAATATGAGTACGCAATATCCTGCTTAGGTTCAACATGATGCAGCGGAAGCTTTAGAAATCACCAGAGAATAGACATGTTTTAAAAGGTCAACATAAAGTTGGTGAGATATAGGTTTAGTGCCGGCAGCAATATATATATATAGACCACAAGATTTCGTATATAAACAGTTTCATAAAAATATTCTAAGTGGTTGAGCACTTGGTAACCATACTTAACATTTAATCACGTCGCATATTCCCTTTATTATGAAATCTTACTACACCGTACCAAGTGTAGTCACGAAACGAAGTACTGTGCAACCGTTGAATACTGGTCGTCCAGTCCGGTTGGGGTTGTCAGGCCCGATAGATCTATCAACAGGATTCGCGTTTACAATACCGCTGTAAATATTAGTTACCAAGCTACAGGGAAGTATGCCAGTGGTACAACTCAACGTAGAATATATTTTTCAGTTACTTGTGTCCATATCGTAAAACATAAAATACATGTATTCTCATCCCGAAATATTTAGAGTTTAAAAGTGGGACTATATACTCACACTTGTCTTGATGATATATATATTTTGACTCGGTCTTCCGGTTGATATCACGAACCTATCCATATATAATATATCAATATGTTTTCATTTTAAAACAAACGTTATATATATATATACTTGTTATACTTTTAATATTTTGAATATTTCCTTAGTCCGTAGTTAGCATTCCGATGTTAGTAATTCAATTTTAATGGTTCATTTTTAGATGTTTAATATACCCGCAATAAACAAAACCCCCAACGAAATAAATAAAACCCCATCGTATATGTATTGGTCGAGATTAATCTTGACCCACGGTACCGGTGTTGTCAAATGACGTGTTGCGTACATAAAGTACCGGTGTTGTCAAATGACGTGTTGCGTACAAACATGGGATCTTATGATTAATCTTCTCGTGTTGCTTACGGGTGATCCTGAACCATATGAAATTGAATTATGAGTACATATATATAAAATATCATGTTATCTTATAAAGATGTGATTTTATATAAATTTTTCCAATGAATCCCGAAGTCAATTAAGTCTTGGATAACCAATCTTGTTTCGGTCATAGTTTCTTCGTTACAAGTCCGTTTTCGTTGATTCAAATTGCCATCTTCTTGGATCGAGTTCTTCTTTAAGACTATGAACTGTAAATACCTTGGTTTGTATTCAAAATCATACGGCATAGGTGAAAGTTTAGTGAAACATATGAAGTTAAACATTTTTGTTACAACAAAATCATTTAATGACCATTTTTCTAAAAATACTTATACTTTGAAAAACCAAGTTTTACCTTGTTAAATTAGCATATACATAAGTTATATTACAGGTCTTGAAGTATTTTAAAAATTAAGTTAGAAGGATCTATTTAGTTTGCAAACAAGTTTGAAAACATTCAAACTATGTTCTTGTTGTTAAACTTTTGTACCACAAAATAAGATAGCTATATATATATGAATCGAATAAGGTTATGAACATAGATTCTACCTCAAGTTCCTTGGATGAAGTTGCTGTAAGAGAGAAGTAAGAAGCTAGAATCAAAAGGGTGATAGAAGTGGATGAAAGATTGGAAGTAAGTTGGTGTTCTTGGAGGGTTTTCTTGAAGTGTTTTTGTATGGTTTTCTTATGGTGTTTTAGTATGGTTTTTGAAGCTAGATCTTCTTGGAAACTTTGCTGAATTGATTAAGGGTTTTAAGGCTTCAAAGTATGTGTGTGTTTTGGCTAGAAAGTTGAAGTAAAATGAATGAAGATGATGATACATATAAAGGCCATAAAAACGTGGCCATGAGGAGACAAGACAAGGTTTTCTCTTGTATTTTTGTATAATAATTCATGCATGCATCCAAATTCCAATTACCTTGCTCTAAGGGCAGTAACAAGGGTGGGTTAGGTGGTGATTTGATGTGTATTTACTATTAGTAAATACGTATAGAAGCTAGGTATGATACGAGTACTTATACTCTAGATATACGTATAGAAATTTTGTGAAAAATGGAATGAGGATTCAAATATAGCTATCTTTTGTGAATACACTTATATGGTTTTATGTATTTAAGTTCTTAAAAGTGATTAAATACATTACTTATACGATATATGTATAACATTATAAGTCTTAAGTATTTATGTCAAATAACGTTACGTATAGTTATCGTTTTGAAAACTTAAGTTAGTAGTTTCAAAATATACTTATAACTTGTTGCTATTAATACAAAATGAGATATTAAAACATTTATTAATCATGTTAAATATGTATATATACATTTATATACACAAACGTATAATTATCATATATTGTATAGTTCGTGATATCATCGGTCAAACTAGACGGTCAAACGTTGTGTAAAACTCTTTTCGGAAATATAAGTCTCGACAATTTGGATTGCTTATCATGTTGGCAAGGTTTAATTTATGTAAATATTAATCTTATAAGTATAGTATGATCGAAAAAGTGCGGGTCGTTACATTACCTCCCCGTTAAATAAATTTCGTCCCGAAATTTTAAAATTGTACCTATTTTGCGTCATCGAGAAACAAATGCGGATACTTTCGTTTCATCTGATCCTCTCGTTCCCAAGTAAACTCGGGACCTCTTCTAGCATTCCAACGAACATTAACAATCGGTATATTGCTCTGTTTGAGCTGTTTAACTTCACGGTCCATGATTTCAATTGGTTCTTCGACGAATTGTAGTTTTTCGTCGACATGGATTTCTTCAAGAGGAATGGTGAGGTCTTCCTTTGCAAGACACTTCTTAAGGTTTGAGACGTGAAAGGTATTATGTACTCCAGCGAGTTGTTGAGGTAACTCGAGCCGATAAGCTACCGGTCCAATGCGTTCGATGATCTTGAACGGGCCTACGTACCTTGGGTTTAGTTTACCCCTTTTGCCGAAACGTATCACACCTTTCCAAGGTGACACCTTTAGCATAACCATGTCCCCGACCTGAAACTCTAATGGTTTCCTTCGGACATCGGCGTAGCTCTTTTGGCGACTACGGGCTGTTTTCAATCTCTCCTTGATTTGTACTATCTTCTCGGTCGTTTCGTGTATGATTTCGGGACCAGTTAAATGTCGATCTCCTACTTCATTCCAACAGATAGGAGATCTACACTTCCTTCCGTACAATGCTTCGAATGGCGCAGCTCCAATGCTCGCATGATAACTATTATTATACGAGAATTCTGCTAACGGTAGATATTTATCCCATCCGTTTCCAAAATCGATCACACATGCCCTGAGCATGTCTTCGAGAGTCTGAATCGTTCTCTCACTCTGTCCATCGGTTTGTGGATGATATGCGGTACTCATATCCAAACGAGTTCCTAGTGCCTCCTGTAGTGATTGCCAAAACTTTGAGGTAAATCTACTATCACGATCGGATATAATGGAAATAGGTATTCCATGCCTTGAAACAACTTCCTTTATATACAATCGTAATAGTTTCTCCATTCTATCCGTTTCCTTTATAGGCAAGAAATGTGCAGACTTGGTGAGACGATCAACAATCACCCAAATGGTGTCGTATCCCCAGGCAGTCTTTGGTAACTTCGTGATGAAATCCATGGTAATACCATCCCATTTCCATTCTGGGATTTCTGGTTGTTGAAGTAACCCTGACGGCTTCTGGTGTTCAGCTTTGACTTTGGAACAAGTTAAACATTCCCCAACATATGTTGCAACGTCTGTCTTTAAATTAGGCCACCAATAATGCGTCTTAAGATCTTGGTACATCTTTCCAACTCCAGGATGTATCGAATATCTTGTCTTATGTGCCTCGTTCAATATCAACTTCCTTAATCCACCCAACTTCGGTACCCAAATACGATTTGCAAAATATCGAATTCCATCTTCCCGCATAACGAGTTGCTTCGCATACTTCTTCATTATTTCATTTCCTATATTTTCTTTAGTAAGTGCTTCTCGTTGAACTTCTTTGATTTGTGAGTTGAGATTCATGCGAATTTTTATGTTCATCGCTCGTACTCGAATTGGTTCTCGTTCTTTTCTGCTTAAAGCATCAGCCACCACATTCGCCTTCCCGGGATGATAACGAATTTCACAATCATAGTCGTTTATTAACTCGACCCACCTACGTTGCCTCATGTTCAATTGTTTTTGATCGAAAATATGTTGAAGGCTTTTATGATCAGTAAACACAGTGAATTTAACCCCATACAAGTAGTGTCTCCACATCTTCAATGCAAACACGACTGCTCCCAATTCTAGATCATGCGTCGTATAATTCCGCTCGTGAATCTTCAATTGTCGGGATGCGTATGCAATAACTTTCTTTCGTTGCATAAGAACGCAACCAAAACCTTGTCGCGAAGCGTCACAATATATTTCAAAATCATCGTTCCCTTCTGGTAACGATAAAATAGGCGCCGTAGTTAACTTCTTTTTCAGTATTTGAAATGCGTTCTCCTGCTCCGAAGTCCATTCATATTTCTTCCCTTTTTGCGTTAATGCTGTCAACGGCTTAGCTATTCGGGAAAAATCTTGAATAAACCTTCTATAATAACCGGCTAAACCCAAAAATTGGCGTATTTGTGTTGGTGTCTTAGGAGTCTCCCATTTTTCAATGGCTTCAGTTTTTGCTGGATCAACCTGAATTCCTTTGCTATTAACAACGTGACCAAGAAATTGCACTTCTTTCAACCAGAAAGCACACTTAGAAAATTTAGCATATAGTTGTTCTTTTCTTAACAACTCCAGTATCAACCTTAAATGCTCTTCATGCTCTTGCTCACTCTTGGAATAGATAAGAATATCATCAATGAAAACGATAACAAACTTATCTAAATACGGACTACAAACTCGATTCATGAGGTCCATGAATACAGCTGGCGCATTCGTCAATCCAAACGGCATAACCAAAAATTCGTAATGACCATAACGTGTCCGAAAAGCAGTTTTCGGAATGTCCTCTTCTTTGACGCGTAGTTGATGATAGCCTGATCTTAAGTCGATTTTCGAATACACACATGATCCTTGCAATTGATCAAATAAGTCATCAATTCTCGGTAGTGGATACCGATTCTTGATAGTTAACTTATTTAATTCACGATAGTCTATACACATCCTAAAAGATCCATCTTTCTTCTTAACAAACAAAATTGGAGCTCCCCACGGTGAAGTACTCGGTCGTATGAATCCACGGTCCAGTAATTCTTTTAACTGACTTTGAAGTTCTTTTAACTCGGACGGTGCAAGTCTATATGGAGCACGAGCCACTGGTGCAGCTCCTGGTACTAAATCTATTTGAAATTCTACCGATCTAAATGGAGGTAATCCCGGCAATTCTTCCGGAAAAACTTCAGGAAAATCTCTTGCCACAGGCACGTCGTTGATATACTTTTCTTTCTTTTCGACTTTATTAACATGTGCTAAAATAGCGTAACATCCCTTTTCTAAACACTTCTTGGCTTTCAAACAGCTAATGAGTTTTAGCTTTGAATTACCCTTCTCTCCATAAATCATCACCGGTATTTTATCCTTACCAGGAATACGAATTGCCTTCTTGGCACAAACAACTTCCGCTCCTATTTTGGACATCCAGTCCATGCCGACTATTACATCAAAACCTCCTAATTCTACGGGTATTAAGTCGATTTTAAACGTTTCTCCGGCTAGATTTATTTCACAACCACGACAAATTTTATCGGCTTTAATTAGTTTACCATTAGCTAACTCAATCAAGTACTTAGCATCTAGAGGTAATGATGAACAATTCAATTTAGTGTAAAAATTTTTACACACATAACTTCTATCGGCGCCAGTATCAAATAAAATAGATGCTGATAAGTTATTAATGGTAAACGTACCCGTAACAAGCTTCGGGTCTTCTCGTGCCTCTCTAGCATTAATAACAAACGCTCTTCCACGTGCAGGTTCGCCATTCTGATTCGGGCACTGGCTCTTATAGTGACCTTGTTTTCCACACCCAAAACAAGTAATGTTAGCCAAAGCAGTTCTATTTGCGTTGGTGGCAGGAGTCTTGGTACCATTTGTATTTGTAATGAGAGCCCTACAATCTTCAGCAAGATGTCCCTGTCGATTGCATTTGGTGCACAACACACTACAGTAACCAAAGTGATGTTTGTGACAACGGTTGCATAAAGGACTTTGTCCTTTGTAACCAAAGCCTGAACCGCTACCCGCACCTTTCGGGGTTTCTGGTTTCTTAAAAGATTGCTGTTGGTAACCTCGATCATAATTTCCGTTCCACTTCCTTTTGTTACTCGATACCTTCACCTCAGTAGTGAATGCTTTCTTATCCAGAATGACCTGATCCATTAACTCGTTCGCCATGGTTATAGCTTCATGAATTGTCTTAGGTTTCGATGCTGTAACATTTGCCTTGACCTTTTTGGGCAAACCAGCTTTGTACATTTCAATCTTCCGTTCTTCGGTTGGAACCAATTCAGGACATAGCAAAACTAATTCCATGAATCGCTGGTTGTAGTTGGTGATTTCAGTACCAACCACCTTCAAACTTCGTAACTCATCTTCTAACTTAATAACCTCATTCCTTGGACAATACTCGGTGATTATCATTGCTTTGAATTCTTCCCATGGAGTATCATAAGCTACATCTCCTCCTACCGCCTTCACATAATTCTTCCACCATGTGAGTGCACTATCTTGTAAAGTGCACGATGCATACTTGGTCATGTCTTTTTCATCACAACCGCTGATTTTGAACACCGTCTCCATCTTTTCTATCCATCGGGTTAAACCGATCGGTCCTTCCGTTCCACTGAATGATGATGGCTTGCAAGCTTGAAACGTCTTGTAGGAGCATCCTACACGAGGATTTGGGTTAACTGCAGCAGCTCTTGCAGCTTCGACCCATAGCATTCTATCGTTCACTCGCTGGTTGATGAGTTCCTCGAGTTCTTGTTCCGTCATTCGATTCAATCGCGCCATTTCCTAATGAAAGAAAATAATTATTCACATGGAATATTATAGATGTAGTGTGTATTTATAGTACATTTATAGCTTGTTAATAATATGAACCAGGTATTATTATAAAAGCCTTTTCTTCTTATTAGCGTTTTATAATTATATCTAGGGTAGTACCTACCCGTTAATGTTCATACTTAATAGCTTAGTACAGAACCAATTACTACAATCTAAATAATACTTAACCATGGAAAATTATTGCATTTCATACTTCGCTATTTTACATATGCTTATCTTACATCGAACATTAAACAAACCACACTAATAATATTATACAAAACATTATTTGATTCCATGGTTTAATTCGGCAGCGCATCGTTTGATCTATTTCCCAAAACATTTATGTCCAGGGAATCCCCCAACGCGAATCCTAGCTGTCTCCCTACGTTTTGGCTGAGGAGCCGAAGAACTAGATGCGGGGATAGCACTAATAGGAATAGCGGGGATAGGGGTGGTAGTGTTGAGTGGAATTGGTGCCACTTCATTCTCATTAAACTCGGGATTTGGATTTTCTAATTCACTAGCTTTTCGTTTCTTTCCTAGTTCGAACTCGTCCTTTGTAATTTCCTGTATTTCTTCCTCGGGTTCACTTTCCTCCTCGGGTTCACTTTCCTCCTCGGGTTCACTTTCCTCCTCGGGTTCACTTTCCTCCTCGGGTTCACTTCCCGGGTTCTCTATAGTTAGTTCATCCGGAATTTGTGAGTCTTCCCCAAAGATATTATTTTCGTCATCGGATAGGTTAATGACTGGAACACCATCTGAAGATTCTGGTTCGGAGTCGCTGAATGTGATAACAAGTTTTGAGCCCGACATCTATCATACAACAACTAACCCATTAGTACTACATAATATTTACATATAAATTTTAACCAACAATGATAAGCAATGGTTTTTAAATCAGACCCGGTCAAAGTCCAGACTTACTAATGTATCCTAACGACTTATCGGTTAGACACACTAATGCAAACCTGGTTCGCTAAGACCACCGCTCTGATACCACATGTCATAACCCGTCCTTAACCATAAGAACGCGTTAGATAACGTATGATTTCATTGCGAGGTATTGACCTCTATATGAGACATTTTTAAAAGAAAACTGCATATATTATACATTACAAACCATAACCATTATTTTTGTTACAAGCTTTGGACAATAAAAAGATGATTATCGTTTAGCGATAATCTTCGACTTACAAACTTTACAAATAATGATAACAACACGATTTCGACCATAAGTTACAGTACAACTCCTCGGATATGCAGTTTTATTTTTGACACAAATATGAGTACGCAATATCCTGCTTAGGTTCAACATGATGCAGCGGAAGCTTTAGAAATCACCTGAGAATAGACATGTTTTAAAAGGTCAACATAAAGTTGGTGAGATATAGGTTTAGTGCCGGCAGCAATATATATATATAGACCACAAGATTTCGTATATAAACAGTTTCATAAAAATATTCTAAGTGGTTGAGCACTTGGTAACCATACTTAACATTTAATCACGTCGCATATTCCCTTTATTATGAAATCTTACTACACCGTACCAAGTGTAGTCACGAAACGAAGTACTGTGCAACCGTTGAATACTGGTCGTCCAGTCCGGTTGGGGTTGTCAGGCCCGATAGATCTATCAACAGGATTCGCGTTTACAATACCGCTGTAAATATTAGTTACCAAGCTACAGGGAAGTATGCCAGTGGTACAACTCAACGTAGAATATATTTTTCAGTTACTTGTGTCCATATCGTAAAACATAAAATACATGTATTCTCATCCCGAAATATTTAGAGTTTAAAAGTGGGACTATATACTCACACTTGTCTTGATGATATATATATTTTGACTCGGTCTTCCGGTTGATATCACGAACCTATCCATATATAATATATCAATATGTTTTCATTTTAAAACAAACGTTATATATATATATACTTGTTATACTTTTAATATTTTGAATATTTCCTTAGTCCGTAGTTAGCATTCCGATGTTAGTAATTCAATTTTAATGGTTCATTTTTAGATGTTTAATATACCCGCAATAAACAAAACCCCCAACGAAATAAATAAAACCCCATCGTATATGTATTGGTCGAGATTAATCTTGACCCACGGTACCGGTGTTGTCAAATGACGTGTTGCGTACATAAAGTACCGGTGTTGTCAAATGACGTGTTGCGTACAAACATGGGATCTTATGATTAATCTTCTCGTGTTGCTTACGGGTGATCCTGAACCATATGAAATTGAATTATGAGTACATATATATAAAATATCATGTTATCTTATAAAGATGTGATTTTATATAAATTTTTCCAATGAATCCCGAAGTCAATTAAGTCTTGGATAACCAATCTTGTTTCGGTCATAGTTTCTTCGTTACAAGTCCGTTTTCGTTGATTCAAATTGCCATCTTCTTGGATAGAGTTCTTCTTTAAGACTATGAACTGTAAATACCTTGGTTTGTATTCAAAATCATACGGCATAGGTGAAAGTTTAGTGAAACATATGAAGTTAAACATTTTTGTTACAACAAAATCATTTAATGACCATTTTTCTAAAAATACTTATACTTTGAAAAACCAAGTTTTACCTTGTTAAATTAGCATATATATAAGTTATATTACAGGTCTTGAAGTATTTTAAAAATTAAGTTAGAAGGATCTATTTAGTTTGCAAACAAGTTTGAAAACATTCAAACTATGTTCTTGTTGTTAAACTTTTGTACCACAAAATAAGATAGCTATATATATATGAATCGAATAAGGTTATGAACATAGATTCTACCTCAAGTTCCTTGGATGAAGTTGCTGTAAGAGAGAAGTAAGAAGCTAGAATCAAAAGGGTGATAGAAGTGGATGAAAGATTGGAAGTAAGTTGGTGTTCTTGGAGGGTTTTCTTGAAGTGTTTTTGTATGGTTTTCTTATGGTGTTTTAGTATGGTTTTTGAAGCTAGATCTTCTTGGAAACTTTGATGAATTGATTAAGGGTTTTAAGGCTTCAAAGTATGTGTGTGTTTTGGCTAGAAAGTTGAAGTAAAATGAATGAAGATGATGATACATATAAAGGCCATAAAAACGTGGCCATGAGGAGACAAGACAAGGTTTTCTCTTGTATTTTTGTATAATAATTCATGCATGCATCCAAATTCCAATTACCTTGCTCTAAGGGCAGTAACAAGGGTGGGTTAGGTGGTGATTTGATGTGTATTTACTATTAGTAAATACGTATAGAAGCTAGGTATGATACGAGTACTTATACTCTAGATATACGTATAGAAATTTTGTGAAAAATGGAATGAGGATTCAAATATAGCTATCTTTTGTGAATACACTTATATGGTTTTATGTATTTAAGTTCTTAAAAGTGATTAAATACATTACTTATACGATATATGTATAACATTATAAGTCTTAAGTATTTATGTCAAATAACGTTACGTATAGTTATCGTTTTGAAAACTTAAGTTAGTAGTTTCAAAATATACTTATAACTTGTTGTTATTAATACAAAATGAGATATTAAAACATTTATTAATCATGTTAAATATGTATATATACATTTATATACACAAACGTATAATTATCATATATTGTATAGTTCGTGATATCATCGGTCAAACTAGACGGTCAAACGTTGTGTAAAACTCTTTTCGGAAATATAAGTCTCGACAATTTGGATTGCTTATCATGTTGGCAAGGTTTAATTTATGTAAATATTAATCTTATAAGTATAGTATGATCGAAAAAGTGCGGGTCGTTACACTTATTTTTCTGACTATAAACCTATACATTTTCTATTTAGATTCATAAAATAGAGTCCAATATGAAACCATAGCAATTTGATTCACTCAAAACGGATTTAAAATGAAGAAGTTATTGGTAAAACAAGATTGGATAATTTTTCTCATTTTAGCTACGTGAAAATTGGTAACAAATCTATTCCAACCATAACTTAATCAACTTGTATTGTATATTATGTAATCTTGAGATACCATAGACACGTATACAATGTTTCGACCTATCATGTCGACACATCTATATATATTTCGGAACAACCATAGACACTCTATATGTGAATGTTGGAGTTAGCTATACAGGGTTGAGGTTGATTCCAAAATATATATAGTTTGAGTTGTGATCAATACTGAGATACGTATACACTGGGTCGTGGATTGATTCAAGATAATATTTATCAATTTATTTCTGTACATCTAACTGTAGACAACTAGTTGTAGGTTACTAACGAGGACAGCTGACTTAATAAACTTAAAACATCAAAATATATTAAAAGTGTTGTAAATATATTTTGAACATACTTTGATATATATATGTATATATTGTTATAGGTTCGTGAATCAACCAGTGGCCAAGTCTTACTTCCCGACGAAGTAAAAATCTGTGAAAGTGAGTTATCGTCCCACTTTTAAAATCTAATATTTTTGGGATGAGAATACATGCAGGTTTTATAAATGATTTATAAAATAGACACAAGTACGTGAAACTACATTCTATGGTTGAATTATCGAAATCGAATATGCCCCTTTTTATTAAGTCTGGTAATCTAAGAATTAGGGAACAGACACCCTAATTGATGCGAATCCTAAAGATAGATCTATTAGGCCTAACAAACCCCATCCAAAGTACCGGATGCTTTAGTACTTCGAAATTTATATCATATCCGAAGGGTGTCCCGGAATGATGGGGATATTCTTAAATATGCATCTTGTTAATGTCGGTTACCAGGTGTTCACCATATGAATGATTTTTATCTCTATGTATGGGATGTGTATTGAAATATGAAATCTTGTGGTCTATTATTATGATTTGATATATATATATATATAGGTTAAACCTATAACTCACCAACATTTTTGTTGACGTTTTAAGCATGTTTATTCTCAGGTGATTATTAAGAGCTTCCGCTGTCGCATACTTAAATAAGGACGAGATTTGGAGTCCATGCTTGTATGATATTGTGTAAAAACTGCATTCAAGAAACTTATTTTGTTGTAACATATTTGTATTGTAAACCATTATGTAATGGTCGTGTGTAAACAGGATATTTTAGATTATCATTATTTGATAATCTACGTAAAGTTTTTAAACCTTTATTGATGAAATAAAGGTTATGCTTTGTTTTAAAATGAATGCAGTCTTTGAAAAACGTCTCATATAGAGGTCAAAACCTCGCAACGAAATCAATTAATATGGAACGTTTTTAATCAATAAGAACGGGACATTTCAGTTGGTATCAGAGCGTTGGTCTTAGAGAACCAGAATTTTGCATTAGTGTGACTTATCGAGTTTGTTAGGATGCATTAGTGAGTCTGGACTTCGACCGTGTTTACTTGAAAAATGATTGCTTAACAAATTTTGTTGGAAACTATATATTTTTTTAACATGTGAATATTATGTGATATATTAATCTCTTAACGCGTTTGATATTATGTGATAGATGTCTACCTCTAGAACAAGTCTCATTGACTCACCTAATAATAATGAAGAGTCAAATGTAAATTGGAATGATTCGTGGACTGATTCACAAGTTCCCGAAGAGGAACCGGAAGAAGAGTCGGAACCAGAAGAAGAATCGAAACCGGAAGAAGAATCGGAACCAGATGAAGAAATAGAACCGGTGGGGGAAATAATAAAACGGTTAAGTAAAAGAAAATCCTCAACCAACCGACCAAGGTTAATTATGGTCAATGGTGTTTCCGCCAAGGAAGCAAAATATTGGGAGGATTACCAATTCTCCGATGAATCGGATTCCGACGAGAATTCCGATGATGTTATAGAAATTACCCCAACTGAATTTAAAAAGGCAAAAGAAAATAATAAGGGAAAGGGCATAAAAATAGAGAAATCTAATTCCAACCCCGATGAACTTTATATGTATCGTCAACCCCCGAAGTCCTTAAGTTGTAACAATGACCCGGGAACCTCTAAACCACCAGGTTTTTCTAAACCGTTGTGGAAAACGACAGTTAGTATTAGGGGAACATCATATATCCCTAGAAACTTGGCAAAACGAACCAAAACCGAAGAAGAAGAAACAAGCGAGTCGGAATAAGATAGTTGTATTCGTGTGGTGTAATATAAGTAATATAACGTGCTTATGCTTTATGATATATGTAAAAATTGCTTGTATTAATAAGTATTTTTTTTATGAATCTAACTCTTGTCTATTTTACAGTATAAAAACAAAAAATGGATAGACAACCCAATATTTTAAGAGACCTACCCGGAGACATGATTGATGAAATCTTGTCTAGAGTCGGTCAGAATTCTTCGGCACAACTATTTAAGGCGAGATCAGTTTGTAAGACATTCGAAGAACGTTCCAAGAATGCCTTGGTTTATAAAAGGCTTTCGTTCGAAAGATGGGGGATATCACATTGGGAAATCCATAAGTTACAATGTGTTTACTTTGACGCATATATTGCGGGGAACCCAAATGCTATTTTACGCAATGGGTTAAGAAATTATTTTGACTCAATATATCCGAATATTGGACTTCGTGATTTAGAAAAAGCGGCTAACATGCAACATAAAGAAGCATGTTATGCTTACGGATTAGTAATGTTCGCTTCTCACCAAAGTGAGAACAAGAACATCGGGCTACAACTATTAAACAAAACGTTCCCACAAGTGACGGAGTCGGTAATTGGGGTAAGAAATGAGGTTTTTAGATTGGTACGGGACTGTTGGACATTACGTAACCCTCGTCCCTTTGACGACGTTACAACACACTGTCTTATCAACGGCCATAACGGTTATGTTCCACAAGACCAAGGATGGGAAGTAATCCTAGTAAAACCAGAATGCATGAATTGTTTCTGGACGTATGAATTACGTGTCTTTATTGCCTTTGCTGAACGACTTGTGTACTAGCTAGAATTATCTTCACAACCATCTTGTATCAAATTTATTGTGTGCTATATTTCATGCTATATGTAAAATAAGCGGTATTGTAAGTTTGTAAAATATTGTGTAAAAGTTTGAACGCGAAATATTATTATAATCAGTTTTTCATATAGAATTGTAGTAGTTGAATTGTATATTAGCTATTAAGTATGAACTTAACGGGTAGGTACTACCCGAATTTAAACTTATAAAACGCTAATATGAAGAAAAAGCTTTTATAAATGAGTTCATATTATGCTACGAAATACTATTAACTACTCTTAATATTCTGTATGATTAACTTGTTCCATTTGACTATTTTGAAGGAAATGGCACCGACTACTCGACACACCGTGAATATGAATGAAGAGGAATTCCGTACTTTTCTAGCTTCAAACATAGCCGCAGTACAGGCTACGCTACATACCAACAATAACCTTGGATCTAGCAGTACAGGAAATCGTGTAGGATGTACCTACAAAGAATTCACTGCCTGCAAACCTTTGGAATTTGATGGAACCGAAGGACCGATCGGATTGAAACGGTGGACCGAGAAGGTCGAATCGGTGTTTGACATAAGTAAGTGTACGGAAGAGGACAAAGTGAAGTACGCTACGCATACCTTCACAGGTTCTGCGTTAACATGGTGGAATACCTATCTAGAGCAAGTGGGACAAGATGATGCGTACGCACTACCGTGGTCAGCATTCAAGCACTTGATGAACGAGAAGTACCGTCCCAGAACCAAGGTCAATAAGCTCAAGACAGAACTTAGAGGGTTACGAACTCAAGGATTTGATATTACCACGTACGAAAGACGATTCACAGAATTGTGCCTATTGTGTCCGGGAGCTTTCGAAGATGAGGAAGAGAAGATCGACGCGTTTGTGAAAGGATTACCGGAAAGAATCCAAGAAGATATAAGTTCACACGAGCCCGCCTCCATACAACAGGCATGTAGAATGGCTCACAAACTAGTGAACCAGATTGAAGAAAGAATTAAAGAACAGACTGCTGAAGAGGCCAATGTGAAGCAAGTCAAAAGAAAGTGGGAGGAAAACGGTAATAAGAATCACCAATACAACAACAACAGCAATTACAACAATAATCGCAACAATTATCCCAACAATCGCAACATCAATCGCAACTACAACAAACGGCCTAATAACAACAACAACAACAACAACAATAGCAACTACAACAATCATCCCAACAACAATAATAACCGCAACAACAACAACAATCAGAAGCAGCTATGCCAAAGGTGTGAAAAGTATCACTCGGGGTTCTGCACCAAATTTTGCAACAAGTGTAAAAGAAATGGTCATAGCGCGGCGAAGTGTGAGGTCTACGGACCAGGGGTTAATAGAACGAAAGGAACAAATGGTGTCGGAACGAGTAATGGCGGAGCAAGTAGTGTCGGAGCAAGTTATGCCAATGTAGTTTGTTATAAAGGTGGAAAACCGGGCCACATTATTAGAAATTGCCCGAACCAGGAGAACACGAATGGACAAGGCCGCGGAAGAGTTTTCAATATTAATGCGGCAGAGGCACAGGAAGACCCGGAGCTTGTTACGGGTACGTTTCTTATTGACAATAAATCTTCTTACGTTTTATTTGATTCGGGTGCGGATAGAAGCTATATGAGTAGAGATTTTTGTGCTAAATTAAGTTGTCCATTGACGCCTTTGGATAGTAAATTTTTACTCGGATTAGCAAATGGTAAATTAATTTCAGCAGATAATATATGTCGGAATCGAGAAATTAAACTGGTTAGCGAAACATTTAAGATTGATTTGATACCAGTAGAGTTAGGGAGTTTTGATGTGATAATCGGTATGGACTGGTTGAAAGAAGTGAAAGCAGAGATCGTTTGTTACAAAAATGCAATTCGCATTATACGAGAAAAAGGAAAACCCTTAATGGTGTACGGAGAAAAGGGCAACACGAAGCTACATCTTATTAGTAATTTGAAGGCACAAAAACTAATAAGAAAAGGTTGCTATGCTGTTCTAGCACACGTCGAGAAAGTACAAACTGAAGAAAAGAGCATCAATGATGTTCCCATTGCAAAAGAATTTCCTGATGTATTTCTGAAAGAATTACCAGGATTACCCCCACATCGATCCGTTGAATTTCAAATAGATCTTGTACCAGGAGCTGCACCAATAGCTCGTGCTCCTTACAGACTCGCACCCAGCGAGATGAAAGAAGTGCAAAGCCAATTACAAGAACTTTTAGAGCGTGGTTTCATTCGACCAAGCACATCACCGTGGGGAGCTCCTGTTTTGTTTGTCAAGAAGAAAGATGGTACATTCAGGTTGTGTATCGACTACCGAGAGTTGAACAAACTTACCATCAAGAACCGCTACCCACTACCGAGAATTGACGACTTATTTGATCAACTACAAGGCTCGTCTGTTTATTCAAAGATTGACTTACGTTCCAGGTATCATCAAATGCGGGTGAAAGAAGATGATATTCCAAAGACTGCTTTCAGAACACGTTACGATCATTACGAGTTTATGGTCATGCCGTTTGGTTTAACTAATGCACCAGCTGTGTTCATGGACCTTATGAACCGAGTGTGTGGACCATACCTTGACAAGTTTGTCATTGTTTTCATTGATGACATACTTATTTACTTAAAGAATGACCAAGAACACGGTGAACATTTGAGAAAGGTGTTAGAAGTATTGAGGAAGGAAAAACTGTACGCTAAGTTTTCAAAGTGTGCATTTTGATTAGAAGAAGTTCAATTCCTCGGTCACATAGTGAACAAAGAAGGTATTAAGGTGGATCCGGCAAAGATAGAAACTGTTGAAAAGTGGGAAACCCCAAAAACTCCGAAACACATACGGCAGTTTTTAGGACTAGCTGGTTACTACAGAAGGTTCATCCAAGACTTTTCCAGAATAGCAAAACCCTTGACTGCATTAACGCATAAAGGGAAGAAATTTGAATGGAATGATGAACAAGAGAAAGCGTTTCAGTTATTGAAGAAAAAGCTAACTACGGCACCTATATTGTCATTGCCTGAAGGGAATGATGATTTTGTGATTTATTGTGACGCATCAAAGCAAGGTCTCGGTTGTGTATTAATGCAATGAACGAAGGTGATTGCTTATGCGTCTAGACAATTGAAGATTCACGAACAAAATTATACGACGCATGATTTGGAATTAGGCGCGGTTGTGTTTGCATTAAAGACTTGGAGGCACTACTTATACGGGGTCAAAAGTATTATATATACCGACCACAAAAGTCTTCAACACATATTTAATCAGAAACAACTGAATATGAGGCAGCGTAGGTGGATTGAATTATTGAATGATTACGACTTTGAAATTCGTTATCACCCGGGGAAGGCAAATGTGGTAGCCGATGCCTTGAGCAGGAAGGACAGAGAACCCATTCGAGTAAAATCTATGAATATAATGATTCATAATAACCTTACTACTCAAATAAAGGAGGAGCAACAAGGAGTTTTAAAAGAGGGAAATTTAAAGGATGAAATACCCAAAGGATCGGAGAAGCATCTTAATATTCGGGAAGACGGAACCCGGTATAGGGCTGAAAGGATTTGGGTACCAAAATTTGGAGATATGAGAGAAATGGTACTTAGAGAAGCTCATAAAACCAGATACTCAATACATCCTGGAACGGGGAAGATGTACAAGGATCTCAAGAAACATTTTTGGTGGCCGGGTATGAAAGCCGATGTTTCTAAATACGTAGGAGAATGTTTAAAGTGTTCTAAAGGTCAAAGCTGAGCATCAGAAACCATCAGGTCTACTTCAAAAACCCGAAATCCCAGAATGGAAATGGGAAAACATTACCATGGATTTCATCACTAAATTGCCAAGGACTGCAAGTGGTTTTGATACTATTTGGGTAATAGTTGATCGTCTCACCAAGTCAGCACACTTCCTGCCAATAAGAGAAGATGACAAGATGTAGAAGTTAGCACGACTGTATTTGAAGGAAGTCGTCTCCAGACATGGAATACCAATCTCTATTATCTCTGATAGGGATGGCAGATTTATTTCAAGATTCTGGCAGACATTACAGCAAGCATTAGGAACTCGTCTAGACATGAGTACTGCCTATCATCCACAAACTGATGGGCAGAGCAAAAGGACGATACAAACGCTTGAAGACATGCTACGAGCATGTGTTATTGATTTCGGAAACAGTTGGGATCGACATCTACCGTTAGCAGAATTTTCCTACAACAACAGCTACCATTCAAGCATTGAGATGGCGCCGTTTGAAGCACTTTATGGTAGAAAGTGCAGGTCTCTAATTTGTTGGAGTGAAGTGGGGGATAGACAGATTACGGGTTCGGAGATTATACAAGAAACTACCGAGAAGATCATCCAAATTCAACAACGGTTGAAAACCGCCCAAAGTCGACAAAAGAGCTACGCTGACATTAAAAGAAAAGATATAGAATTTGAAATTGGAGAGATGGTCATGCTTAAACTTGCACCTTGGAAAGGAGTTTTTCGATTTGGTAAACGAGGGAAATTAAATCCAAGGTATATTGGACCATTCAAGATTATTGATCGTGTCGGACCAGTAGCTTACCGACTTGAGTTACCTCAACAACTCGCGGCTGTACATAACACTTTCCACGTCTCGAATTTGAAGAAATGTTTTGCTAAAGAAGATCTCACTATTCCGTTAGATGAAATCCAAATCAACGAAAAACTTCAATTCATCGAAGAACCCGTCGAAATAATGGATCGTGAGGTTAAAAGACTTAAGCAAAACAAGATACTAATTGTTAAGGTTCGATGGAATGCTCGTAGAGGACCCGAGTTCACCTGGGAGTGTGAAGATCAGATGAAGAAGAAATACCCGCATCTATTTCCAGAAGATTCGTCAACACCTTCAACAGCTTAAAATTTCGGGACGAAATTTATTTAACGGGTAGGTACTGTAGTGACCCGAACTTTTCCATGTTTATATATATTAATTGAGATTGATATTTACATGATTAAATGTTTCCAACATGTTAAGCAATCAAACTTCTTAAGACTTGATTAATTGAAATATGTTTCATATAGACAATTGACCACCCAAGTTGACCGGTGATTCACGAACGTTAAAACTTGTAAAAACTATATGATGACATATATTTGGTTATATATATAGTTAACATGATATTATGCTAAGTAAACATATCATTAATTATATTAACAATGAACTACATATGTAAAAACAAGACTACTAACTTAAGGATTTCGAAATGAGACATATATGTAACGATTATCGTTGTAACGACATTTAAATGAATATATATCATATTAAGATATATTAATATATCATAATATCATGATAATATAATAATTTAAAATCTCATTTGATATTATAAACATTGGGTTAACAACATTTAACAAGATCGTTAACCTAAAGGTTTCAAAACAACACTTACATGTAACGACTAACGATGACTTAACGACTCAGTTAAAATGTATATACATGTAGTGTTTTAATATGTATTTATACACTTTTGAAAGACTTCAATACAATTATCAAAATACTTCTACTTAGCAAAAATTCTTACAATTACATCCTCGTTCAGTTTCATCAACAATTCTACTCGTATGCACCCGTATTCGTACTCGTACAATACATAGCTTTTAGATGTATGTACTATTGGTATATACACTCCAATGATCAGCTCTTAGCAGCCCATGTGAGTCACAAAACACATATGGGAACCATCATTTGGCAACTAGTGTAGCGACCCCGACAAATCGTCAAGTGACGGCGTCGGCTACGTGGGTCCCATTACCTGATTATAAGTCTTTAAGATAACGTTTGACCAAAATATGTCGCCTTCATTTCAAAATAAAGATTGTTTCAAAGTTTACAAGAATTGTTCAACCAAAAGTTAAGTTACAACGTTATAGGTACGATTGAAATCTAGGCGACACGGTTTAAAGTAAAGTCAAAAGACGCTCCATGAAATGCATGTATACTCGACATCGGATGCAAGTATCAAATAGTAAGCGGAAGCATGTTTCACATGTCGTGCAAGACCTGAGAAAAACATAGAAATCTGTCAACGAAAACGTTGGTGAAATCATAGGTTTAAGTAAGTGAGTACAAGTGAACCACAAGATTTGCATCAATGAAATAATAGTAATACATTCCAAAAGTTTGTTTCACGAGCACCCAATTATCAAAGCTTAACATTCCATCCATTGTATACCCCATCCATAGTGCTAGAACAAGCACTGATTCTCGAAAATATATTTCATCCGTAGACGGTAGCGAACCGTCAAAGATGAGGGTTGTCAACCCATATGGCCATATAACATAAGTTCTCGCTTACACCCGGCAAGTGTAACTAATGATAATCGAATTGAGGATTTTTGTTCTAAACTCGTATGTAGAATGTTTGTTTTCCCGTTCTTGTGTTCACTTAGTTCAAAAGAATCGTTTATGTTTTCTCATCCCAAATATAAGTTCAAAAAGAGTAAAAGTGGGACTATGATCTCACCTTGAGAGCGAGAGTTAAAAAGTACTTCAACAAGTAAATGCGTGCAAAGACAACGCTAGTCTTGACCTAAACATATAGGTTATATCAATAACGGTAAACACAAACGGTCAAAGATGTTCAATTAGTCCTATGGCTCGTTACGACTCGATTATGAAGCATGTGAGTCAAATTGTCAAGTTTCATGCAAGATACAAGTATAGAATCATGTTAGAAAGATTGCATAATTAATTGGTTAAGTTTGACAAAAAGTCAAACTTGGTCAAAGTCAACGAAAAAGTCAACATGTTCGGGTCGGGTCCCGGACTATTTTTCTATGCTAAATATTCATATACAAGTATATTAAAACAAGTTTCATGTGAACCGGAGGTCGATAGCTAGTCAAACATTTTACGTGAAAAGGGACAAAGTGGGCAGAATCTGGCCAGGCCAGATTGCGCGCCGCGCGGGGAAGGGGCGCGCCGCGCCACCATCTGGGCAGAGATTTCTGGTCAGTTTTTCAAAGTATGCACGAACCAAACATCAAACATTCACCATTTATGATCCGCAAACAACCAAAACATGTATCTTATATCCTCGGAAAGGTATTTTGACGAGCAATACAACTAACCACATATCATCAAACAAAAACATCATTTACAATAGCCGAAATCTCATCAAGTGATCAATAAAAGTCCATTTTCAAAGTTTCAAGTTCGTAAAACGTATTTTATGATTCGGGAATCCAATTTACACATACGATATGCCGTTTTGAAGGTAATGAAGCATACATTACAACTAAACACTTACTAATAACATTTCATGGCATTCGAAACATCAAAAGCTCGTTTTAAGTCTATCAAACCCTAACCAAAATCCGCAAAAATCAATATTCATGTTTTTGAAGTTTCCTTAATCAACCTACGCATCAAAACGAAGCTAGTGATACTAGTAACACAATTAAAACATGAACTTTAACAATTTAACAACATTAACTCATCCAAAATCAAAGATTTAGCACACCCATTTCAAATGTTCAAACTAGTTACTCAAAACAACGAATCGAGCAAACAAAACATATATTCATGTTATACACGAGCCATAGACACTAACTAACACCATTTCAAGTCAAAAACACGAATTTAGAGAAATCTAGAGTTTTAGAATTGTTACCCAAAATCGATGAAATTGGTACCAAAATGTAGAGGATGAAGAGAGGATCACGAAAATGTAATTTGTTTTGAAGTTTGCTTCCCGATCCGAATTTAGATGATGAATGTTTGAATTGGGTGTTTGTGTGTGTGTTCTTGCTAGAGAGAAAGAGAGAGAGATGGAGGTGATTGAATGGTGAGGAAGGTGGGGAGGTGGTGACTAGTTGCCCCAATTTGGCCAAGTGACGAGATTGGTCCCTCAAGTTTCAAAGCGGTGCGGGTGCGTGAATTAACCAAACGAATTATTTTAAATTACACGAGAGTACGGGAGACGTTATCTTCCAACAACGAGAATATTTAAAATGTTACATAACAAAGGATACGAATCTAGATACGAAGGGTATTATTTAAAAAGAAAAAGACGGGCGTTAAAATAATTTAACGGAAAAATGCGGGATGTTACATTATCCACACCTCAAAAGAAATTTCGTCCCGAAATTTAGTTGGAAGTAGTAGTCGATATCTCTTACTCGAGACTTTACGTTGTCCATGCAATGAATAAGTGAAAGTACGTCCTTGAGTGTTCTCATGAGTTGGATAGTCAGGGTTTTACGTTGTATTTGGGTTTGGTTTTACGATCCCCGGTTTCAACTGGTTTTCCCTATGAAGAGAAGTTGTCATCGATAGTTGATGTATCTAGCAGGATTGCACGCTCCTGTTCCGCAGGACACGTTTCTAAGTTTGTTACACGAAATGTAGGGTAAACGGAAACTTAATTGAGTCGGGAGTTCTAAACGGTAGGAAGCGGTTCCAATACGCCCCAAGGTTTCAGAAGGTTCAATATTGCGGATATAGTCTTTCTCGATTTCCCAAAATGGATTACACCCTTCCAAGGTGCGGTTTCCCAATATTACGCGGTTACACACTGGGTTTGGTGAGGTTCTCCTCTAAGTTTGGTATAACTCTTCTGGCGACAATGGGTTGTCTCGAGCCCTTCTCGGACTTGAACGATCTCAATTGTTGTTTCTTGCTGGAGTTCAGATTTCGGTGGTTGATGCTTTGGTTAAATGAGCAGGGGTATGACATTAGCGGTCATATAGGGTTTCGGAAAGCGCGTGTGAACACACGAGTGGTGACTACTGTTGTAAGAGTGATCTACTAAAGGTGACAATACGAGTTTGTGACATGTCTTTCCAAGACGTAAATCGTTCGTTTGCTCGGTTCGTCGGTTTGTGGGTGGTACGCGGTACTCATGTCTAAGCGGGTCTCCAAGGTTTCTTGTAAAACTAGAAGTGAAACGAGTATTTCGATACGGGATAATTGACAAAGATACACCGTGTTGGAATAGAATCTCTTAAGATATGTTTGAACAAGTCAGTTAGGGTTCGAAAAAAAAAAAAATGTTCGTTAGGACTATTCACCCTCGTGGCGAATACTAATGTAATATGAGGAGTTTCTCTATCCAATGAGAAATTTTACAAAAAGTTTCCTTATACGGGAGTGCGAGCGATAAATATAGAAGTGAAATGAGGACTTAGAATAGGATGAGTTTACATCTCGAGGTTGCCATAACGTGCCTCTAGTTGTCAAAAGTTGAAGTCTGAAAGAGAAACGAGGTAGTACACGTAGTTGTATAGTTCGGGGTTGAATAATAGTTGGCCGATTATCAGAATTCACAAGGGCGTTAAGTCAAAGAAGAGTGAAGTATCGTTGGATTGTGTGTTATCTTAAATTCCAGTAATATCAGACGGTAACGGTGAAATAACAGAGGTATGTAGTGTGGTACGTGATGACGAGAAAATTGATCGGATTTACAATTTAGTATTAGAATTCTTCGCGCAAAATAACGAATTTCAGTTACGTTGATTTTGAGTCGAGAGGGTATGCCTTTCGGCGTTCAAGTAGAAATATTTCCATGTTTGAGTTCCATCTGTTGCTATACGAATTTAGCTAGAAATGTTGGTGTGAAGAATCACGCTCAAGGTTCGAACACGGAGAGGTTTAAAGTTTTCCTTAGTGAGTTAACGAGTTTAAAAGTCATGTAACACGAGAAAAGTCAGAAATGAATCTTCGGTAATAACAGGCGAGATCTAAGATTTTACGAATACAAGTTTGAGTTGGGAGAGTTTCCTGATTACATGTGGCTTGATTTCGAGATTGATTGTAGTGCCTCGACCATTAACATCATGGTCTAGACTTCGTTCAACAGAAATTCTCACTCGGAGAATTTGGTATAGAGTTGCTCTTTTCTCAAAAGTTCGAGACTAAGATGGTGATGTTGTTCGTTTTCCTTCTTTACTTGAATGAGTTAAGATGTCATCTATAAATACGATAACAGATTTGTCTAGATAAGTTTGCATACGTGGTTTAGGAGGTTCATGAATACGGACAGAGTCCTAAATAAATCGAATGGTACTAAGAGAGATTTACAACTAACGTTGCGAGTTCGGAAAATGGCTTAGGAGACATCGTCTCCCTTAACCCCCAATTGTGGATACGAGGAAGAGGGTATCGGTTTCCAACCGAAAATTACTCGGTTCACAACAATCTATACAAGATGATGGGGAAACATTTTTTTTTTTTTTTTTTTTTTTTTTTTTTTTTAACGAAAAGGTTTCGAGCTCCCTAGTTCTAAAGGTGTCAAGTCAAAAGTCTTAACGTATATCCTCCAATAAAATTTATAGGCACACAATATTTTCCGTTGGTCACTTAAATTGCCTAAGTAGGGTCTAGGGGAAAAGGTGGAGTGCAAAGGGTACGAGTCAAAGTCTTGGTTATAAAACGTCTAGCGGTAATGGAATCGAATAAGTATGAAGTATACGGTTTGTTGTGAAGAAACGTACCCGTTACTAGTCCATCGTCGTTCCGGGCATCCTAGGTGTCGATGTTGAAGGTTCAACGGCGTGCGTTGGGGTTGATTTTCTTATTTGGGCACACATTCCTAAAATGACCCAGTTGGCCACATTCGAAGCAAGCACCCGTTCTGTGTGCGTTGGGCATCTTTCGAGCGACGGGTCCTTGGCGCCGGTGGCGAAACCTGCCACATCCTTCAAAGTGATGCTTGTGGCATTCGTTACAAAAAGGTAGTTTTCCGGCATAGCCTTTCTTGTCGTTGGAGGTAAAAGGCTTCTTGGCGGGGTTGTTGTTATTGTTGTGGTTGCTTGATTGAGAGGCTTCCCATGTTCTTTTGTTGTTACTCGGGTGGTTCTCGACCATTGGTGCCGGTGCTTCCATTTCATTCACCGTTTCTAAGGCTTGGCGGGCCATTGTTAAAGCCTCTTGTAGGTTAGTGGGTTGAGATGTCATTACCTTGTGTTGAATGCTCTTAGGGAGGCCATCCATGTAAAGTTCGACTCTTAGGGATTCGGGAGTCATGAGAATTGGACACATCGAGACTAGTTCGGTAAACCGTTGATTATAAGCTTTGAGGTCATTTCCGGCCGTTTTTAAATTCCTTAGACCCTGTTCGAGCCTTCGAGTCTCGTCGCGCGGGAAGTATTCGGTGATCATTCTTTCTCTTAATTCGGTCCAAGAGAGTGTGTGGGCTTCATCGCTTCCCACTAATTGTACATACGTGTTCCACCATGAGAGAGCAATACCGGTGAAAGTGAGGGTGGAAAACTTGACCTTATCTTGGTCTCGACAACCGCTTGTGTTAAAAACGGTCTCCATTTGTTCAAACCATCGGGTGAGAGTAACCGGTCCCCCGGTTCCATCGAAAGTGGGAGGATTGTACTTCATGAAGTTCTTGTAGGAGCAACCTTCGATTGAATTACCGGCTCCATGATTGTTGCTGTTAGAAAAGTGATCGGCCACGGCCGTACCCACGGCGGTGGTTATCATTCGTTGAAGAGCTTGTTCTAGAGTTTCGAGAGGAGTATTGTGTTGACCTTGGTGAGCCATTGTTCCTTCATGAGACAAGAATATCGTTGGTTAGTATTTTCAACAATACTAACCGTGGCATGGAATAAGGATAGAGAGAAAATTTTCCTTGACTCGCCTTAAATTCTCTATGTCATAATGTCGGAACGTCCATGTGAATCACCGTAATATAATCCCGGAAATTATATTACCCTGATTCTCATGTGCATTTAACATTACTTCATAAAGTCAAGGTGGCGCATCAACAAAATTTATCAACGTAAGATCAAGATCGAATACGAGTTAGATATGATAGAAGAGTTCGAGTATAAATGCACAATTAGTCAAATAATTCCTACTTCAGTCTATATGCCGGTTGTAGTCTAGATTCACCTATGTACCCTATGACTCGGGGTGGACACAAATGAACTCTAAATCCCTACAACCAAGGCTCTGATACCACTTGTAGCGACCCCGACAAATCGTCAAGTGACGGCGTCGGCTACGTGGGTCCCATTACCTGATTATAAGTCTTTAAGATAACGTTTGACCAAAATATGTCGCCTTCATTTCAAAATAAAGATTGTTTCAAAGTTTACAAGAATTGTTCAACCAAAAGTTAAGTTACAACGTTATAGGTACGATTGAAATCTAGGCGACACGGTTTAAAGTAAAGTCAAAAGACGCTCCATGAAATGCATGTATACTCGACATCGGATGCAAGTATCAAATAGTAAGCGGAAGCATGTTTCACATGTCGTGCAAGACCTGAGAAAAACATAGAAATCTGTCAACGAAAACGTTGGTGAAATCATAGGTTTAAGTAAGTGAGTACAAGTGAACCACAAGATTTGCATCAATGAAATAATAGTAATACATTCCAAAAGTTTGTTTCACGAGCACCCAATTATCAAAGCTTAACATTCCATCCATTGTATACCCCATCCATAGTGCTAGAACAAGCACTGATTCTCGAAAATATATTTCATCCGTAGACGGTAGCGAACCGTCAAAGATGAGGGTTGTCAACCCATATGGCCATATAACATAAGTTCTCGCTTACACCCGGCAAGTGTAACTAATGATAATCGAATTGAGGATTTTTGTTCTAAACTCGTATGTAGAATGTTTGTTTTCCCGTTCTTGTGTTCACTTAGTTCAAAAGAATCGTTTATGTTTTCTCATCCCAAATATAAGTTCAAAAAGAGTAAAAGTGGGACTATGATCTCACCTTGAGAGCGAGAGTTAAAAAGTACTTCAACAAGTAAATGCGTGCAAAGACAACGCTAGTCTTGACCTAAACATATAGGTTATATCAATAACGGTAAACACAAACGGTCAAAGATGTTCAATTAGTCCTATGGCTCGTTACGACTCGATTATGAAGCATGTGAGTCAAATTGTCAAGTTTCATGCCAGATACAAGTATAGAATCATGTTAGAAAGATTGCATAATTAATTGGTTAAGTTTGACAAAAAGTCAAACTTGGTCAAAGTCAACGAAAAAGTCAACATGTTCGGGTCGGGTCCCGGACTATTTTTCTATGCTAAATATTCATATACAAGTATATTAAAACAAGTTTCATGTGAACCGGAGGTCGATAGCTAGTCAAACATTTTACGTGAAAAGGGACAAAGTGGGCAGAATCTGGCCAGGCCAGATTGCGCGCCGCGCGGGGAAGGGGCGCGCCGCGCCACCATCTGGGCAGAGATTTCTGGTCAGTTTTTCAAAGTATGCACGAACCAAACATCAAACATTCACCATTTATGATCCGCAAACAACCAAAACATGTATCTTATATCCTCGGAAAGGTATTTTGACGAGCAATACAACTAACCACATATCATCAAACAAAAACATCATTTACAATAGCCGAAATCTCATCAAGTGATCAATAAAAGTCCATTTTCAAAGTTTCAAGTTCGTAAAACGTATTTTATGATTCGGGAATCCAATTTACACATACGATATGCCGTTTTGAAGGTAATGAAGCATACATTACAACTAAACACTTACTAATAACATTTCATGGCATTCGAAACATCAAAAGCTCGTTTTAAGTCTATCAAACCCTAACCAAAATCCGCAAAAATCAATATTCATGTTTTTGAAGTTTCCTTAATCAACCTACGCATCAAAACGAAGCTAGTGATACTAGTAACACAATTAAAACATGAACTTTAACAATTTAACAACATTAACTCATCCAAAATCAAAGATTTAGCACACCCATTTCAAATGTTCAAACTAGTTACTCAAAACAACGAATCGAGCAAACAAAACATATATTCATGTTATACACGAGCCATAGACACTAACTAACACCATTTCAAGTCAAAAACACGAATTTAGAGAAATCTAGAGTTTTAGAATTGTTACCCAAAATCGATGAAATTGGTACCAAAATGTAGAGGATGAAGAGAGGATCACGAAAATGTAATTTGTTTTGAAGTTTGCTTCCCGATCCGAATTTAGATGATGAATGTTTGAATTGGGTGTTTGTGTGTGTGTTCTTGCTAGAGAGAAAGAGAGAGAGATGGAGGTGATTGAATGGTGAGGAAGGTGGGGAGGTGGTGACTAGTTGCCCCAATTTGGCCAAGTGACGAGATTGGTCCCTCAAGTTTCAAAGCGGTGCGGGTGCGTGAATTAACCAAACGAATTATTTTAAATTACACGAGAGTACGGGAGACGTTATCTTCCAACAACGAGAATATTTAAAATGTTACATAACAAAGGATACGAATCTAGATACGAAGGGTATTATTTAAAAAGAAAAAGACGGGCGTTAAAATAATTTAACGGAAAAATGCGGGATGTTACAACTAGCATGAAATATCTCATAAAATTACAAAAATATGAGTAATCATTCATGACTTATTTACATGAAAACAAAATTACATATCCTTTATATCTAATCCATACACCAACGACCAAAAACACCTACAAACACTTTCATTCTTCAATTTTCTTCATCTAATTGATCTCTCTCAAGTTCTATCTTCAAGTTCTAAGTGTTCTTCATATATTCTACAAGTTCTAGTTACATAAAATCAAGAATACTTTCAAGTTTGCTAGCTCACTTCCAATCTTGTAAGGTGATCATCCAACCTCAAGAAATCTTTGTTTCTTACAGTACATTATCATTCTAATACAAGGTAATAATCATATTCAAACTTTGGTTGAATTTCTATAACTATAACAATCTTATTTCAAGTGATGATCTTACTTGAACTTGTTTTCGTGTCATGATTCTGCTTCAAGAACTTCGAGCCATCCAAGGATCCGTTGAAGCTAGATCCATTTTTCTCTTTTCCAGTAGGTTTATCCAAGGAACTTAAGGTAGTAATGATGTTCATAACATCATTCGATTCATACATATAAAGCTATCTCATTCGAAGGTTTAAACTTGTAATCACTAGAACATAGTTTAGTTAATTCTAAACTTGTTCGCAAACAAAAGTTAATCCTTCTAACTTGACTTTTAAAATTAACTAAACACATGTTCTATATCTATATGATATGCTAACTTAATGATTTAAAACCTGGAAACACGAAAAACACCGTAAAACCGGATTTACGCCGCCGTAGTAACACCGCGGGCTGTTTTGGGTTAGTTAATTAAAAACTATGATAAACTTTGATTTAAAAATTTGTTATTCTGAGAAAATGATTTTTATTATGAACATGAAACTATATCCAAAAATTATGGTTAAACTCAAAGTGGAAGTATGTTTTCTAAAATGGTCATCTAGACGTCGTTCTTTCGACTGAAATGACTACCTTTACAAAAATGACTTGTAACTTATTTTTCCGACTATAAACCTATACATTTTCTATTTAGATTCATAAAATAGAGTCCAATATGAAACCATAGCAATTTGATTCACTCAAAACGGATTTAAAATGAAGAAGTTATGGGTAAAACAAGATTGGATAATTTTTCTCATTTTAGCTACGTGAAAATTGGTAACAAATCTATTCCAACCATAACTTAATCAACTTGTATTGTATATTATGTAATCTTGAGATACCATAGACACGTATACAATGTTTCGACCTATCATGTCGACACATCTATATATATTTCGGAACAACCATAGACACTCTATATGTGAATGTTGGAGTTAGCTATACAGGGTTGAGGTTGATTCCAAAATATATATAGTTTGAGCTGTGATCAATACTGAGATACGTATACACTGGGTCGTGGATTGATTCAAGATAATATTTATCAATTTATTTCTGTACATCTAACTGTGGACAACTAGTTGTAGGTTACTAACGAGGACAACTGACTTAATAAACTTAAAACATCAAAATATATTAAAAGTGTTGTAAATATATTTTGAACATACTTTGATATATATATGTATATATTGTTATAGGTTCGTGAATCAACCAGTGGCCAAGTCTTACTTCCCGACGAAGTAAAAATCTGTGAAAGTGAGTTATAGTCCCACTTTTAAAATCTAATATTTTTGGGATGAGAATACATGCAGGTTTTATAAATGATTTACAAAATAGACACAAGTACGTGAAACTACATTCTATGGTTGAATTATCGAAATCGAATATGCCCCTTTTTATTAAGTTTGGTAATTTAAGAATTAGGGAACAGACACCCTAATTGATGCGAATCCTAAAGATAGATCTATTGGGCCTAACAAACCCCATCCAAAGTACCGGATGCTTTAGTACTTCGAAATTTATATCATATCCGAAGGGTGTCCCGGAATGATGGGGATATTCTTAAATATGCATCTTGTTAATGTCGGTTACCAGGTGTTCACCATATGAATGATTTTTATCTCTATGTATGGGATGTGTATTGAAATATGAAATCTTGTGGTCTATTATTATGATTTGATATATATATATATATAGGTTAAACCTATAACTCACCAACATTTTTGTTGACGTTTTAAGCATGTTTATTCTCAGGTGATTATTAAGAGCTTCCGCTGTCGCATACTTAAATAAGGACGAGATTTGGAGTCCATGCTTGTATGATATTGTGTAAAAACTGCATTCAAGAAACTTATTTTGTTGTAACATATTTGTATTGTAAACTATTATGTAATGGTCGTGTGTAAACATGATATTTTAGATTATCATTATTTGATAATCTACGTAAAGCTTTTTAAACCTTTATTGATGAAATAAAGGTTATGGTTTGTTTTAAAATGAATGCAGTCTTTGAAAAACGTCTCATATAGAGGTCAAAACCTCGCAACGAAATCAATTAATATGGAACGTTTTTAATCAATAAGAACGGGACATTTCATTGTGGTCGGTATATATAATACTTTTGACCGCATATAAATAATTTCTCCAAGTATTTAATGCAAAAACAACAGCACCCAATTCCAAATCGTGAGTCGTATAATTTTGCTCGTGAATCTTCAATTGTCTAGACGCATAAGCAATCACCTTCGTTCGTTGCATTAATACACAACCGAGACCCTGCTTTGATGCGTCACAATAAATCACAAAATCATCATTCCCTTCAGGCAATGACAATATAGGTGCCGTAGTTAGCTTTTTCTTCAATAACTGAAACGCCTTCTCTTGTTCATCCTTCCATTCAAATTTCTTCCCTTTATGCGTTAATGTAGTCAAGGGTTTTGCTATTTTGGAGAAATCTTGGATGAATCTTCTGTAGTAACCAGCCAATCCTAAAAATTGACGTATATACTTCGGAGTTTTTTGGGTTTTCCACTTTTCAACGGTTTCGATCTTTGCCGGGTCCACCTGGATACCTTCTTTGTTCACTATGTGACCGGGGAATTGAACTTCTTCCAACCAAAATGTACACTTTGAAAACGTAGCGTACAGTTTTTCTTTCCTCAACAACTCTAGCACTTTTCTCAAATGTTCTTCGTGCTCTTGATCATTCTTTGAGTAGATAAGTATGTCATCAATGAAAACAATGACAAACTTGTCTAGATATGGCCCACACACACGGTTCATGAGGTCCATGAACACAGCTGGTGCGTTAGTCAATCCAAACAGCATAACCATAAACTCGTAATGACCGTAACGCGTTCTGAAAGCAGTCTTCGGAATATCGTCCTCCTTCACCCGCATTTGATGATACCCATAACGTAAATCGATTTTCGAATAAACCGACGAGCCTTGTAGTTGATCAAATAAGTCGTCAATTCTCGGCAGTGGATAACGGTTTTTGATGGTAAGTTTATTCAACTCTCTGTAGTCAATACACAACCTAAATGTACCATCCTTCTTCTTGACAAACAAAACAGGAGCTCCCCATGGTGAAGTTCTTGGTCGAATGAAACCACGTTCTAATAGTTCTTGCAGTTAGCTTTGCAGTTCTTTCATCTCACTGGGTGCGAGTCTGTAAGGAGCACGAGCTATTGGGGCAGCTCCTGGTACAAGATCTATTTGAAATTCAACAGATCGATGTGGAGGTAGTCCTGGTAATTCTTTCGGAAATACATCGGGAAATTCTTTTGCGACGGGAACATCATTGATGCTCTTTTCTTCAGTTTGTATTTTCTCGACGTTTGCTAGAACAGCATAGCAACCTTTTCTTATTAGTTTTTGTGCCTTAAAATTACTAATAAGATGTAGCTTCGTGTTGCCCTTTTCTCCGTACACCATTAAGGATTCTCCTTCTTCTCGTACAATGCGAATTGCATTTTTGTAACATACGATCCCTGCTTTCATCTCCTTCAGCCAGTCCATGCCAACTATTACATCAAAACTCCCTAACTCTACTGGTATCAAATCAATCTTAAATATTTCGCTACCCAGTTTATTTTTTCGATTCCGGCATATATAATCTGCTGAAATTAATTTACCGTTTACTAATTCGAGTAAAAATTTACTATCCAATGACGTCAATGGACAACTTAATTTAGCACAAAAATCTCTACTCATATAGCTTCTATCCGCACCCGAATCAAATAAAACGTAAGAAGATTTATTGTCAATAAGAAACATACCCGTAACAAGCTCCGGGTCTTCCTGTACCTCTGCCGCATTAATATTGAAAACTCTTCCGCGGCCTTGTCCATTCGTGTTCTCCTAGTTCGGGTAATTTCTAATAATGTGGCCCGGTTTTCCACATTTATAACAAACTACATTGGCATAACTTGCTCCGACACTACTTGCTCCGCCATTACTCGTTCCGACCCCATTTGTTCCTTTCGTTCTGTTAACCCCTGGTCCGTAGACCTCACACTTCGCCGCGCTATGACCATTTCTTTTACACTTGTTGTAAAATTTGGTGCAGAACCCCGAGTGATACTTTTCACACCTTTGGCATAGCTGCTTCTGATTGTTGTTGTTGTTGCGGTTGTTATTATTGTTGGGATGATTGTTGTAGTTGTTGTTGTTGTTGTTGTTTTTGTTGTAGTTGCGATTGATGTTGCGATTGTTGGGATAGTTGTTGTTGTATTGGTGACTCTTATCACCGTTTTCCTCCCACTTTCTTTTGACTAGCTTCACGTTGGCCTCTTCGGCCGCCTGTTCTTTAATTCTTCCCTCAATCTGGTTCACTAGTTTGTGAGCCATTCTACATGCCTTTTGTTTGGAGGCAGGCTCGTGTGAACTTATATCTTCTTGGATTCTCTTTGGTAACCCTTTCATAAATGCGTTGATCTTCTCTTCCTCATCTTCGAACGCTCTCAGACACAATAGGCACAATTCTGTGAATCGTCTTTCGTATGAAGTAATATCGAATCCCTGTGTTCGTAACCCTCTAAGTTCTGTCTTGAGCTTATTGACTTCAGTTCTGGGACGGTACTTCTCGTTCATCAAGTGCTTGAATGCTGACCACGGTAGCGCGTAATCAGCATCTTGTCCTACTTGCTCTAGATAGGTATTCCACCATGTTAACGCAATACCTGTGAAGGTATGCGTAGCATACTTCACTTTGTCTCCTTCACCACACTTACTTATGGCAAACACCGATTCAACTTTCTCGGTCCACCGTTTCAATCTGATTGGTCCTTCGGTCCCATCAAATTCTGAAGGTTTGCAGGCAGTGAATTCCTTGTAGGAGCATCTTACACGATTTCTTATGCCGTTAGCTGTATTGCTAGATTCAGAGTTATTGTTGGTATGTAGCGCGGCCTGTACTGCGGCTATGTTTGAAGTAAGAAAGGCACGAAATTCTTCTTCGCTCATATTCAAGGTGTGTCGAGTAGTCGGTACCATTTCCTTCAAAATAGTCAAATGAAACAAGTTAATCATACAGAATATTAAGAGTAGTCAATAGTATCTCGTAGCATAATATGAACTCATTTATAAAAGCTTTTTCTTCATATTAGCGTTTTATAAGTTTAAATTCGGGTACTACCTACCCGTTAAGTTCATACTTAGTAGCTAATATACAATTCAACTACTACAATTCCATATGAAAAACTGATTATAATAATATATCACATACAAATATTCTTCAAACTTACAACTTCGCTATATTACATATAACATGAAATATAGTACACTATGATACAAGACAGTTTTGAAGATAAATCTAGTTAATACGCAAGTTGTTCAGCAAAGGAAATAAAGACACGTAATTCATAAGTCCAGAAACAAGTCATGCATTCTGGTTTTACTAAGACGACTTCCCATCCTTGCTCTTGTGGAAAATAACCGTTATGACCATTGGCTAGGCAGCATGTTGTAATGTCGTCAAAAGGACGAGGGTTTCGTAATGTCCAACAGCCCCATAATAATCTAAAAACCTTGTTTCTCACCCCAACTACTGAATCAGTCACTTGTGGGAAGTTTTATTTAAAAGCTGCAATCCGATGTTCTTTTTCTCACTTTGGTAAGAAGCGAACATCACTAACCCGTAAGCATAACATGCTTCTTTATGTTGCATGTTAGAAGCTCTTTCTAATTCACGAAATCCTATGTTAGGATATGTTGAGTCAAAATAGGTTCTTAACCCGTAGCGTAAAATTGCATTTGGGTTCCCCGCATTTAACGTTTTAAAGAAAACAAGGCGTAACTTAAAGTCTCCCCAATGTGATATACCCCACCTATCAAAGGAAAGCCTTTTATAATCTAAGGCATTTCTGGAAAATCTTTCAAATGTTTGACAAGTTAATTTCGCCATAACTAAATGTGCTGATGAATTCTGACCGACTCTAGACAAGATTTCCTCAATCATATCCTCTGGTAGGTCTTCTAAAATATTCGGTTGTCTACCCTTAACGTCCATTTTGTTTTTATACTATAAAATTGACAAGGATTAGATTCGTAATAACAAACAATACAAGCAATTTTTACATAGAACATAAAAGTACAAGCACACTACAATACATTTATTACACAACATGCTTACACCCCTCTAATCTGAATCACTGGTTTCTTCTTCTTCGGACTTGGTTCTTTTTCCTAATTTTCTAGGGATATATGATGTTCCTCTAATACGAGCCGTCGTTTTTCACATTGGTTTAGAAAAACCTGGTGGTTTAGAGGTTCCCAGGTTATTGTCACGATATTGAAAATACGGGTGTTGACGGTACATATAAAGTTCATCGGGGTCGGAATCAGATTTCTCTATTTTGATTCCTTTTCCCTTATTATTTTTTTTTTGCCTCATTAAATTGGGTCAGGGTAATTTCTATAACATCATCGGAATCCTCATCAGGATCCGATTCATCGGAAAATTGGTAATTTTCCCAATATTTTGCTTCCTTAGCGGAAGCACCATTGACCATTATTAACTTTGGTCCATTGGTTGAGGATTTTCTTTTATTTGACCGGTTTTCTGTGGTTCCTAATATTCCCCCCTCCGGAACCTCTTCTTCTTCTTCCGGTTCATCTTCTTCTGGTTCCTCTTCTTCCGGTTCCTCTTCTTCCGGTTCCGTTTCCTCTTCTTCCGGTTCTTCGGGAACTTGTGAATCTTGCCAATATATTCGACTATTCGTTATTATTAGGTGAGTCAATGGGATTTGTGCTAGAGATGGACATCTATCACACAATATCAAACATGTTAAGAGATTAATATATCACATAATATTTACATGTTAATAATATATAGTTTCCAACAAAAATGTTAAGCAATCATTTTTAAAGAAAACACGGTCGAAGTCCAGACTCACTAATGCATCCTAACAAACTCGATAAGATACACTAATGCAAATTTTCTGGTTCTCTAAGACCAACGCTCGGATACCAACTGAAATGTCCCGTTCATATTGATTATAAACGTTCCATATTAATTGATTTCGTTGCGAGGTTTTGACCTCTATATGAGACATTTTTCAAAGACTGCATTCATTTTTAAAACAACCATAACCTTTATTTTATTAATAAAGGTTTTAAAAGCATTACGTAGATTATCAAATAATGATAATCTAAAATATACTGTTTACACATGACCATTACATAATGGTTTACAATAGAAATATATTACATCGACATATGTTTCTTGAATGCAGTTTTTACACAATATCATACAAACATGGACTCCAAATCTTGTCCTTATTTTAGTATGCAACAGCGGAAGCTGTTAGTATTCACCTAAGAATAAACATGCTTTAAACGTCAAAAAAAATGTTGGTGAGTTATAGGTTTAACCTATATATATCAAATCGTAACAATAGACCACAAGATTTCATATTTCAATACATATCCCATACATAGAGATAAAAATCATTCATATGGTGAACACCTGGTAACCGACATTAATAAGATGCATATATAAGAATATCCCCCATCATTCCGGGACACCTTTCGGATATGATATAAATTTCGAAGTACTAAAGCATCCGGTACTTTGGATGGGGTTTGTTAGGCCCAATAGATCTATCTTTAGGATTCGCGTCAATTAGGGTGTCTGTTCCCTAATTCTTAGATTACCAGACTTAATAAAAAGGGGCATATTCGATTTCGATAATTCAACCATAGAATATAGTTTCACGTACTTGTGTCTATTTTGTAAATCATTTATAAAACCTGCATGTATTCTCATCCCAAAAATATTAGATTTTAAAAGTGGGACTATAACTCACTTTCACAGATATTTCCTTCCTCGAAAATAAGACTTGGCCACGGATCGATTCACGAACCTATACAAATATGTACATCTATATCAAAGTATGATCAAAATATAATTACAACCATTTTTATTATGTTTTAAAGATTTGAGTGTATTAAGTCTGTTGTCCTCATTAATAACCTACAACTAGTTGTCCACAGTTAGATGTGTTGGGATTTAACAAGTTCCAAAATGCTTAAAACATAATAAGAATCAAACTTAGCGGAAGCATGTAATTACCAATTTTAGACTTGTTAAACTTTAACCAATTAAAGTTAAATCCCAATCAGGATCAAGTTGTGAAACATACTTACAAACTACAATATAGATAAGAGATTATACCTTCTCCAAGCTATGTAGTTGATGATGAAGAAGATGATGATGAATGGAGCTTCAAAAGTATGAAACCTCAAGTTGTTATACCCCAAACTTTGCATCAACACCCTAGCTTTTAGTTATGATTTATTTGACACTTAATTAGAACTTGCAAAATCAAATGAAGAACCCTTTTTCTTCCTTCGTTGGTCACGGCAAAAGACAGCAGCAACAAAGAGTTTTTGCAGTTTTTTTTTATGTGTTTAAGTGTATTTTTCATGTATTACTTGAGTCAAGGCTTTGGTAAAATACTTAAGCATGTACCTTAGGAGTTATGCTATCTTAAAAGTGACAAAACAAGGCATGGGTGTCTCCTTGGAGACTCCAAAATTCTGCACACTTTTAATTATATAATAAGGTTTATATTTTATAAAACTTGTTTTAAATACTTTGTAATTTATATAAAACTTATTATATAAAGTATGCATTTGTTAAGTCACTTATTTTATAAACCAATTTTATAAAATATAACACAACATAATTATTTAAACCTATAAATAATTAAATACAAATTATCCAAATAATTTATTTCAAGTAATAACATTTTAGAAAATCGATTTTCTAAAGTTCAAGTGTCGCGTATTTATTTAACGATCCAGTCGTTAAGATTAAATACATATAAAGTGTTGGTAAGCTTGTTATTGGGTATGACCCGACTTGGATCATAACACATTAGCCACATTAATTTAATATGCCTCTCGGGCATACGAAATACCTTCAATCTCCCGCTTGCACGAGAAACATAAGAAATTAATGCAAGTGACGGATACCACCTAACGACCGTCCATTACCCCCAATATGTTATGACTTTTGCCATTCAATAACATCATCCCTTTCGAGTTCCCATCTCGAATATGAATAGGTGAATCTTTCATCACATCCTTTTGTCCTAGATGTCATGTTAAATCCAAGAGACACAGAGTGATCACTCTCTTCTAGATTTAACTTTATCAGGCCTTAAACATCTGACTCTCAACGAATAAGAGGGACAAATTACATCTTGACTACATACGTCCTTAATATATACCTTGTATCATTCCTGAGCTCTTCCTTATGAACTACCATGTTTCAGAATAGCGAAGGAAAGAATCAAGGCACAGTACTTGGTAAATATTTGAACCCAATATGTATCTCAGGTCAGGGGGATACAATGATATTCGCCTTTACTCAAGATTACATGTGATCAACCACAAAGGCTCCATTTAGTAAGTCTTGAGAGCGGGTCTTCCAATATTTGTGTCCCACAAATATCTATGAACCTTGGTTGCAACCTTGCCCCACATTCATTCCATGAATGTATACCAATCCAAGTCCATAATAGTCTAAAACTCACACTTGTTCCCACAAATGTGATCGACTACGGAATTTAGAATAATTACTTATTCATGGATAAAATATGCAAAATAGGAACATAACTCAAAATAAATCAATACCATAATTATATTAATGAGTTTGAACAATTTTGTTCCGTTATGTTAAAACAGATCATGACCAATCTCTAGAATATCGAAGCCCTAATGCACAAACATGTCCTGCATGTTTTGCTCCATGTAAGAGCTTCGTGAGAGGATCTACCATATTAAGATCTGTGTGAACTTTGCGAATACATATCTTTCCATTTTCAACTTCATCCCTTATGTAGTTGAATCTCCGCTCAATGTGACATGTGTTTTGGTGAGCACGAGGTTCCTTGATTTGAGTAATCGCACCCTCGTTGTCACAAAAGATCTCAAGAGGATCCTGAATGGAAGGGACTACTCCTAAGTCGTCGATGAATTTCTTCATCCATGCAGCTTCCTGAGCTGCCAATGATGCGGCGATGTACTCTGACTCTGTAGTGGATAGAGCAACAACATCCTGTTTTAAACTCTTCCAAGAGACCGCACCTCCATTTAACGTGAAGACATAACCGGATTGTGATCGAGAATCATCTCGATCAGTTTGGAAACTCGCATCCACGTAACCTTTTACAGCAAGTTCCTCCTTACTAGACCCATATATTTGAAACATATCTTTAGTCCTCCTAAGATATTTCAATATACTTTTGACAGAAATCCAATGAATGTTTCCTGGGTTATTCTGGTATCTACTTGTCAAGCTTAGGGCGCATGACACATCCGATCTACTGCATATCATTGCATACATGATTGACCCAATGGCAGACACATATGGGACTTTCTTCATTCTCTCCTGTTCATCTTTCGTGGTGGGGCACTGAGATGAATTGAGAAGTGTTCCCTTTTGAATAGGTACCAAACCTTTCTTAGAGTTCTCCATCTTGAACCTTTTCAAGATCTTTTCAATGTATGCACTTTGATTCAAACCTATCAGTTTCTTGGATCTATCCCTGTAGATCCCAATCCCCAAAATGTATTGTGCTTCTCCAAGATCCTTAATGGAGAAGCATTTACTTAACCAAGTTTTAACACCTTGCATATCCGGAATATCATTTCCAAATAACAATATATCATCAACATATAGTACAAGGAACATGATAGTGCTCCCACTAGCTTTCTTGTATACACAAGCTTCATCACCATTTTTAATGAAGCCAAATTTCTTGGCCTTCTCATTAAAACGATGATTCCACATTCTAGATGCTTGTTTCAATCCGTAGATTGACTTCTTTAACTTGCATACCTTTTTAGGACACTTCGGATCAACAAAACCTTCAGGCTGAACCATATAGACATCTTCCTTAAGATGTCCATTTAGGAAAGCGGTCTTGACATCCATTTGCCATATTTCATAATCATAATGAGCAGCAATGGCAAGTAATATCCTAATAGACTTTAGCATTGCCACAGGTGAAAAAGTTTCATCATAGTCAACCCCTTGAGTTTGAGTGAAACCTTTTGCTACAAGTCTAGCTTTATATGTATCCAAGTTTCCATGTATGTCGGTTTTCATTTTGAAAAGCCATTTACAATCAACTAGCCTTGAGCCAGTAGGTTGTTCAACAAGTTCCCAAACTTGGTTGTCATACATGGATTGCATCTCAGCGTTCATGGCTTCCTGCCATTTATCCTTATCAATCCTTGATAAAGCATCTTGGTAGTTTGTTGGTTCATCCAAATCAACCACATAGCAACCATCCATGAGGAACCCATATCTCTCAGGGGGATTACTAATCCTACCAGATCTGCGAATGTCTTGTGTATTTTGATCATCCATTTGATCATTCTCAACATTTTCATGTTGAGTGCTAGTGTCAACCAATTGTGTATCAGCTACTTGATCTTGAACCTCTTCAAGATCTATCTTCCTCTCACTATTTCCTTCCATTAGGAACTTAGTTTTAAGGAACTCAGCCTTTCGAGCAACAAATATATTTTGCTCGGTTCGATCATAGAAATAGTATCCCATATCATCCTTGGGATATCCTATGAAGATACACTTCATGGATCGAGCATTCAACTTATTAGGGACGTAACGCTTAGGATAAGCTTCACATCCCCATACCTTTAAGTATGATAGAGATGGAGGTTTTCCAAACCACATCTCATGAGGAGTTCGTTCCACTTTCTTGGTTGGGGACATATTTAGAATACAAGTAGCGGAGCATAGACAATAACCCCAAAATGATAGAGGCAACGAGCTTCTAGCCATCATAGATCGAACCATATCCATTAGGGTTCAGTTCCTCCTTTCGGAAACTCCATTAAGTTGGGGAGGTCCAGGAGGAGTAAGTTGTGAGATAGTCCCACAACCTTTAAGATGATCTTGGAAAGCATCGCTTAGGTATTCACCTCCTCTATCGATACGAAGTACCTTGATTGTCTTATTGAGTTGATTTTGTACGTCGTTTTGATACTCTTTGAATGCTTCAAAAGTTTCGTCCTTATGTCTTAACAAGTAGACATATCTGAAACGACTGAAGTCATCAATGAAAGTAACGAAGTATCTTTCACCGTTCCTAGTTATGGGCTTAAAGGGTCCACATACATCCGAATGTATTAATCCCAATAAGTCCTTAGCCCTTTCATAGGTCCCTTTGAAAGGTGCTTTAGTCATTTTGCCTTGTAAACAAGATTCACATACATCAAACGAGTCTAGTTCATTTGATTTCAAAAGACCATTCTTTTGAAGTGTATGCATTCGATTCTTGTTTATGTGACCAAGGCAACAATTCCATAAGTAGGAATCACTCAAATCCCTTTTGAGTTTCCTGGTGTTTGCATGGAACATTGAGCTATTGTATGATGTGTCATCATGAACCAATTCATAAATACCATTCGAAGGCGAAGCCTTAAAATAGAACACATTATCTAAAGAAACATGGATATCATCATTAATGAAATTAAGATTAAAACCATATTGTTTCAAACGGGATACAGAAATAATGTTTCGAGATAAATCGGGTGCATACAAAACATTTTTCAAAATAAGCTCCAAACCACTTGGTAGCTTCAAAATAAAGTCTCCTTGAGCTTTCACTTTCACCCTTGCTCCATTTCCCATGAAGAGACTTGTTGTTCCCGCTTCCTGATCACTTCTTTTGAACCCCTGCAAAGAATTGCAAATATGAGTTCCACATCCTGTGTCTAATACCCATGTATTAGAAGAAGTAATACTAAGCTCAATGTATACCATATATACATTACCTGAGGTTTGCCCTGCATCCCTCTTTTCTTTCAACTATTTTAGGTAGACCGGGCAATTGCGTTTCCAGTGACCCATTTCACCGCAACCAAAGCACGGATCTTCCTTGGGGTTAGCCTTTCCGGCAACCTTTTGCTTCTTGTTGTTATTGGTTGGGGTAACCATCTTCCCCTTTCCCTTGCCCTTGCCTTGGTAGGTGGGTCCTTTCCTCTTAGCCGCCTTCGGCTTAGAAGTGTTATTGTTTTTGGACCCGCCTTCATTGATCATAAACATGGGTGAAGCCCTTTTACCCATGCTCGCTTTGGCCGTCTTAAGCATGGCATGTAATTCGCCAATGCTTTTATCCCAACCATTCATGTTATAATTTAACACGAATGTGTCAAACCTCTTTGACAATGAGTTAAGGATAAGGTCCGTGGCTAATTCATTAGACACGTTGTAATTAAGACGGTTTGCTCGATCAATTAGGCTTTTCATCTTAAGGATATAAGATGAAACGGATTGGGTGTCGTCCATCTGACATGCATGAAGTGCTCGGACCGTTTCAAAGCACTCGACACGAGCTTGTTGAAGGAACATCTCCTTCAACTGTGTGATCATGTCATATGCACTATGATGTTCAAAATCCTTTTGGAGTTCGGGTATCATAGTCTCAAGCATGAGGCAAGAAACTTGCAACGAATCGGTGCAATATTTCTCCCAATAAGCCATGCCTTCTGTATCATCCTCGTTCGGTTGATCGGGAGTGGGGTCTTCCAACACATACGCCCTATCCTCTAGTTTGAGGACAATTCTTAGATTGCGAAACCAATCCATGAAGTTCGTATGGTTAAGTTTTTCCTTTTCAAGGATTGACCTCAACGATAGGTTGTTAAAGTTGATAGGTGCGTTTGGAATGTTGTTGTTGTTATTGGCGGCCATCTACAAAATTTAACAAAGTTGTTTAAGTATTAATTTTAATTTAACAATCAATACCCTTTAAATCCAATTGATTAAATTTTAGAATCCAACGGTAAACCAAATTTCGGTTAGGTGACCTTTATCCCGTCATTTGATTTAGCTAGGTAGTCATTATATGACAATTGCAATCCTTTTGCAACTTTTAAGTTATGGGATCATGCAATCCTTTTGTATGGCATAATTATCCCATCAACGCCTATTTGTTCCTCATGCTTCGGTGACCCTAAGTTCATGATTCCCAAATCAAGTCGTCCTACTTGCGTAAACATGTAAATTTAACATACAAGTGGTTAGGTGACCTTTATCCCACAAGTGTGCGAAATTTACCTCAATCATATTAGTTTGCTCATAACGGTTAGGTGACCTTTATCCCATTATGTGTTCCCTAATATTTTCAAGTGTCACACAAAAGGATGGCGTTTAACTTGTTTGCCTTGTGAATAAGGGATTTTAAGTTTTCATTATTTCTAGTTTAAGAAAACTTTTATGCCACACACCAACATGCATTTAGTGTATGGTTCATTTGAAATCCATTTTCAAATCTTGTAATATAGCTAATTACTTGATATAAACCATTTTATATATGTGATTCAACAACCATTTATTATAATCCTTTTAGTGTTCTTAATAACCATTTATTAATGTCCTTTTGCCATTTTTAATTTAACCGATTAAATTGTGGTTTGGTAAATTTCATGTTGTTAATAATTTAACCAATTAAATTGTAGTTTTGCTTGTTGTTAACTTGTGTGATAACTTGTTGTAGTAACATACACAATCTACAATCATACAAGGAATTAAAACAACCATGCATGCAAAACAAATATTCACAATCAAGCCTTTTGGTAGACATTATGTTTAGCCGAAAACAAAATGCCACCGGTCAATGGGTGAAACACAAAGTAAGAGGTTTTAACCTCCCACTTAACCTTGCATCCAAATGCTTGTACTTGTGCTCTTTAAGTCTTCATCATCTTCATCTTTTTACAAAATATATATCCTAATACATTTTGTCTAAAAATTGAAATTACAACCTAATCTATTTTACATGCCAAATATAAAATAAATTACATAACCAAAATAATATAATTACAAACCAAATTGAATGAATATTACAACCACATGAAGGAATTAATATTACATACCAAATGAATTATTAATAATCATCCAAACATGCAACCATTCAAACAAAAGGTCAAGGCTTGATTGTGAACTTCTACATACAACAAATATAACCAAAATGGAAGAGCCCAAAACCCAATTTGGGACTCAAACAATTCAGCCTAAATAACATACCCACCAAACCCATTAATTTTTGCATTTTTCTTTCATGCATGTACATAAAATGCAAAAATATAGTGGGTATAATAAATCATCTCGAAGCATATTCCATCAACTTCGGCTCTAGATATCATTGTTGGGATTTAACAAGTTCCAAAATGCTTAAAACATAATAAGAATCAAACTTAGCGGAAGCATGTAATTACCAATTTTAGACTTGTTAAACTTTAACCAATTAAAGTTAAATCCCAATCAGGATCAAGTTGTGAAACATACTTACAAACTACAATATAGATAAGAGATTATACCTTCTCCAAGCTATGTAGTTGATGATGAAGAAGATGATGATGAATGGAGCTTCAAAAGTATGAAACCTCAAGTTGTTATACCCCAAACTTTGCACCAACACCCTAGCTTTTAGTTAGGATTTATTTGACACTTAATTAGAACTTGCAAAATCATATGAAGAACCCTTTTTCTTCCCGCTTTGGTCACGGCAAAAGACAGCAGCAGCAAAGAGTTTTTGCGGTTTTTTTTTTTTGATGTGTTTAAGTGTATTTTTCATGTATTACTTGAGTCAAGGCTTTGGTAAACTACTTAAGCATGTACCTTAGGAGTTGTGCTATCTTAAAAGTGACAAAACAAGGCATGGGTGTCTCCTTGGAGACTCCAAAATTCTGCACACTTTTAATTATATAATAAGGTTTATATTTTATAAAACTTGTTATAAATACTTTGTAATTTATATAAAACTTATTATATAAAGTATGCATTTGTTAAGTCACTTATTTTATAAACAAATTTTATAAAATATAACACAACATAATTATTTAAACCTATAAATAATTAAATACAAATTATCCAAATAATTTATTTCAAGTAATAACATTTTAGAAAACCGATTTTCTAAAGTTCAAGTGTCGCGTATTTATTTAACGATCCAGTCGTTAAGATTAAATACATATAAAGTATTGGTAAGCTTGTTATTGGGTATGACCCGACTTGGATCATAACACATTAGCCACATTAATTTAATATGTCTCTCGGGCATACGAAATACCTTCAAGATGTACAGAAATAAATCAATATATATTATCTTGAATCAATCCACCACCCAGTGTATACACGTCTCAGGCTAGATCACAACTCAATGTATATATATTTTTGGAATCAACCTCAACCCTGTATAGCTAACTCTAACATTACTGCATATAGAGTGTCTATGGTTGTTCCAAATAATATATATACATTGGTTGATATGATATGTCAAAACATTTGCATACGTGTCTATGGTATCCCAAGATTACATAATATATTAGAATACATGTATAATACAATATAATTTAGCTAGGATATGATTTGTATAGATTTGTTAAACATTTCCCGTAGCTAAAAAGATCAAAAATATCCAATCTTGTTTTACCCATAACTTCTTCATTTTAAATCTGTTTTGAGTGAATCAAATTGCTATGGTTTAATATTGAACTCTAATTTAGGAATCCAAACAGAAAAAGTATAGGTTTACAGTCAGAAATTTAAGTTACATTTCAATTACTAAAGAGGTAGTCATTTCAGTCGAAAGAACGACATCTTGATGACCATTTTGAAAAACATACTTTCACTTTGAGTTTAACCAAGATTTTTGGATATAGTTTCATGTTCATAGGAAAAATCATTTTCCCAGAAGAACAACTTTTAAATCAAAGTTTATCATAGTTTTTAATTATCCAAACCAAAACAGCCCCCGGTTTCACTACGACGGCGTATATCCGATTTTATGGTGTTCATCGTGTTTCCAGGTTTTAAATCATTAAGTTAGCATATCATATAGATATAGAACATGTGTTTAGTTGATTTTAAAAGTCAAGTTAGAAGTATTAACTTTTGTTTGCGAACAAGTTTAGAATTAACTAAATTATGTTCTAGTGATTACAAGTTTAAACCTTCGAATAAGATAGCTTTATATGTATGAATCGAATGATGTTATGAACATCATTACTACCTCAAGTTTTCTGGATAAAACTAATAGTAATGAGAAAAATGGATCTAGCTTTAAAGGATCCTTGGATGGCTTGAAAGTTCTTGAAGTAGAATCATGACACGAAAACAGTTCAAGTAAGATTTTCAGTCAAAATAAGATTGTTATAGTTGTAGAAATTGAATCAAAATTTGAGTATGAATATTACCTTGAATTAGAAAGATAACCTACTATAAATAACAAAGGTTCCTTGATCTTATATGATTAATTGGAATGGATTAGAAAGCTTGAAAGTAGACTTGCAAACTTGGAAGTATTCTTGATTTTTATGAAACTATACTTATGGAATTTATGAAGAACACTTAGAACTTGAAGATGGAACTTGAGAGAGATCAATTTGATGAAAAAAATTGATGAATGAAAGTGTTTGTAGATATATTTGGTCGTTGGTATATGGATTAGATATAAAGGATGTGTAATTTTGTTTACATGTAAATAAGTCATGAATGATTACTAATATTTTTGTAATTTTATGAGATATTTCATGCTAGTTGCCAAATTATGGTTCCCACATGTGTTAGGTGACTCACATGGGCTGCTAATAGCTGATCATTGGAGTGTATATACCAATAGTACATACATCTAAAAGCTGTGTATTGTACGAGTACGAATACGGGTGCATACGAGTAGAATTGTTGATGAAACTGAACGAGGATGTAATTGTAAGCATTTTTGTTAAGTAGAAGTATTTTGATAAGTGTCTTGAAGTCTTTAAAAATTGTATAAATACATATTAAAATACTACATGTATATACATTTTAACTGAGTCGTTAAGTCATCGTTAGTCGTTACATGTAAATGTTGTTTTGAAGCCTTTAGGTTAACGATCCTGTTAAGGGTTGTTAACCCATTGTTTATTATATCAAATGAGATGTTAAATTATTACATTATCATGATATTATGATATATTAATATATCTTAATACGATATATATACAATTAAATGTCGTTACAACGATAATTTTTACATATATGTCTCGTTTCAAAATCATTAAGTTAGTAGTCTTGTTTTTACATATGTAGTTCATTGTTAATATACTTAGTGATATGTTTACTTATCATAATACCATGTTAACTATACAATATATCCATGTATGTGACATCTATAGTTTTTACAAGTTTTAACGTTCGTGAATCACCGGTCAACTTGGGTGGTCAATTGTCTATATAAAACCTATTTCAATTAATCAAGTCTTAACAAGTTTGATTGCTTAGCATGTTGGAAACACTTAATCATATAAATATCAATTTCATTTAATATATATAAACATGGAAAAGTTCGGGTCACTACACTGGTACTGGTTTCACTAACAATGAACAGCTGTCTTCTACTGCTGTACATACTGTCGAACCAGGTGATGATCAAGATGATGTATGTTCCACAACAAACTTACCTGTCCATAACACTAGATGGATAAAGGACCATCCAATTGAGCAGATTATTGGTAATCTGGCTAGTGGTGTTAAGATAAGGAGACATGCAACCAGCAATTTTTGTATGCATGTGAATTTTGTGTCTACCATTGAACATACGTGTCCTGAAGAAGTAATGAAAGATCCTAGCTGGGCAGGAGCTATGCAAGAAGAGTTCTTCTAGTCTGATAGGAATAAAGTTTGGACATTGGTACCTAAACATGATGATGAAACAAACAAGATCATTGGTACCAAGTGGGGTTTTAAGAATAAGATGGATGAAGATGGGATTGTGGTCAAAAACAAAGCTAGATTGGTAGCTCAAGGGTTTAGACAGGAAGAAGGGTTGGATTATGGAGAGACATATGAACCAGTAGCTAGGATGGAAGCTATCAGATTATTCTTGGCATATGCTGCTAAGATGAACTTTAGGGTATTCCATATGGATGTTAAATCTGCATTTTTGAATGGGAAGCTGCAAGAAGAAGTCTATATCAAGCAGCCACCTGGTTTTGTAAGCAGTAAATATCCAGACCATGTCTACAAGTTAGACAAAGCTCTATATGGCATAAAACAGGTACCAAGAGTATGGTATGAGACACTTCATGTGTATCACACTGGTTTAGGTTTTAAAGTTGAAACAATTAACACCACTCTATTCTCAAATGAGATAGATGGCAATCTCTTGCTGGTACAAATATATGTGGATGATATTATTTATGGTTCTAAACATGAAAAACATTGTCAAAGGTTTTCAAAACTTATGTCAAAGACATATGAAATGAGTTTACAAAGAGACTTGCAATACTTTTTAGGATTGCAAATTAAATAACTTGATGATGGAATTTTTATAAGTCAAGATAAATATATCAATGATATGTTAAAAAAATTTTGTCTGACCTGTTTAAAAGATATAGGGACTCCAATGGCAGCATCCTTCAAAATAGATGCTGATCCCAATGGTGAACTAATCAATATCACTGAATATAGAGGTATGATGGGTCCTTACTTTATCTCACAGCCAGTAGACCAGATATTTTTTTTCCACATGTCTCTATGCCAGATATCAAGCTAATCCTAAAGAGTCAGATTTGCTGGCAGTAAAGAGGATATTTAGGTATCTGAAAGGTACTACCAAACATTGTCTTTGATATCCCAAAGACGAGGATTTTGAACTAATTAGGTATTCAGATGCTGATTTTACGGGATGTAAAATAGATAGGAAAAGTACTACTGGTGGTTGCCAGTTACTGGGTGATAGGCTAGTCAGCTGGACGAGCAAAAAGCAAAATACTGTGTCCACATCTACTGCTGAGGTAGAATATGTTTCTGCTGATAGTTGTACTGCTCAAGTACTATGGATGCAAAGACAGCTGAAGGACTATGGTGTTCATGTAACAAAAACTCCAATCTACTGTGACAACACCAATGCAATTACCATCACCAACAATCCTGTGATGCATTCAAGGACAAAGCACATTGATGTTTGATATCATTATTGGAGTATGATACAAACACAAAGCGAGCGGAAGCATTTTAAAAGCATTACAAAATCATACTCTACCAAGGACCCATGTACAAAACTTTTAGCAAACAAAATATGATGAACAAGATAAGTTTAGATTACAACCTTTGTAGCCTTTTGAAGATCAGAGTTGAGAACCCTAAGAAGAGTTCCTCAAAATGGTAGGAACCCAAAGTTCCAACTTTGTTCAATCTATACCATCTACTTTAATGAATCCTTTTTTCTTACTTTCAAAATCACCAAAATACACTTTATAGAACTAGTTATTTTAGTGATCAATAAGAGAGGAAAAAGTAGGAGAGTTCTATTTTGAGATTGCATGCTCTTCTTCCTTTTTAAGATGAGATTTGCATGCATGCCAGTTACACATGTCTTTAGATAGCATGCATGTATGACACATTAGCTAGTTTGCATGCATGCATAACACATTAGCTAGCTAGTTTTCATGCATGCATGACACATTAGCAAGTTGTAACTTACATATTAATTAATTACTAGTTAATGAATTAACTAATTAATTAAACTAATCTCATAACGTATTTAGTTTATTAAACCATTAACAAATGATTAATAAATTAATTTCCAATTAGAAGGTATATCAAACAATTAACGATTAGCCTTTGTGTGTGACCGAATAGAATAAATGGACTTTATATTATTTAATGTCATGGGCATACCTTTGAAATATATGTACCACGATCAAACTATTAGCTAACCCGAGAACATATTTCCAACAGACTCCCACTTGCACTGACATTAATAACATTGGCTAGTCTTAAAAGACACACCATGTGTAACACTAGTCTACTAAGTTACACTCCTATGTTTTGATTTACATCAAACATCCTTTTGTTCTAGATATCTATATGAACGTATGACATGGTTAAGTGTCAATCATCATCATTTAAGATTATATTTCCCGATAGATATTTTGTGATAGCCCGTCCTAATCCATCTGGAAGAAGCCATCAACATTTGGTCCCATTGCGAGGTACTGACCTCTATATGATACGTTTTACAAACATTGCATTCTTTAAAAAGATAGACTCTTTTCAAAATGTAACCTTTTGATACAAATGATATATGATTCCCATAATATGAATAACTAATCTATTATTGACTTAATAACCGTCTTTTTAAACTCAAACGATTAGAATGCAACGTCTTTTGAAATATGCCACGAATGAATATCTTTAATATGAGCAAATGCACAGCGAAAGATTTCTTTCATACCTGAGAATAAACATGCTTAAAAGTGTCAACCAAAAGGTTGGTGAGTTCATAAGTTTATCATAAAATCATAAAATTCAGTAATTTTGATAGACCACAAGATTTAAATACAGTACACCTATCTCGTGTACGAAACCATTTTTCATAACCGTACACATATCTCGTGTACGAAACCATTTATCATAAAACCATAAAATTCAGTAGGTTGGTATCCTTTTCTCCCCCGTAGGTTACCTCGCGATTTTTAATAACCGTACACATATCTCGTGTACAAAATAACATACACACAACCTATGTATAAAATCATTCCTTTTATATATAACCTTTTCTTGGTAACCGACCTTAACATTTAATGCGCATCATGAATATCCCCAATATAAACAGAACTTTCAGTCTGTAATAAATATATAAACCTCGAAGTACTAAACACCACGCCCACTAGCTCTTCTGTCTAGTGAACATTCTGGGTGGGGTTGTTAAACCCGGTAGCTACCTTTAGGATTCGCGTCAATTATGGGCTATTTCCCTAATTCTTAGGTTACCAAGCCATAATAATCAGGGAAAAATATTCGATATAATAACTTACAGAACTTCTATCTGTATAATAATTCATTCGAGGAATGTTTTGCTTGTGTCTATCGTGTTAAACATTTATAAAATCATTTCATGTATTCTCAGTCCCAAAAATATATATTGCAAAAGCATTTAGTAAAAAGGGAGCAAATGAAACTCACGATACGATATTTTGTAGTAAAAATATGCATACGACGGAATTGAACAATGTAGGGTTGGCCTCAGATTCATGAACCTATATCATTTATATATATATTAACACATATAATTGTAATCGAACAAATTTATATATATATTTATTTGTGATAATATTTTTATATTAATAACTTATATATTTCATTGTTTAATTAAATATATTCATTTTATTTATTTTAAATCAATAAAAGTATTAATACAGTTAAGTTATGTGTATTAAATATATTTTTATATAAACATCATTTGTTTGCAAACTTAATAATTGTAATAATACTAGATTAAGGATAATAATAATAATGATAGTAATAATAGTAAAAATAATAATTATAATGTTAATTTTAATTTTAATAATGATAATTTTAATTAAAAAATGATAACAATACTTATGTTAATAATAATAATAATAATAATAATAATAATAATAATAATAATAATACTAATAATAATTATAAAATGATACTAATACTAATAATATTGATGATAATAATAAATTGTATTATTTTCAAAATAATAATAATAATAATAATAATAATAATAATAATAATAATAATAATAATAATAATAATAATAATAATAATAATAATAATAATAATAATCATAATAATAATGATCATAATACCTATAATAATAATAAAATGATAAAATTAATAATAATGATATTAATGGTACTAATAATACTTAATGATAATAGTTAGTAATAACAATAATGATAATAATATTAATTCTGTTAATGATGGTAACAATAATAATTAACTTATCACTAATAATAACAACAATAATAATAATAATAATAATAATAATAATAATAATAATAATAATAATAATAATAATAATAATAATAATAATAATAATAATAATAATAATAATATTAATAATAATAATAATAATAATAATAATAATAATAATAATAATAATAATAATAATTATAAAATGATACTAATACTAATAATATTGATAATATTAATAAATTATATTATTTTGAAAATAATAATAATAATAATAATCATAATAATTATCATAATACATATAATAATAATAAAATGATAAAATTAATAATAATGATATTAATGATACTAATAATATTTAATGATAATACTTAGTAATAACAATAATGATAATAATATTAATTATGTTAATGATGGTAACAATAATAATTAACTAATCACTAATAACAATAATTAATAATAATAATAATAATAATAATAATAATAATAATATTAATAATAAAAATGATACTAATAATAATAATAAGAGAAATCAAATACTACCATAAAGAGTTTTTCCAAAAATGCCACTGATCGAGATCGAACCTGAGACCTCTCGCTCAACGGCAACACCCTTAATAATTACTCTGTTTGTTTCTTTGAGAATTAATTCGCCCATTAAATCGTTTTAACCCATAATAATCTGTTTAACTTCATCTTATATCTATCATCATATATCTTTTATTTCATCATCATTTTAGTCACTTAATCACCATTATCGTAATACTTAAACTATCATCATCATTCATTCCTTTTCTACAATCGTGATCATAATATCATCTTTCGAATCACATCATTCTAGTTATCATAATCATCACCATATGTATCGAGCATCACCATATGTATTAACATTTATTAACATAAAATCATAACCATCTAAACTTCCAATCATCACCTTTAATCGTCTTCTTCATCATCTTCTACTTTTATCACCATTAACATCAACTTTTAACAACAAAGGAGACAGAAATAAATGATACGCGAGTATGGGTCTGATCAAAATAGGAAATAGAAGGAACAAGCATAGTGTTCGAACAGTAGCTAGCAAACAATAACAAATATTAGGATTCTGATTGCCCAACAGAAAAATGTATATTGGATTCTCGGCCCATCACCATTTTGGCCCAACTTCGTAAACCCAAAATAAAGGAGTCAATTTTTTAATATCAGTATTGTGGTTGCAAGTGGAGGAATATGGTCCACGTTCAAGTGGTATTTATTTTCATAGCTGTCGTCCAAAAGAAAACGAAAACGGAACGTGTATTATAACTTAAAGCCGTTAATTAGCAATAGGAACACAAGTTGCACAAGTTAGGATAATTGAAGTGGGTAGTCATCTAGTTAGTGGGTTTATTATATGTATCGTGGTTATTCAAACAGGAAAACAAATGCAGCTGTAGTATATAGTTGTGAAGTTTAGGATCGGTTTTAGTGATGGTTATCGAAGGTGTTGATAGTTTGGTCTCGAGATGTTGATTTAACCAAAAAAAATAGACATGGAACCAGACCGACGGGAGTAGCAGTTACCAGGTAATTGGTGGTTGTGTGCAACAGAAACAAACGCAGCAGGTTGTGGGTTTGTGATGGTGGGGTGGCGGTTTGGGTAATTCACTAATGAAACAAGAAAACAGTAAACAATAACAATGGTTCTTTGATGGTTTAAGAGAGAGAGAGAGAGTTGGTGTTTGATGGTGGTGACGGTTTTGGTTTGTTTGCAACAGATAAAAAAATATATAGCATACTTTAACGTTTTATTGGTGGTGTTTGTTGGACTACAAACAGAAGGCTAAAATAGCAGCAGTAGCAGTAATTAAGGTGTTCGAATGGTGGTTTGTTGTAGCTGAAATAGTAGCGAGTTGAAATAGCATGTTGGTCCGGTTTTTGTGGTAAACGAATTGGTTTTTCAAACCAGCTGATCATAACAGGAACTTGTAGCAGGTGACCGGGTTAATATCTAAGAATGTGTAGCAGTTTGAGAGGGTGATCTGAGGTAAAACATTAGCCGGTGTTGGAGGAATTGTTAACTTGGTCATTTAAGTGGACCGAGTATTCAGGAGGTGAAATAGGTGTGTAATGGGTTAGAGAAACGTGGATCAAGTGCACCAAGAATAATGAATTTAGTTACTATGTTATATGTTAAAATGATAGAAGTAGTTTAATGGTCGATGGTGGTGGTGAAGTAGCGAGGGTAAAGGGTGGTGGCGAGTGTGATGTCTTTGAATGAAGGTGATGAATATATATTTATATGTGTCATAAAGAATAAAAAGGAAGAAGAAAAATAGGTCATCTAGTTGCAGTTTAAAGTTGATGATTGTGTTGAGAGATTTTGTGGTTTAGTAAATTGAAGAAGATAGAAATATGATTAGGAAGTATAAGATGACGGGGTGTGATAATCCATCATGGGTCTATATGCTTATATGTATATATATAAATCAAGTGGTTTGAGATGATTCTTAGACATAAACAGAAATGGAATAAAAGAAGTAGGACCAGTGGGTTTGTTTAATGCATTGAACGAATATGTATGTAGTCATATATCTATAAATTTGGATAGATAAAACCAAATTGAAACAGTAATCTTCAATCAAATTATCAATCATCAAAAGTAATTTGTAGCACAGTGAATGAATTGAAACTTTTAAAAACAGTAAATTTCAATCAATTGGCGGATCCAATGAATTATGAATGTAAATATATAATATAATAATATTTGAAAATTAAAACATGCAATTAGTTAGCCGTCACCTATTACAGACTAAATTTCGTACCTCGTCGTTAATCAGTGGCGGATAAGAATACTCCGAAAAATCCCAAATTTTTATATTAATTAACTTTATTTATTTTAGTCATTATAAAACGATCAGTAATTTATTAAATAAAAATTACATCAACTGTCCGATCGATCCTGGGTAAAATATAAAAAGTGTTAAAATTTAATAATTAAATCCTAAATATACTTTTAATAATCCTATAATTTATATAACTCATTTTCGGATCACCGTTTATTTTAAAATTGAGACGACCCATCCTAATCCATAAGGATGAATACAATAACATATGGTTACATTGCGAGGTATTTGACCTCTATATGATACATTTTACAAACATTGCATTCGTTTATAAAAGACAACCTTTCATTACATCGAAAGTTGACAAGTATGCATTCCCTTTCATAATATATCCAAACTATAGATGACTTAATATGTCATTTACTTAATAATGATCTTTATTGAACTCAACGACTTGAATGCGACGTCCTTTGAAATATGTCATGTATGACTCCAAGTATTATCTTTAAAATGATCAAATGCACAGCGGAAGATTTCTTTCAAACCTGAGAATAAACATGCTTTCAAGTGTCAACTAAAAGGTTGGTGAGTTCATTAGTTTATCATAATCGATTATTTCTATAATTTTAATTGACCACAAGATTTTATTTCCATTTCTCATAAACATCATCTCATTTCAGGCATTTCGCAAAAACTGCATAGAGATAAAAATTATTCATATGGTGAATACCTGGTAATCGACATTAACAAAACGCGTCTAGAATATCCCCATCATTCCGGGAATCTCATCGGGCATGATAAAATTGAAGTAATAAAGCATCCGTAACCCGGATGGGGTTTGTTAGGCCCAATAGATCTATCTTTAGGATTCGCATCAATTAGGGTTTCTGTTCCCTAATTCTTAGATTACCAGACTAAAAAGGGTGATATTCGATTCGATAATCCAACCATAGAATGTAGTTTCGATTACTTGTGTCTATTTCGTAAGACATTTATAAAAGCAGCGCATGTATTCTCAGTCCCAAAAATATATATTGCAAAAGCATTTAAAAAGGGAGCAAATGAAACTCACAATAATGTATTTCGTAGTAAAAATACATATGACGTCATTGAACAAGTGTAAGGTTGGCCTCGGATTCACGAACCTATATTAAGTGTATATATATATATATATATATATATATATATATATATATATATATATATATATATATATATATATATATATATATATATGTTGGTCAATATCTGTCTAACAATTTAGGTCAAGTCATAGTGTATCACAATCCTAATGCTCGAGACTGATATGCAAAAGTCAACAAAAGTCATCTTGACCCAAAATGACTTCCAAAATCTATACATGTTTATTATATAACTTAAATATAGTCATTATATATATTTAAATATATTTATCATATTTTATTAAAGTAAATAATACAAGTCATCTATTAATAAATAAAAATTTATATTAAAATTTATATATGATAAAAATATTCTTTTATATATCTCAAATAAAATTTATAAAGCTCAGTTAATATCATAAAAATATAGTGGTATGTATTATTATACTACCTGTGATAAAAATATCTTTGTATCACATATTTATTTGATAAAATAATATTGATAATAAAAATAATGAGTAAAGGTTGTATTATTTTGTAATAATAATATTAATAATTATTATTCTACTAATAATAATAATAACAATATTTATATTTACTAATAATGATATTATAATGAAATGATAATTCTGATTATGATAATTTTAATAATAACAATACTTTTTAATATTAACTGTAATAATAATATTTTATATAAAAATAATAATTCTATTCAAAATGATAATTATAATAATACTAAAATGATAATAATAATGATATTTTATAATAACAATGATATTTCTATTAAAAATGATAATTTCAATAAAAATGATAGTTTTAATATTAATGATACTTTTAATAATAATAATAATGATAAAAATAATGAAAACGATATTTTTATCTAATTCAATATCTTGCAATATTTTAATTTCATCATGATACTTATACTCATTATTTTCTAAATCGATTTGTTTAATAGCTTTTAGTCATCTTTTATAATTCATTTATAATAGTGATAATAATAATAATCATAATAGTTAGATGATACTAATATTAGTTTTTAATGATAATGATACTAATAATAATAATAATAATAATAATAATTATAATAATACTAATGATAATACTAATAATTATTATAATGATAATAATAATAATAATAATAATAATAATAATAATAATAATAATAATAAAAATAATAATAATAACCTTAGTGATAATAACGATAGTTTTAATAATAATAATAACAATTTTAATGATAATACGTATATTGATAATGATAACGATAAAAATAATAATAGTTATTAGATAATAATAATAACGATAATCATAACGACGATAGTAATAATAATAATCATTATAATAATAATAATACTAAAATTAATAATAATTCAGTTGACCATATCTTTTAATCCATTCATCGAAACCATAAGCTTTCTAAATGAAAAGTTATTAATTTTTCGCCAGCTTTCCAACGAAATGCATATCATATACCTTATCTTAGTAGCATATGTATTAAATTCATGATTTATCATAAACTATTTAACGACGAAACTAAGCATACGAACATGCATAATCATATATACTCGAGCACTAGTCAGGGATACACTATTAATATATAAAAGATAAGATATGAATGCTAACGTATCAATATTGAGATTCAATATTGCAGGAAAGTACGTAGACGCAACGGAGATGATAAACACTAGGTTAACCTCACGAGCTATACCCCCGAACAATACCCATAACTTCCATAGCTATAACCCATAATTTCCTTAGCTCTATCCCGTTTGAAAACTTATTTTGAAATCGCCTGAACATAACTCCGTCGTAGTATTTTATGTATACTAATAATGAAACCTATTGAATTCTATTTATAATAGATTTTTGAATTATTAAAGTAAATTATTAAAGTATGAATTATTAAAGTGAATTATTAAAGTATGAATTATTAAAGTGAATTATTAAAGTTAAAGTAAAGTAAAAGTAAAGTAAAAGTAAAGTAAAGGTAAAGTTAACGTATAGTAAAAGTATAAAACTATGTACGTATAATACGCGTTTAAATATATATATAATACTAATTTAAATCGTTATATATATTTAATAAAATAAAATATAACTATCGTTATCTTTATCATAATGGTTAAGAAATGAGTTGTCAAAAGTGGTTCTAGATATTTATAAAAGTTATATGCATTTTAATAACAAAGTTCGTTTTAAACTGAAAATATTTTTGTATGTTTAAAACTAAATCAAATAAATATGATAATTTTGTTTTCCAAAACTAAATATATTTAAGAATCATTTTGTTAAAAAGTTAAAATAATGGAAATCGTTATATCATAAAACGTTTTAGGAAAGTAGAATTATATATATTCTTAATAGGTTTCAAGTTTTTAAATTACCGTCTGTTGGTGAAGCATGAGATAAAGTCCAAAGATTAAATAAACATATGAAATCATCTTAATGAAAAATGTTGAGTTACTTAACTTGTCGATATCCAACATCTAAGTTATTTACACTCCACGTTCTTACATTCACATTAAATAAAATGAAAGTTAACATAGTTATCTTATCAAGGTCACGAGGAAAATATTATAAAACATGAATTGGAAATTAAACAGGAATTTCCACTAACCCTTGTATAGTTCCCGTTAATTGACACATTTGTTCTTACTTGTAAATCAATTTACCAATTATTCCGAATACCGTTAAAAAGAATAGATTTCTTAATTCTCAGTGGACCTTACAACAGAGACCCGTAATCATATCACAATATATCTGATAATTCAATCATTTGATATTATCTTATAATCTCGTCGATAATTATAATAAACTTATATTGAAACGAATACGTTCATGTAAAGTATTATACATATAATACTTTGTTAACATTTTCAATTAATATAACCATATATTATATATACATATATATATACACATAAATGTTCATGAATTTTCGAGCACGGTCAAAGGGTAATTGATTACATGAATGTAGTTCCAAAATTTTGAGATTCAACATTGCAAACTTTGCTTATCGTATCGGAAACATATAAAGATTAAGTTTAAATTTGGTCAAAAATTTCCGGGTTGTCACAAAAATAATATAAGTTTGGATTTAACTTACTTAATATCAATCGAAACACCAAACGAGTATTACAATCATTTACTATTTATTTTTAATATATTTTATTTATATATAGATATGTTTTAAATAATAATTATTATAATATCCTATTTTTATTTTATTTTACATAATTAATTTTAATAACAACATATAATATTTCCAATTGTATTTTCAATTATTATTTATATATACATATATATGTATATATACACACATATCTATTTATAATTAATTGTTCATGAATCGTCAGAAATGGTCGAAGTCAAATGAATGTACGAAAATAGTTTAAAAATTTTGAGATGCAACCTAACGGACTTTACTTATCATGTCAGAATTATGAAATCGTATCGTGAGTTTGGTTCAAAATTAGTCAAAATTTTTCGGGTCGTGACAGTACCTACCCGTTAAAGAAATTTCGTCCCGAAATTTGATTGAGGATGTCATGGGTAACAATAAAAAATGTTTTCATGACGAATATGAGTCGATAAATAAAGTTTTATCATTATTGGTTAATATAGATAAAACAATTTGATTATGTGAAGTGTACGAGTGAAGCTGTCACAAAAGATTGAGATAGAGATTTAACTTTTGACGTAGTCACGATGGATTTTCGAAATTTAAGGAATTTAAAGAAATCTTCTAACCGGAAAGAAAATGTAATAGCACAATTTATTAGTAAACTGTTGGAATTACGAAAAAACAGAAATACCAAGGAAATATTTCCGTGATATGCTTAGAGATTAAGTAGAATGAAAGAATTATGTAACATGGTTCATGATGAGGGTATGATCTGTGAACCATCATCACGTTCCATTAGGAATTCAGCATGACTTACTGTAATATAACCAGGTTGGCCGGGCGTCATTATAATATACTAACTCATGCTTCAACTCCCAACACTTCTCCAAAAATCATTCATAATTTAAACTCAAATTTTATAGAAGGATAGAAACTAAAACAGTTTCTTTTATGATGTAACATAGATAGCACAAGGAGATAGATAATTTCAGACAAAGATATTTTTGAAGCTATCTTCAGAAATATCAAAGATATTAATAATGAAAGATACGATGATATCTTAGAATTTAAAATATCTAGAATCAAAAGATTTGCAGAACTTTTCTGCAAGGATTTAGAATAAGTAAGGAGCAAGATATTAGTTTAAAGGTTTCAGTAGATACTGAATCACCTGGATTTGTTAAGTACATGTTTAGTTTTTGTGATTTATCCACAGTCTTCTACATGGTTTGCTCAATCCGTTTTTCAGTTCCAAATCTGAGCGTTTTCAACACACCATTCCTTATTATTAAGCTTCTGGTCATTAAGACCATCTATAGATTTTGCTGCTTCATCAGCACTCTCATATCTGAATCATTGGTTATCAATCTGAGGTGTTTTCAAGAGTTTGAAGGGTTTGAATGAAGATTGTAATTGTCAAGATACAAATGATGTTTAAGATGAAATCAAGTGGCAAACTTGAAGAAATGTTTAACTGTAGAAGATGTAACTTATTAAATATATTTTAAATCAAAATGTGTTTTATTTAATATTTCCTACTCTTTTAATACTTTTTAATTGTCCAATGTTAGTAGTGCAATGTTAGTAGTCCAATAGTCCAATAGTTCAATATATAATCTAGTTAATCAAGGTTATATTATATTGTCTCGGGATTAACCAAGACTAGTATATTATGACAGTATTTAAATGACGATATTTAAAGTGCGTAAAATAAATAACAATATTTAAATGACGATAAATAAAATTACGAGTATTAAATTTGCGATAATTAATTGCGATAATTAAAATGACAATAAATAAAATGTAATAAGGAAATAATCATAACGAGTATAGGAATAGTTAGCTAGGATTTGGTTCGTATAGATTTAAAATTTTACGTAGTTAATTTTTTGGTTACTAATTAATTTTATTTTGTCCATTATTTTCTTCATTATGCCACTTGTAAAATCTTGACTTGAATTCTGATCTGTTAAAATTAGAATATGAAATTGAATTTGAATGAAAATAGTTATTCTTCGGTGAACGTATACGTATATGTGTGGATTTGAGCAGTATTGTTAATGACTGCTGAATCGGAACTGAAGAATGTACAATGTATCTTATTAATGTGAAATCTAAATATTCCTCGAATATTACCTACCAGTTAAAATATTTTCACCATTAACATTTTGTACAAAAGAATCTTTGATGTAGAACGATACGTAGAATGAAGATATTCGATGTAGAATGAATATGTAGAATGAAGATAAATGATGTAGAACGTCATGTAGAACAAGATTATGCTTGAGGTACAAATTGTGAGGTTGAGGCGTGTAGTGTTGAGGCTACTGGTGCTGTTGATGGTGGTGGTACTATTGATGTCGGTGATGCTGATGGTGCTTGTGGTATTGAGGTTTGTGATGCGGATGTTGTTGGTGGTGGTACTTGTATTGCTGGTGCTGACGCTGATGATATTGTTGGTGCTTGTGATGCCTGTAAGTTAAGCATCATATTCTCCAAAGCCATTACTCCAGCACGAAGTTCATTGACTTCTTCCATTACCCCGGGATGGTTGACGGTTGGAACGTGTAGATGAATAAGGTTTTGAATTTGAGATAGTATATAATCATGGCGAGATATTTGGGAAATGAGGGTAAAAATGGTGTTTCGGACTGGTTCGCCGGTAAGTGCTTCAGGTTCTTCATCAAGTGGGCAATTTGGTTGATGGAAGGGATCACCTTCTTCTCATCTCCATTGGTTAAGTCGACTATGAACCCATCCTCAATTCATCTAGAATTGAAGATGACTAATTGGTTGATTCATTCCGGTTACACTGCTTTTGGAGCTCAGGTGAATAATCATGTTGGAATAGTTATCAGAATTCGAGGAATTCTAACTAGTTGCGAGTTCCATCTTGTACTATCAAGGAAATGAATTTCGATATGGAATATATTATATGACTTAGATTGGTATCATTCAATACATAATTTACATATGTATATATAATACCAAAATCCCATAGATTACGGAGGAGTCTTCGGAAGCTGTCAGACAAGGTTTATAGTAACATATATGCTAAGATATGAATCTGTCTATACACTATCTATGCAATAAATGCAGTAAGACATGTCTAGACTTAGGAATGATAAGCATGTAATTTTGCACTAGGAATGATAAACAAAACTTATAATATGAAGCTAAGGTCGAAGTCCAGAATCGCTAATGCATCCTTACGACTATCAGTTAGGAACAATAATGCAAGACCTGGTTCGCTAATACCACTGCTCTAATACCAACTGTGATAGCCCATCCTAATCCATCTAAATGAAGTCATCAACATTTGATCCCATTGCTAGGTACTGATCTCTATATGATACGTTTTACAAACATTGCATTCTTTAAAAAGATAAACTCTTTTCAAAATGTAACCTTTTGATACAAATGATATATGATTCCCATAATATGAATAAATAATCTGTCATTGACTTAATAACCGTCTTTTTCAACTCAAACGACTAGAATGCAACGTCTTTTGAAATATGTCATGAATGAATATCTTTAATATGAGCAAATGCACAGCGGAAGATTTCATTCATACCTGAGAATAAACATGCTTAAAAGTGTCAACCAAAAGGTTGGTGAGTTCATAAGTTTATCATAAAACCATAAAATTTAGTAGTTTTGATAGACCACAAGATTTAAATACAGTACACCTATCTCGTGTACGAAACCATTTTTCATAATGCTTGGCAGAGTAGGTTCGTATCCTTTTCAACCCCGTAGGTTGCCTCGCAATTTTTAATAACCGTACACATGTGTCGTGTAAAAAATAACATACACATAACCTGTGTATAAAATCATTCCTTTTATATATAACCTTTGCTTGGTAACCGACCTTAACAATTAATGAGCATCATGAATATCCCCAATATAAACAGAACTTTCAGTCTGTAATAAATATATAAACCTCGAAGTACTAAACACCATTCCCACTAGCTCTTTTATCTAGTGAACATTCTGGGTGGGGGTGTTAAACTCGGTAGCTACCTTTAGGATTCACGTCAATTAGGGGCCATTTCCCTAATTCTTAGATTACTAAGCTATAATAATCAGGGGAAATATTCGATATAATAACTTACAGAAATTCCGTCTGTATAATAATTCATTCGAGGAATGTTTTTCTTATGTCTATCGTGTCAAACATTTATAAAAGCATTTCATGTATTTTCAGTCCCAAAAATATATATTGCAAAAGCATTTAGTAAAAAGGGAGCAAATGAAACTCACGATACGATATTTTGTAGAAAAAATATGCATACGACGGAATTGAACAATGCAGGGTTGGCCTCGGATTCACGAACCTATATCATTTATATATATATATATATATATATATATATATATATATATATATATATATATATATATATATATATATATATATATATATATATATATATATATATATATATATATATTAACACATATAATTGTAATCGAACAAATTTATATATATATTTATTAGTGATAATATTTTTATATTAATAACTTATATATTTCATTTTTTAATTAAATATATTCATTTTATTTATTTTAAATCAAGAAAAGTATTAATACAGTTAAGTTATGTGTATTAAATATATTTTTATATAAACACATTTGTTTGGAAACTTAATAATTGTAATAATACTAGATTAAGGATAATAATAATAATGATAGTAATAATAGTAATAATAATAATAATTTTAATTTTAATAATGATAATTTTAATAAAAAAATGATAATAATACTTATGTTAATAATAATAATAATAATAATAATAATAATAATAATAATAATAATAATAATAATAATACTAATAATTATAAAATGATAATTATACAAATAATATTGATAAGAATAATAAATTGTAATATTTTCAAAATAATAATAATAATAATAATAATAATAATAATAATAATAATAATAATAATAATAATAATAATAATAATAATAATAATAATAATGATCATAATACCTATAACAATACTAAAATGATAAAATTAATAATAATGATATTAATGATACTAATAATACTTAATGATAATACTTAGTAATAACAATAATGATAATAATATTAATTATGTTAATGATGGTAATAATAATAATTAACTTATCACTAATAACAATAATTAATAATAATAATAATAATAATAATAATAATAATAATTATAATAATAATAATAATAATGATACTAATAATAATAATAATAATAATAATAATAATAATAATAATAATAATAATAAAAATGATACTAATAATAATAATAATAATAATAATAATAATAATAATAATAATAATAATAATAATAATAATAATAATAATAATAAAAATAATAATAATAATAATAATAATAATAATAATAATAATAATAATAATAATAATAATAATAATAATAATAATAATAATAATAATAATAATAATAATAATAATAATAATAATAATAATAATAATAATAATAATAATAATAGAAATCAAATACTACCTTAAAGAGTTTTTCCCAAAAATGCCACATATCGAGCTCGAACCCGAGACCTCTCGCTCAACGGCAACACCCCTAATAATTACTCTGTTTGTTTCTTTCAGAATTAATTCGCCCATTAAATCGTTTTAACCCATAATAATATGTTTAACTTCATCTTATATCTATCATCATATATCTTTTATTTCATCATCATTTTAGTCACTTAATCACCATTATCGTAATACTTAAACTATCATCATCATTCATTCCTCTTCTACAATTATGATCATAATATCATCTTTCGAATCACGTCATTCTAGTTATCATAATCATCACCATATGTATCGAGAATCACCATATGTATTAACATTTATTAACATAAAATCATAACCATCTAAACTTCCTATCATCACCTTTAATCGTCTTCATCATCTTCTACTTTATCACCATTAACATCAACTTATAACAACAAAGGAGACAGAAATAAATGATACGCGAGTACGGGTCTGCTCAAAATAGGAAATAGAAGGAACAAGCATAGTGTTCGAACAGTAGCTAGCAAACAATAACAAATATTAGGATTCTGATGGCCCAACAGAAAAACGTATATTGGTTTCTTGGCCCATCACCATTTTGGCCCAACTTCGTAAACCCAAAATAAAGGAGTCAATTTTTTAATATCATTATTACGGTTGCAAGTGGAGGAATAGGTTCCACGTTCAAGTGGTATTTGTTTTCATAGCTGTCGTCTAAAAGAAAACAAAAACGGAACGTGTATTATAACTTATTGCCGTTAATTAGCAATAGGAACATAAGTTGCACAAGTTAGGATAATTGAAGTGGGTAGTCATCTAGTTAGTGGGTTTATTATATGTATCGTGGTTATTCAAACAGGAAAACAAATGCAGCTGTAGTATATAGTTGTGAAGTTTAGGATCGGTTTTAGTGATGGTGATCGAAGGTGTTGATAGTTTGGTCTCGAGATGTTGATTTAACCAGAAAAAAATAGACATGGAACCAGACCGAAGGGAGTAGCAGTTACCAGGTAATTCGTGGTTGTGTGCAACAGAAACAAACGAAGCAGGTTGGGGGTTTGTGATGGTGGGGTGGCGGTTTGGGTAATTCACTAATGAAACAAGAAAACAGTAAACAATAACAATGGTTCTTTGATGGTGTAAGAGATATATATATATATATATATATATATATATATATATATATATATATATATATATATATATAGAGAGAGAGAGAGAGAGTTGGTGTTTGATGGTGGTGACTGTTTTGGTTTGTTTGCAACAGATAAAAAATATATAGCATAGTTTAACGGTTTATTGGTGGTGTTTGTTGGACTGCAAACAGAAGGCGAAAACAGCAGTAATAGCAGTAATTAAGGTGTTCGAATGGTGGTTTATTGCAGTTGAAACAGTAGCGAGTTGCAATAGCATGTTGGTCCAGTTTTTGTGGTAAACGAATTGGTTTTTCAAACCAGCTGATCATAACAGGAACTTGTAGCAGGTGGCCGGGTTAATAGCCAAGAACGTGTAGCAGTTTGAGAGGGTGATCTGAGGTAAAATAGTAGCAGCTGTTGGAGCAATTGTTAACTTGGTCATTTAAGTGGACCGAGTATTCAGGAGGTGAAATAGGTGTGTAATGGGTTAGAGAAATGTGGATCAAGTGCACCAAGAATATCGATTTTAGTTACTATGTTATCTGTTAAAATGATAGAAGTAGTTTAATAGTCGATGGTGGTGGTGAAGTGGCGAGGGTAAAGGGTGGTGGCGAGTGTGATGTCTTTGAATGAAGCTGATGAATATATATTTATATGTGTCATAAAGAATAAAGAGGAAGAAGAAAAACGGGTCATCTAGTTGCAGTTTAAAGTTGATGATTGTGTTGAGAGATGTTGTGGTTTAGTTAATTGAAGAAGATAGAAATATGATTAGAAAGTATAAGATGATGGGGTGTGATAATCCATCATGGGTATATATGCTTATATGTATATATATAAATCAAGTGGTTTGAGATGATTCTTAAACATAAAGAGAAACGGAATAAAAGAAGTAGGACCAGTGGGTTTGTTTAATGCATTGAACGAATATGTATATAGTCATATATCTATAAATTTGGATAGATAAAACCAAATTGAAACAGTAATCTTCAATCAAATTATCAATCATCAAAAGTAATTTGTAGCACAGTGAATGAATTGAAACTTTTAAAAACAGTATATTTCAATCAATTGGTGGATCCAATGTATTGTGAATGTAAATATATAATATAATAATATTTGAAAATTAAAACGTGCAATTAGTTAGTCGTCGCCTATTACAGACTAAATTTCATACTTCGTCGTTAATCGGTAGCGGATAAGAATACTCCAAAAAATCCCAAAATTTTATATTAATTAACTTTATTTATTTTAGTCATTATAAAACGGTCAGTAATTTATTAAATAAAAATTACATCAACTGTCCGATCGATCCTGGGTAAAATATAAAAAGTGTTAAAATTTAATAATTAAATCCTAAATATACTTTTAATAATCCTATAATTTATATAACTCATTTTCGGATCACCGTTTATTTTAAAATAATATAAGTTTAGATTTAACTTACTTAATATCAATCGAAACATCAAACGAGTATTACAATCATTCAATATTTATTTTTAATATACTTTATTTATATATAGATATGTTTTAAATAATAATCATTATAATATCCTATTTTTATTTTATTTTACATAATTAATTTTAATAACAACATATAATATTTCAAATTATATTTTCAATTATTATTTATATATATACATATATATGTATATATACACACATATCTATTTACAATTAATTGTTCGTGAATCGTCGGAAATGGTTGAAGTGAAATGAATGTACAAAAATAGTTCAAAAATTTTGAGATGCAACCTAATGGACTTTACTTATCATGTCAAAATTATGAAATCGTATCGTGATTTTGGTTCAAAATTAGTCGAAATTTTTCGGGTCATGACAGATTTGTGGCGATCAAATAGACTGATATTCCATTAATTCAGTCATAGCATGGCCATGCATTTAAATCAGCACAAATCAATGAGGGCCCCAGAAATATCGCTTTAACTCGCTAAAAGAAGAAGGAACAAATCGTTTCAACTGTATAGACATCCACCACATTCCATGATATACCTGATCTGCTCCCTTATGACCGGCATTTACGCACAACGTTAGAAATAGGTCAATGTATAACACAGTTTGTGTCAAGATTCCACATACATGTCCACTCTAGGATAAATGATGTTGCCATCTTAGAGCTGACCTTTTGACTTAAAGCCATGAAGTAGCGTCTAAGTGTGGTCAATCCAAAACCTTGATCAACTATCAAGTTCATAATGAATATAGTTTCATATAAGCCTATATTACTACACTTCATAGCAGCCTTAATTCAATTCTCCCTTCCTTAGAGAATGACCGACTGTAGAGGTTTATGAAATAATATTCAATGGAAGTTAAAACATGTGAAATGAAACATGGCAATATACAATGAAGTGATCGCATCGTGCGTATAATATAATCTCTATATATTAATCATCTGATCAATTGTATTACAATATTGCCCAATGTTTAAGGTGTCAAACTTACATAATAAATACAATCAAACTTTATCATGAATGACACGAATACCAATAGACTTGCCATGAGCATCATGCTTTGTCTGTGGCAAAGGCTTGGTGAAAGGATCAGCCAAGTTTTTAGTCGTGTTAACTGTACTTAATAATATGTCATTCCCACCATAGACCAAGAACATCTCTTTAGTCCTCCTAAGATACTTTAGAATGTTCTTGACTCCTATCCAATGAGCTTAAAAGGGATTGGAATGATAACGAATGGTCATGCTTAATGCATACGATACGTCAGGCCTAGTGCATATCATGGCATACATGGTCGATCCTATAGCTGAAGCATATGGAGTCCGACTCATGGTAGCTAACTCCAATTTGGAATTAGGACATTGAGACTTGCTCAATATCATTCCAGGGTTCATAGGAACACACCCTTTCTTGGAGTTGTGCATATCGAATTTCTTCAGTATCTTATCTATATATGCACTTTGGCTTAGCCCAATCAATCTCCTTGATCTATCTCGATAGATCTTGATTCCCAATATATATTATGCATCTTATATGTCTTTCATGGCGAAACATTTCCCTAGCCAATTTTTAACATCTTTCAATGTCGAGATATTGTTTCCCATGAGTAATATGTCATTGACATATAGTACAAGGAAGACTACAACACTCTCACTAGACCTGACATAGACACATGGCTCATCTTTGCTTCTACTAAAACAAAATTCTTTGATTTACTCATTAAAGCAAAGATTCCAGCTACGAGAAGCTTGTTTAAGTCCATAAATGGACTTTTAAAGCTTGCACACACTATTAGGATACTTAGGATGTGCATAACCCTCAGGTTGTGTCATAAACACATCCTCTGTTAGCTTACCATTAAGAAAAGTTGTTTTTACATCCATTTGCCATATTTCATAGTCATAAAATGCAGCTATGGCAAGAAGTATTTTAATGGATTTCAACATAGCCACTGGTGAAAAAGTTTCATCGTACTCTACACCATGTTGTTGCATGTAACCCTTACCCACCAGTCTAGCTTTGAATGTGTGTTCATTTCCATCCATGCCGATCTTCTTCTTGAAGACCTACTTACACCCAATGTTTTTAGTACCTGGTGTATGATCAATCAAGGTTCAGACTTGATTATCATGCATGGATTGAATCTCGTTGTCCATAGCCTCCTTCCATTTGGCAGACTCGGGGCCTGTCATATCATCCTGATAGGTAATAGGTTCATCAGAATCTATAATTTTGTCATCACCCTCAAATATATGTAAACTATATTTCTTCAGTGGTTGACGAACTCTATTAAATCTACGTATGGGCGGTGGCTATAGGTCAGTTTCTCGCTCAACAGCATGCACGTCGACCTCTTGAGGAGAATTGGTTTCTATGTCGGCTGATTCTTGAATTTCTTCAAGTTCAATTTTGCTCCCACTAGTTCCTTTTGATATGAGATCCTTTTCAAGGAAAACTCCCCTTCGAGACACAAAAACTTTGTTCTCATTAGGGTTGTAAAACTAATATACAAAAGAATCAGCTGGGTATCCAACAAATAAACACTTTGTTCTCATAAGGTGTTTTGGAAACTTTCTTGGTTGGGATGAGGTTAAGGATCCTTGCGGCAGTTTGTAGGGCATAGCCCCAAAAACTAATTCTCGAAGATCACTAATGCATCCTAACGAACTCGATAAGACACACTAATGCAAATTTCTAGTTTTCTAAGACCAACGCTCGGATACCAACTGAAATGTCCCGTTCATATCGATTATAAACGTTCCATATTAATTGATTTCATTGCGAGGTTTTTGACCTCTATATGAGACATTTTTCAAAGAGTGCATTCGATTTTAAAACAAACCATAACCTTTATTTTATCGATAAAGGTTTAAAAATATTACGACGATTATCAAATAATGATAATCTAAAATATAGCATTTTCACACGATTATTACATAATGGTTTACAATAATATTACACATCAATTTAAATCCTTGAATGCAGTTTTTAAACAATATTATATAAGCATGCTGACTCCAACTCTTATCCATAAATTAGCATGCAACAGCGGAAGCTCTTAATAATCACCTGAGAATAAACATGCTTTAAACATCAACAAAAATATTGGTGAGTTATAGGTTTAACCTATATATTTATCAAATCATAATAATAGACCACAAGATTTTCATTTCCTTTTCTCAATAACATGTAATCTGCATAAAAATCATTCATATGATGAACACTGGTAACCGACCTTAACAGGATGCATATAGAATATCCCCATCATTCTGGGACTCTCATCGAACATGATAAATCGAAGTACTAAAGCATCCGTAACTCAGATGAGGCTTGTTGGGCCCAATAGATCTATCTTTAGGATTCGCGTCAATTGGTGGCAATTATAATAAACACCAATTCTTAGGCTACCAAGCTAAAAAGGGGCATATTCGGTTTGATAATTCAACATAGAATGTAATTTTGATCACTTGTGTCTATTTTGTAAAACATTTATAAAACTGCATGTATTCTAATCCCAAAAATAACAGATTTCAAAAGTGGGACTATAACTCACTTTCACAGATTTTCACTTCGTCGAAAAATAAGACTTGGCCACGGGTCGATTCACGAACCTATAACAAATATGTACATATATATCAAAGTATAATTGAGATATATTCACAACACATTTATTTTTATTATGTTTTAATGATTTAAGTTTGTTAAGTTAGCAGTCCAACGTTAGTAACCTACAACTAGTTGTCCACAGTTAGATGTACAGAAATAAATCGATATATATTATCTTGAATCAATCCATGACCCAGTGTATACAAGTCTCAGGCGAGATCACAACTCAAAGTATATATATTATTTTGGAATCAACCTCAACCATGTATAGCGAACTCGAGCATTACAACATATAGAGTGTCTATGCTTGTTCCAAATAATATATATAGATGGGTCGATATGATATGTCAAAACATTGTATACGTGTCTATGGTATCCCAAGATTACATAATATATATTATAATACATGTATAATATAATATAATTTAGTTAAGTTATGATTTGTATAGATTTGTTACAAATTTCACGTAGCTACAACAAGTAAAATTATCCAATCTTGTTTTACCCATAACTTCTTCGTTTTAAATCCGTTTTGAGTGATTCAAGTTGCTATGGTTTCATAATGAACTGAAATTTATGAAACTAAATATAAAAAGTATAAGTTTATTGTCGGAAATACAGGTTACAAGTCACTTTTTAAAGAGGTAGTCATTTCCGTCAAAAAAACGACATCTTGATGACCATTTTGAAAAACATACTTCAACTTTGTGTTTAACCATGATTTTTGGATATAGTATCATATTCATATGAAATATTATTTTTTCACAAAACAAACTTCCAATTCAAAGATTAAGATAGTTTTTTTTATTTTTTAACCCAAAACAGCCCCCCGGTTTTACTACGACGGCGTATGTCCGGTTTTATGGTGTTTTTCGTGTTTCCAGGTTTTAAATCATTAAGTTAGCATATCATATAGATATAGAACATGTATTTAGTTGATTTTAAAAGTTAAGTTAGAAGGATTAACTTTGTTTGCGAACTAGTTTAGAATTAACTAAACTATATTCTAGTGATTACATGTTCAAATCTTCGAATAAGATAGTTTTATATATATGAATAGTTTTATATATATGAATCGAATGATGTTATGAATATTATTACTACCTCAAGTTTAGTAGGTAAACCTACTGTAAGTAACAAAAATTGATCTAGCTTCAAAGGATCTTGGATGTCTTGAAAGTTCTTGAAGTAGAATCATGACATGAAAACAAGTTCAAGTAAGATTATCACTCGAATTAAGATTGTTATAGTTATAGAAATTGAATCAAAGTTTGAATATGAGTATTACCTTGATTTAGAAAGATAATCTACTGTAAATAACAAAGATTTCTTGAGATTGGATGATCACTTGAAATGGATTTGCAAGATTGGAAGTACGCTAGTAAGCTTGAAAGTATTTGTGAAGTGTTCTTGATGTGTTCTTGAATGATGATGTTTCTTGATTGTAATTTAAGCTAGATTGACCTAGATGATCAATATTACTGAAGTATAGATGTTCTTAAACTTAGAGAGAATTTGGATTATAAAATCAAAAAAATGTGATGTGTGTATTGTTTGAAAAAAATGCCTAATGCTTAGTCAATATAAGGTTACTAGTTTTTGTTTTCATGCTAATAAGTCATGCTAGTTGTCAAATGATGGTTTCTACATGTCTTGGTGACTCACAAGGGCTGCTAAGAGCTAATCATTGGAGTGTATATACTAATAGTAAATACATTTAGAAGCTGTGTATTGTACGAGTACGAATACGGGTGTATACGAGTAGAATTGTTGATGAAAATGAATGAGAATGCAATTGTAAGCATTTTTGATAAGTAGATGTACTTTGATATGTATCTTGAAGTCTTTCAAAAGTGTATGAATACATCTTAAAATACTCCATGTATATACATTTTAACTGAGTCGTTAAGTCATCGTTAGTCATTACATGTAAATGTTGTTTTGAAACCTTTAAGTTAACGATCTCATTTAATGTAGTTAATTCATTGTTATTATAGTTAAATGAGATGTTAAATTTTTATGTTGACATGATAACATGGTATATAAATATATCTTAACATCATATATATATATGTTAAAATACATTTACAACCATAATCGTTACATATATAATTTGTTTCCAAACTCTTAAGTTAGTAGTATTGTTTTACATATGTAGTTTGCTGTTAACACCCTTAATGATATATTTAATTATCATTTTATCATGTTAAACATAATGTATCAATATCTTAATATGATTCATATGTATTTAGTAAGACGTTGTTATAACGATAATCGTTATATATATCGTTTCGAGTTTCTTTATTCAATAATCTCATTTTTATGTATATCACTCATTGTTAATATACTTAGTGTGATACTTACTTATCATTATCTCATGTTACTCATATATATATATATATATATATATATATATATATATATATATATATATATATGTATATATATATATATATATATATATATATATATATATATATATATATATATATCACGTAGTTTTTAAAAGTTTTTAAAGTTCGTGAATCGCCGGTCAACTTGGATGGTCAATTATCTATATGAAACTAATTTCAAATAATCAAATCTTAACAAGTTTGATTGCTTAACATGTTAGAAACATTTAATTATGCAAATATAGTTTTTATTTAATATATAAAATCATGGAAAAGTTCGGGTCACTACAGTACCTACCCGTTAAATAAATTTCGTCCCGAAATTTTAAGCAGTTGAAGGTGTTGACGCATCTTCTGGAAATAAGTGCGGGTATTTCTTCTTCATCTGATCTTCACATTCCCAGGTGAACTCGGGTCCTCTACGAGCATTCCATCGAAACTTAACAATTGGTATTTTATTTTGCTTAAGTCTTTTAACCTCACGATCCATTATTTCGACGGGTTCTTCAATGAATTGAAGTTTTTCATTGATTTGGATTTCGTCTAATGGAATAGTGAGATCTTCTTTAGCAAAAAATTTCTTCAGATTCGAGACATGAAAAGTATTATGTACCCCGGCGAGTTGTTGTGGTAAGTCAAGTCGGTAAGTACTTGTCCGACACGATCTATAATCTTGAATGGCCCAATGTACCTTGGATTTAATTTTCCCCGTTTACCAAATTGAACAACGCCGTTCCAAGGTGAAACCTTAAGCTTGACCATTTCTGCAATTTCAAATTCTATATCTTTTCTTTTAATGTCCGCGTAGCTCTTTTGTCGACTTTGGGCGGTTTTCAATTGTTGTTGAATTTGAATGATCTTTTCGGTAGTTACTTAAATTATCTCCGGACCTGTGATCTATCTATCCCCAACTTCACTGTAACAAATCTGAGACCTGCACTTTATACCATAAAGTGCTTCAAACGGTGCCATCTCAATACTCGAGTGGTAAATGTTGTTGTGGGAAAACTCTGCTAATGGTAGATGTCGATCCCAACTATTTCCAAAATCAATAACACATGCTCGTAGCATGTCTTCAAGCGTCTGTATCGTCCTTTCACTCTGCCCATCAGTTTGTGGATGATAGGCAGTACTCATGTCTAGACGATTTCCCAATGCTTGTTGTAATGTCTGCCAAAACCTTGAAACAAATCTGTCATCCCTATCAGAGATAATAGAGACTGGTATTCCATGTCTGGAGACAACTTCCTTCAAGTATAATCGCGCCAACTTCTCCATTTTATCATCTTCTCTCATTGGCAGAAAGTGTGCTGACTTGGTGAGACGATCAACTACTACCCAAATAGTATCATAACCACTTGCAGTCCTTGGCAATTTAGTAATGAAATCCATGGTAATGTTTTCCCATTTCCATTCTGGGATTTCGGGTTGTTGAAGTAGACCTTATGGTTTCTGATGTTCATCTTTGACCTTAGAATACGTCAAACATTATCCTACATATCTAGCAATATCGGCTTTCATACCCGGCCACCAAAAGTGTTTCTTGAGATCTTTGTACATCTTTCCCGCTCCGGGATGTATTGAGTATCTAGTTTTATGTGCTTCTTTAAGTACCATTTCTCTCACATCTCCAAACTTTGGTACCCAAATTCTTTCAACCCTATACTGGGTTCCGTCTTCCCTAATATTAAGATGTTTCTCCGAACCTTTGGGTATTTCATTCTTCAAATTTCCCTCTTTTAAAACTCCTTGTTACGCCTCTTTTATTTGAGTAGTAAGGTTAGTACGAATAATCATATTCATAGCTTTTACCCGCATAGGTTCTTTGTCCTTTCTACTCAAAGCGTCAGCTACCACATTTGCCTTTCTCGGGTGGTAACGAATCTCAAAATCGTAATCATTTAACAATTCAATCCACCTACGATGCCTCATGTTCAGTTGTTTCTGATTAAATATATGTTGGAGACTTTTGTGGTCGGTATATATAATACTTTTGACCCCATATAAGTAGTGCCTCCAAGTCTTTAATGCAAAAACAACAGCACCTAATTCCAAATCGTGAGTCGTATAATTTTGCTCGTGAATCTTCAATTGTCTGGACGCATGGGCAATTACCTTTGTTCGTTGCATTAATACACAACTGAGGCCTTGCTTTGAGGTGTCACAATATATCACAAAATCATCATTCCCTTCAGGCAATGATAATATAGGTGTCGTAGTTAACTTTTTCTTCAACAATTGAAACGCTTTCTCCTGCTCATCTTTCCATTCAAATTTCTTCCCTTTATGCGTTAATGCAGTCTAGGGTTTTGCTATTTTGGAAAAATCTTGGATGAACCTTTTATAGTAACCAGCCAGTCCTAATAATTGGCGTATATGCTTCGGAGTTTTCAGGGTTTCCCACTTTTCAACGGTTTCAATCTTTGTCGGATCTACTTGAATACCTTCTTTGTTCATTATGTGACTGAGGAATTGAACTTCTTCTAACCAAAATGCACACTTTGAAAATTTTGCGTACAGTTGTTGCTTCCTCAACAATTCTAGCACTTTCCTTAAATGTTCTTCGTGCTCTTGATCATTCTTTGAGTAAATGAGTATGTCATCGATGAAAACAATGAAAAACTTGTCAAGATATGGCTCACACACTCGGTTCATAAGGTCCATGAACACAGCTGGTGTAACGACTCAACCCGTTATCCAACCAAATACGCAGCAAAAGATTTTTTTTAATTACAGTGGGGTGCGCGGCGCGCAACTGCCTATGTGCGGCCTGGACAGTTCTAATCAAAATGTTCATTTTACGCAAAAAGATCTACCACTTCCTGACAGTATTTGACAAAACGGCTTTCACGAGATATTACAATAATTAAAACTAACATGTTCCAATAATAAAACGAGTTTTAAGACACCGGGCCTACATATGCCCAAATTACCATTAAGTACAATAATACAAGTTCAACCAGTCTACATTTAGACGAGTTAGGACTCTATCACCCAACCCGATACCAAGAGCATAATCCCGGGGACTACCAAATCCCCAATCCGCGTCCAAATATCCAATAGCTACCTCGTCGAGCCCCATCGCTCCTACACATCTAGTCTAACGACTAACTAGCTTCATAACACGATACCTGTAAAAAGGTAAACAACGAGAGGGTAAGCTAACGCTTAGTGAATGCAATAATTATACATATACATATATAATATACCTACTTGCAAACACTTACACAAATACCTCATACACGCTAGCAATTTATATAGCATACCATCGCAAAGTATAACGCTACAATCTTCAAGACCACAAGCAAGCAACACAATAGCATATATAACTCGAATAATATATTATGCTACACTACAACACGTAACCATGGTTAACCAATAACACAAGGGAATGGTACTTCGAATTTCCCACCGTTGTTCATAACAACCGTTAGTGTACAACGAAATATATCACTAACGCCTAGGCTATTCGGACAACGAAATATCCGTTCAAAAGCAATCATTAGTGTACAATGAAATATATCACTAACTCTTGGTCGGTATGGACAAATAAATGTCCATCATTAGTGTACAATGAAATATATCACTAACTCTTGGGTGATTTGGAAAACGAAATATCCATCGTTAGTGTACAACGAAATATATCACTAACTCTTGGTGGTATAGACAATGCATACCCGACCCCTCCCCTGCCCTACAAATAGATACATTATATACACACATGTATAATCATTCCAGTCACGTCGAGATGCCCGCACAAATCATATATGTAAACCGCCTCCAAATGCAACCAAGCAAGCTTTTACCTATAATACGCATATAGATATACACACAATCAACATACATTCTCTACAAGAGAATTCGACTCCAACACCCTTAACCGAGGGTTTATACCTACTTCCACAATCCACCCATTTAGAAACCTAAAGTGGACTTCACCAATTACCACTACGGGTGGTAATTCCGACCCATTCAACAAGTACAATTTAACCTAAATTATACTTGACGCCATTTAATCCAACCTAGGTCTTAACACTAAATTACTACTTAGGTAGTAATCATATCAAACACCGTTAAACACTTAACAAAAGTGCTTATCATCTAATTAATCCAAACTTAGTGTCATTACCAAATTTGACCCAATTCATTTCACCTATTTTGACATAAGTCCCGAAAATGCCCAAAATCACTAACGAATGGTGATTATATTTTCAAAACACCAATTAACACCTAAATCAAACATTTGTATACTTGATTCATCAAATCTTGACCTCATATCTTAGTTTGACTCCAAATCAAGGTTAACACCCATTTTAACCAACTAACATGTTCTTATGAACATCTAAATCACCAACACACTTACAATCTAGTGATTAACACCCAAACCAATGACAAATGCTTCCAAATTTGTCATCTAACCCTAAACCCACAATAATTGGGTTTAATTACACTAACAATACCCATAACCCGCAAATTTCACAAGAAATAGGGTTTATAACCCTAACTAGCTCAAACCCTAACTCCAAATCAAAATCAAAGTAATTAAATCAAATCTAGGGTTTACCTCAACTCCAAAACCGAGCTAGTAACAAGAAACACCAAGGAGAACCAAAACCCGCTTTCAATTTGGGCAAAAATCACCATCTTCATCATCCATTCAAGCTTCCTCTCTCTAGAACTCACTCTCTCTCTCTCTTTCTAAGATAAGATGAGAGTGTTTGTGGATGTGAAAGTGATCCAAAACTAGATCCAACCCAGCTGATATGGCCTCAGATCCGACCTCAAGTGAAATGACCAAAAAGCCGCTCATTTAATTCAAATTGGAAAAAGACAGTAATCTGTCGCAGGCATGGTGCGTGGTGCGCACCCTTAACCCTGCGTGGCGCAATCATTTCAATATATTAATAGACCACAAGATTTCATATTCGTAAACGTTTTAATAAAAATATTCTAAGTGATTGAGCACTTGGTAACCATACTTAACATTTAATCAACGTCGCATATTCCCTTTATTATAAAATCTCACTACATCGTACCAAGTGTAGTCACCGAAACGAAGTACTGTGCAACCGTTGAATGTTGGTCGTCCAGCCCGGTTGGGGTTGTCAGGCCCGATAGATCTATCAACAGAATTCGCGTTTACAATACCCATGTAAATAGTAGTTACCAAGCTACAGGGAAGTATGCAAGTGGTACAAGTCAACGTAGAATGTATTTTTAAGTACTTGTGTCTATTTCGTAAACATTTATAAAAGCATCGCATGTATTCTCAGCCCAAAAATATATATTGCAAAAGCAATTAAAAAGGGAGCAAATGAAACTCACCATACTGTATTTTGTAGTAAAAATACATATGACGTCATTTAATAAGTGTAGGGTTGACCTCGGATTTATGAACCTATATCATTTATATGTATATTAACACATATAGTTGAAGTCGAATAACTTTATATTTTATTATTAATATAAATGTTAGTTTTAGTAATTCATGTGTTTCATTATTAACCTAAATCTATTTTCTTTATATACTTTAAATAATTAAAAAAATGTAGTTTTATTAAATATAACTAACTTTTATAATAATAATATTAAAAGTAATATTGATAATAAAAATAATATAGTTGTAATAATAATAATAGTAAAAGTAATAATAATGATAGTAATAATACTAAAAATAATAAAGATATTAATAATAATGTTAATACTAATAATAATAATGATAAAATAATAATAATGATCCTAAAAATATTAATTTTAATAATAATGATATTAATGATAAGAATAATTATGATAAGTAAATAAATAAATAACTACCTCAATGGAGTAATCTTGAAAAAATGCCCAAGTCCGGGTTGAACCCGCGACGTCCCGCTAATCCGATAACATCCATAACCATTACTCTGCCTCGCATCTTTCCGATTTAACTCGTATGATTAATTAATTAGCCTATAGTGAACTATTTATTTATCCTTTCCATTTGCATTTACCATTTTTACATATCCACCATCATCATCAACAACCTCACCATACATTCTCATAATCATAATTCTAGCATCGTCATTATCATCATCTCACACATCAAACCCGCCATCACTTAACATCACGATTATCATCGTTATCATTTTTAACCGTGACTCTCTCATCGTCTAACATATTATCTTTATCGTAAAATCAAAATCATAATCATAATTCATGATCATAATCATAATCCTATCTTCATCAACTTTAAGCTTATCTTAATCATCACTCCAATTATAATCATCTAACAACATCATCGTTCATCTTATTATCATTATTACTTTTAATCATCATCTTTATTGATAATAGTACTACCCTAGACCATTTTTAACGTCGACTGCCTGTGTGGCTTGTGAAATGAATTCGTCAAGTTGTTAAAGAGGCCCAATAAAAAAAATAGTAGTTGGATTTCGGCCCACCAGGAAATCGATCATTAGCCCATTTAATTAAATCAATCAGTCTAAAAATTGTTACTCCGTATTATTTTTTTTTTTTTGGCGTTTGTTTTGTTTACAGCTCATCACATAACAGTGCACACATACCCTACCATAATCATGTCATCCACTAACTTGTTTCAATGATGAATTAATGATGGTGGGTTCGTGGGGTATCTAACAGAAACCGAAAACCTTTGTAGATTATGAGTGATTTTTGAGTGAAACAATAAGTATAACTGCAGCTGTAACAGGAAATGAGTAGTAGGTGGTTTAATGGGTGTTTACGGTGATTACGATGGAAGGTGACGGTTATGGTGGTCATTTAGTGGTTTGTAGGGGGTTAGAACAGAAAACAGAAAAAGAAAGAAAACGATAAAATAGCAGCTTGATTTAATGGTGGCGGTTATGGAGCTTGAAAGAAATAGCTGTAGCTGCATTTAGAGGTTGTTCTTGAGCTGGTTTAATCGAACATGAAATAAGAGACGAGTTATTTTGATGGCGGGTTTTAATGTAGTGAAACAGAAAGAGAACAGTGGTTAGTTGAAAGATAATGTTCTTGGGTTTTTGACAAGCAAGAAAAAGAATATCAAGGTGATGGTGATAATAACAGGAAACGTATGTAGCTAATGGTTGTTTCTGATGATGGTTCAAGTGGTAGGTTTATTATGATGGTTTTAACGGTGGCGCATACGGTGACACTTGATGGTGAGAATAGAGATATATAGAAAGGTGGCAATTGTAGAGGGTCGATGAAAAGATGACCGGTGGTTAGCATGGTGACGGTTGAGTGTAGTTTTACAATAATTGAAGCAGTAACTATTGTAGCACGAACAAATGTTATGTCGATAAGAGAGGTGTCGGTTTGATGATTTGTTAACGGTTGTTTTGTTGCTCACATTCGAAAAGAAAGAGAAGAGGGAGAGATGGAGAAAGGATGGTGTCGAATGATATGTGAAGATCTATATATATTCATATATCATATATCATATGTGTATATAGAACATGTAATGTAAAGATATATTTATTCATGTACTGGTGCAGAGAGACAAGCAATCACACATATACAGTAGTTAATAATTGAAATAATATTATAATATAATCAAGAAGAGAATCGAACGTTTTAGATATACATAGCCACCTCAAGTTTTGTTATATGTGCCGACACTTTCATTAGGATATTATCTCATACTCCATTGATTATCAGTGGCGAATAAAATGTCCTCTGAAAAATCCCATATTTTTAAATTAAATGTCTTTATTTATTTCTATCATTATGGTATAAAATTCGATCATTAACTATTAAACAAAATTTTACTCACTGTCCACTCCCGATCCCAGGTAAAAAAAATTAAAACTTAACAAATAGTTCCTAAATACATATTGAATAAGTCTATAAATGATATAACTCATTTTCGAATCACCGTTTATTTTAAAATCACATAAGTTTATTTTTAACCCGTTTACTATTAATCGAATGACAATTGAATGTTACCTTTGTTTCCTAAATAACTTCGAAACCCTATATATATATATATTCTATATAATAGATACTTTTTAAATCATAATTATTATATATTATTATTATTTTTCATAATTAATTCTAACAATTTCAATATATAATATTTCATTTTAAATATATGCAAACATATTTTCAAGTAATCATATCGTGAGTCGTCGGGAATTGTCAAAGGTCAAATGATAACATGAAATTAGTTCAAAATTTTTGAGACGCAACATAACGGACTTTTCTTATTGTGTCAAATATACAAAATCGTATCGAGAGTTTGGTTTAAAATTAGCCGAAATTTTCCGGGTCGTGACAGTACCTACCCGTTAAAGAAATTTCGTCCCGAAATTTGATCGAGGTCGTCATGGCTAACAATAAATATGTTTTCCTGACGTATATGAGTTGATAAATAGAGTTTTATCATTATTGGGTAATATAGATAAAACGATTCGATTATGTTAAGCGTACGAGTGAAGCTGTCACAAACGAGTGAAATAATGTAAATAGAGGTTCGTCTTTAACTTTTGACATAGTTACTGTTGAATTTCGGAATTCAAGGGATTTAAGGAAATCTTCTTATTAGAAGGAAAATGTAATAACACGATTTATTAGCAACTGTTAGAATTATGGAAGAACAGAAATATCAAGGAAATATTTCCGTGATATGCTTAGAGCTTAAGCAGAATGAAAGAGTTATGTAACATGACATATGATGAGGATAGGGTTTGTGAATCATCATCACATTACATTAGAAATTTAGCATGACTTACTGTAATATAATCACGTTGGCTAAGCGCATTATATTATACTAACTCATGCTTCAATTTCCAACACTTCTCCACAATTCATTCATAATTTATACTTAGATTTTACAGAAGTTTCCAATATAATGAAGTACAGAAAACACGAAGAGGTAGATAATTTCGGACAAGAATATTTATGAAAATATCATCAGAATTATCGAAGATATTTATGATGATATTTTGAAATGTCTACGTTCAAAAGTTGATAAGGAAAAATTTTTCGCAAGATTTTAACATGAATGAGAAGTAAGATATTTGCTGAAGATTTCATTGGATCCAGAATTACCTGGTTTCTTTGAATACAAAGTTTGTTCCTTGTATTTGTCCTTGGTCTCCTTCATGGTTAGCTCAATCCGTTTTTCAGCACCAAATTTTCTATCGAGCGTTCCTAACACTTCCTTCTATATCATTAACTTTTGGTCATTAAGACCATCTACAACATGCTGCTTCATCAGCATTTTCAAAGTTAACGGATTTGGGTCATCGGTTATCAAACCGAGGTGGTTTCAGGAGAATTGTGTTTTTAGATGATCAAACACTGATGGTAATATGGTGGAATATAAAAAAAGTTCCCCAGTAACAATAAAGATTACACATATATATCAAGGTTATAATAAGGTTGTTTCGGATGAAAAGTTGGAGTTGACTTGCTGGAGATGTGACAAAATTTGCTACTTTGAAAGGGATTACCAAATTATTTTGGGTAATAATAACACTAAAGGAATTAGCACAGCTACGTGTTAAACGTTTACTCAGTTTTCGAGGGTTTTTCAAGTGCATAACTATATGCATCAATCTTTTCTTCCGTAGATGAAGTGTGGTTGATTCATCCTTTGGTTTGAGGTGTTTTCAAGAATCATGAAAGGTTTGAACGAGGATTGTAATCGTCAAGATACAAATGTGGTTTAATGATGAAATCAAGTGGCAAACTTGAAGAAATGTTTAGTTTCATATGTTTTAATCAATATTTTAATTCATTTTTAATTATCCAATCTTGATAGTCCACAGTCGATAGTCCACAGTAACAGTCCAATAATTCATATATAGTTATATATATAATATTCGAATTAATTAATTCGTGTCGTGACCCATATACGTCTCAGACTCGATCACAACTCAAACTATATATATTATTGTAGAATCAACCTCAACCCTGTATAGCTAACTCCAGCATTACTGCATATAGAGTGTCTATGGTTATTCCAAATAATATATATAGATGCGTCGATATGATATGTCAAAATCTTGTATACGTGTCCCGATATTTAAAGTGCGTAAAATAAATAACAGAAATTAAATGATAATAAAAAAAATTGCGATAAATAAAATGTAATCAGTTAGCTAGGAACAGTTAGCTAGGAACAGTTAGCGTGGATTCTTAATAAAATTTTTCTCATAGTTAATTTTTTTGTTTCTAACAAATTTTATTTTGTCCAATGTTTTCTTCATTATGCCACTTGTTGGATTCTGATAGGACAAAATCCAAATATGAAATTGAAGGAAAATGGTTATTCTACTGTAAACGGATACGTATATCTGTGGATGTAAGTATAATAATAAATGACTGTTGAATCGGATTCGAAGAATGTACAATATAACATGTTAATATGAAAGTTAAATATTTCCTCGGGTATTACCTACCCGTTAAAATATTTTCACCATTAACAGTTTGTACAAAAGAATTTTTTTTTTAATTACAATCTTTATGAAAACATATATACATATATATTTTCTTCAGATGCAATAATGGATTTAATAAGTTAATATGATATTAACTCATCTGACTTACCGTTAGAACAAGAATATATAATCTCTAAAACATTAGAGGTTACATAATCGCTATGTCGAACGAAGATAAATGATGTAGAACGTCATGTAGAACGATGAATATACTCGAGGTACAGAATGAGATGTCGAAGCTGGTGACGCGGATGTTGTTGTTGGTGGTACTAGTGCTGTTGGTGCTGAGGCTGGTGATGTTACTGGTGTTGGTGATACTGCTGGTGCTTGCAAATTGTGTATCGTGCTCTCTAAAGTTAACACTCGAGCTCGGAGTTCTTTAACTTCTTCTACTAACCCTGGTTAGTTATCAGTGTAAGGTAGAGGTTGGATATCTTCTCTAGTTCCGTTAATGGTAGCCTCAAGATGAAAAATTCTTGCAAAAAGGGTATAAACGGTGTTGCGAACAGGTTCGCCAGTGAGCGGGTCGAGTACTCCAAGGTTAGGTGGTAGATTCGGTTCATGATATGGAGTACCTTCTTATCTTCTCCATAGGGTGAGTATGTCGTGAACCCACCCCCATTTTCTCCAATAATCACAGTAGTTGATTGGTTGGTGTTGTAGTGACCCGAACTTTTCCATGTTTATATATATTAATTGAGATTGATATTTACATGATTAAATGTTTCCAACATATTAAGCAATCAAACTTGTTAAGACTTGATTAATTGAAATAGGTTTCATATAGACAATTGACCACCCAAGTTGACCGGTGATTCACGAACGTTAAAACTTGTAAAAAACTATATGATGACATATATATGGTTATATATATAATTAACATGATATTATGATAAATAAACATATCATTAATTATATTAACAATGAACTACATATGTAAAAACAAGACTACTAACTTAATGATTTTGAAACGAGACATATATGTAACGTTTATCGTTGTGACGACATTTAATGTATATATATCATATTAGGAGATATTCGTACATCATAATATCATGATAATATAATAATTTAAAATCTCTTTTGATATTATAAACATTGGGTTAACAACATTTAACAAGATCGTTAACCTAAAGGTTTCAAAACAACACTTACATGTAACGACTAACGATGACTTAACGACTCAGTTAAAATGTATATACATGTAGTGTTTTAATATGTATTTATACACTTTTGGAAGACTTTAATACACTTATCAAAATACTTCTACTTAACAAAAATGCTTACAATTACATCCTCGTTCAGTTTCATCAACAATTCTACTCGTATGCACCCGTATTCGTACTCGTACAATACACAGCTTTTAGATGTATGTACTATTGGTATATACACTCCAATGATCAGCTCTTAGCAGCCCATGTGAGTCACCTAACACATGTGGGAACCATCATTTGGCAACTAGCATGAAATATCTCATAAGATTACAAAAATATGAGTAATCATTCATGACTTATTTACATGAAAACAAAATTACATATCCTTTATATCTAATCCATACACCAACGACCAAAAACACCTACAAACACTTTCATTCTTCAATTTTCTTCATCTAATTGAACTCTCTCAAGTTCTATCTTCAAGTTCTAAGTGTTCTTCATAAATTCTAAAAGTTCTAGTTTCATAAAATCAAGAATACTTTCAAGTTTGCTAGCTCACTTCCAATCTTGTAAGGTGATCATCAAACCTCAAGAAATCTTTGTTTCTTACAGTAGGTTATCATTCTAATACAAGGTAATAATCATATTCAAACTTTGGTTCAATTTCTATAACTATAACAATCTTATTTCAAGTGATGATCTTACTTGAACTTGTTTTCGTGTCATGATTTTGCTTCAAGAACTTTGAGCCATCCAAGGATCCATTGAAGCTAGATCCATTTTTCTCTTTTCCAGTAGGTTCATCCAAGGAACTTAAGGTAGTAATGATGTTCATAACATCATTCGATTCATACATATAAAGCTATCTTATTCGAAGGTTTAAACTTGTAATCACTAGAACATAGTTTAGTTAATTCTAAACTTGTTCGCAAAAAAAAGTTAATCCTTCTAACTTGACTTTTAAAATCAACTAAACACATGTTCTATATCTATATGATATGCTAACTTAATGATTTAAAACCTGGAAACACGAAAAATACCGTAAAACCGGATTTACGCCGTCGTAGTAACACCGCGGGCTGTTTTGGGTTAGTTAATTAAAAACTATGATAAACTTTGATTTAAAAGTTGTTATTCTGAGAAAATGATTTTTATTATGAACATGAAACTATATCCAAAAATTATGGTTAAACTCAAAGTGGAAGTATGTTTTCTAAAATGGTCATCTAGACGTCGTTCTTTCGACTGAAATGACTACCTTTACAAAAACGACTTGTAACTTATTTTTCCGACTAGAAACCTATACTTTTTTTGTTTAGATTCATAAAATAGAGTTCTATATTAAACCATAGCAATTTGATTCACTCAAAACGGATTTAAAATGAAGAAGTTATGGGTAAAACAAGATTGGATAATTTTTCTCATTTTAGCTACGTGAAAATTGGTAACAAATCTATTCCAACCATAACTTAATCAACTTGTATTATATATTATGTAATCTTGAGATACCATAGACACGTATACAATGTTTCGACCTATCATTTCGACACATCTATATATATTTCGGAACAACCATAGACACTCTATATGTGAATGTTGGAGTTAGCTATACAGGGTTGAGGTTGATTCCAAAATATATATAGTTTGAGTTGTGATCAATACTGAGATACGTATACACTGGGTCGTGGATTGATTCAAGATAATATTTATTGATTTATTTCTGTACATCTAACTGTGGACAACTAGTTGTAGGTTACTAACGAGGACAGCTGACTTAATAAACTTAAAACATCAAAATATATTAAAAATGTTGTAAATATATTTTGAACATACTTTGATATATATGTATATATTGTTATAGGTTCGTGAATCAACCAGTGGCCAAGTCTTACTTCCCGACGAAGTAAAAATCTGTGAAAGTGAGTTATAGTCCCACTTTTAAAATCTAATATTTTTGGGATGAGAATACATGCAGGTTTTATAAATGATTTACAAAATAGACACAAGTACGTGAAACTACATTCTATGGTTGAATTATCGAAATCGAATATGCCCTTTTTATTAAGTCTGGTAATCTAAGAATTAGGGAACAGACACCCTAATTGACGCGAATCCTAAAGATAGATCTATTGGGCCTAACAAACCCCATCCAAAGTACCGGATGCTTTAGTACTTCGAAATTTATATCATATCCGAAGGGTGTCCCGGAATGATGGGGATATTCTTATATATGCATCTTGTTATTGTCGGTTACCAGGTGTTCACCATATGAATGATTTTTATCTCTATGTATGGGATGTGTATTGAAATATGAAATCTTGTGGTCTATTGTTACGATTTGATATATATAGGTTAAACCTATAACTCACCAACATTTTTGTTGACGTTTAAAGCATGTTTATTCTCAGGTGAATATTAAGAGCTTCCGCTGTTGCATACTAAAATAAGGACAAGATTTGGAGTCCATGTTTGTATGATATTGTGTAAAAACTGCATTCAAGAAACTGATTTCGATGTAACATATTTGTATTGTAAACCATTATGTAATGGTCGTGTGTAAACAGGATATTTTAGATTATCATTATTTGATAATCTACGTAAAGCTTTTTAAACCTTTATTTATGAAATAAAGGTTATGGTTTGTTTTAAAAAGGAATGCAGTCTTTGAAAAACGTCTCATATAGAGGTCAAAACCTCGCAACGAAATCAATTAATATGGAACGTTTTTAATCAATAAGAACGGGACATTTCAGTTGGTATCCGAGCGTTGGTCTTAGAGAACCAGAAAATTTGCATTAGTGTGTCTTATCGAGTTTGTTAGGATGCATTAGTGAGTCTGGACTTCGACCGTGTTTTCTTTAAAAATGATTGCTTAAAATTTTTGTTGGAAACTATATATTTTTAACATATGAATATTATGTGATATATTAATCTCTTAACGTGTTTGATATTATGTGATAGATGTCTACCTCTAGAACAAGTTCCATTGACTCACCTAATAATAATGAAGAGTCAAATGTAACTTGGAATGATTTGTGGACTGATTCACAAGTTCCCGAAGAAGAACCGGAAGAAGAGTCGGAACCGGAAGAAGAATCGGAACCGGAAGAAGAATCGGAAGCGGATGAAGAAATAGAACCGGTGGGGGAAATAATAAAACGGTTAAGTAAAAGAAAATCCTCAACCAACCGACCAAAGTTAATTATGGTCAATGGTGTTTCCGCCAAGGAAGCAAAATATTGGGAGGATTACCAATTCTCCGATGAATCGGATTCCGACGAGAATTCCGATGATGTTATAGAAATTACCCCAACTGAATTTAAAAAGACAAAAGAAAATAATAAGGGAAAGGGCATAAAAATAGAGAAATCTAATTCCAACCTCGATGAACTTTATATGTATCGTCAACCCCCGAAGTCCTTAAGTTGTAACAATGACCCGGGAACCTCTAAACCACCAGGTTTTTCTAAACCAATGTGGACAACGACGGCTCGTATTAGGGGAACATCATATATCCCTAGAAACTTGGCAAAACGAACCAAAACCGAAGAAGAAGAAACGAGCGAGTCGGAATAAGATAGTTGTATTCGTGTGGTGTAATATATGGAATATAGTGTTCTTATGCTTTATGATATATGTAAAAATTGCTTGTATTAATAAGTATTTTTTTATGAATCTAACTCTTGTCTATTTTACAGTTTAAAAACACAAAATGGATAGACAACCCAATATTTTAAGAGACCTACCCGGAGACATGATTGATGAAATCTTGTCTAGAGTCGGCCAGAATTCTTCGGCACAACTATTTAAGGCGAGATCAGTTTGTAAGACATTCGAAGAACGTTCCAAGAATGTCTTGGTTTATAAGAGACTTTCGTTTGAAAGATGGGGGATATCACATTGGGAAACCCATAAGTTACGATGTGTTTACTTTGACGCATATATTGCGGGGAACCCAAATGCTATTTTACGCAACGGGTTAAGAAATTATTTTGACTCAATATATCCGAATATTGGACTTCGTGATTTAGAAAAAGCGGCTAACATGCAACATAAAGAAGCATGTTATGCTTACGGATTAGTAATGTTCGCTTCTCACCAAAGTGAGAACAAGAACATCGGGCTACAACTATTAAACAAAACGTTTCCACAAGTGACGGAGTCGGTAATTGGGGTAAGAAATGAGGTTTTTAGATTATTACGGGACTGTTGGACATTACGTAACCCTCGTCCCTTTGATGACGTTACAACACGCTGTCTTATCAACGGCCATAACGGTTATGTTGCACAAGACCAAGGATGGGAAGTAGTCCTAGTAAAACCAGAATGCATGACTTGTTTCTGGACGTATGAATTACGTGTCTTTATTGCTTTTGCTGAACGACTTGTGTACTAGCTAGAATTGTCTTCACAACTATCTTGTATCAAAGTTATTGTGTGCTATATTTCATGCTTTATGTAAAATAAGCGGTATTGTAAGTTTGTAAAATATTGTATAAAAGTTTGAACGCGAAATATTATTATAATCAGTTTTTCATATAGAATTGTAGTAGTTGAATTGTATATTAGCTACTAAGTATGAACTTAACGGGTAGGTACTACCCGAATTTAAACTTATAAAACGCTAATATGAAGAAAAAGCTTTTATAAATGAGTTCATATTATGCTACGAAATACTATTAACTACTCTTAATATTCTGTATGATTAACTTGTTCCATTTAACTATTTTGAAGGAAATGGCACCGACTACTCGACACACCGTGAATATGAATGAAGAGGAATTCCGTACTTTTCTAGCTTCAAACATAGCCGCAGTACAGGCTGCGCTACATACCAACAATAACCTTGGATCTAGCAGTACAGGAAATCGTGTAGGATGCACCTACAAAGAATTCACTGCCTGCAAACCTTTGGAATTTGATGGAACCGAAGGACCGATCGGATTGAAACGGTGGACCGAGAAGGTTGAATCGGTGTTTGCCATAAGTAAGTGTACTGAAGAGGACAAAGTGAAGTACGCTACGCATACCTTCACAGGTTCTGCGTTAACATGGTGGAATACCTATCTAGAGCAAGTGGGACAAGATGATGCGTACGCACTACCGTGGTCAGCATTCAAGCACTTGATGAACGAGAAGTACCGTCCCAGAACCGAGGTAAATAAGCTCAAGACAGAACTTAGAGGGTTACGAACCCAAGGATTTGATATTACCACGTACGAAAGACGATTCACAGAATTGTGCCTATTGTGTCCGGGAGCATTCGAAGATGAGGAAGAGAAGATCGACGCGTTTGTGAAAGGATTACCGGAAAGAATCCAAGAAGATATAAGTTCACACGAGCCCGCCTCCATACAACAGGCATGTAGAATGGCTCACAAACTAGTGAACCAGATTGAAGAAAGAATTAAAGAACAGACTGCTGAAGAGGCCAATGTGAAGCAAGTCAAAAGAAAGTGGGAGGAAAACGGTGATAAGAATCACCAATACAACAACAACAGCAATTACAACAATAATCGAAACAATTATCCCAACAATCGCAACATCAATCGCAACTACAACAAACGGCCCAACAACAACAACAACAACAACAACAGCAACTACAACAATCATCCCAACAACAATAATAACCGCAACAACAACAACAATCAGAAGCAACTATGCCAAAGGTGTGAAAAGAATCACTCGGGGTTCTGCACCAAATTTTGCAACAAGTGTAAAAGAAATGGTCATAGCGCGGCGAAGTGTGAGGTCTACGGACCAGGGGTTAATAGAACGAAAGGAACAAATGGTGTCGGAACGAGTAATGGCGGAGCAAGTAGTGTCGGAGCAAGTTATGCCAATGTAGTTTGTTATAAATGTGGAAAACCAGGCCACATTATTAGAAATTGCCCGAACCAGGAGAACACGAATGGACAAGGCCGTGGAAGAGTTTTCAATATTAATGCGGTAGAGGCACAGGAAGACCCGGAGCTTGTTACGGGTACGTTTCTTATTGACAATAAATCTGCTTACGTTTTATTTGATTCGGGTGCGGATAGAAGCTATATGAGTAGAGATTTTTGTGCTAAATTAAGTTGTCCATTGACGCCTTTGGATAGTAAATTTTTACTCGAATTAGCAAATGGTAAATTAATTTCAGCAGATAATATATGTCGGAATCGAGAAATTAAACTGGTTAGCGAAACATTTAAGATTGATTTGATACCAGTAGAGTTAGGGAGTTTTGATGTGATAATCGGTATGGACTGGTTGAAAGAAGTGAAAGCGGAGATCGTTTGTTACAAAAATGCAATTCGCATTATACGAGAAAAAGGAAAACCCTTAATGGTGTACGGAGAAAAGGGCAACACGAAGCTACATCTTATTAGTAATTTGAAGGCACAAAAACTAATAAGAAAAGGTTGCTATGCTGTTCTAGCACACGTCGAGAAAGTACAAACTGAAGAAAAGAGCATCAATGATGTTCCCATTGCAAAAGAATTTCCCGATGTATTTCCGAAAGAATTACCGGGATTACCCCCACATCGATCCGTTGAATTTCAAATAGATCTTGTACCAGGAGCTGCACCAATAGCTCGTGCTCCTTACAGACTCGCACCCAGCGAGATGAAAGAACTGCAAAGCCAATTACAAGAACTTTTAGAGCGTGGTTTCATTCGACCAAGCACATCACCGTGGGGAGCTCCTGTTTTGTTTGTCAAGAAGAAAGATGGTACATTCAGGTTGTGTATCGACTACCGAGAGTTGAACAAACTTACCATCAAGAACCGCTACCCACTACCGAGAATCGACGACTTATTTGATCAACTACAAGGCTCGTCTGTTTATTCAAAGATTGACTTACGTTCCGGGTATCATCAAATGCGGGTGAAAGAAGATGATATTCCAAAGACTGCTTTCAGAACACGTTACGGTCATTACGAGTTTATGGTCATGCCGTTTGGTTTAACTAATGCACCAGCTGTGTTCATGGACCTTATAAACCGAGTGTGTGGACCATACCTTGACAAGTTTGTCATTGTTTTCATTGATGACATACTTATTTACTCAAAGAATGACCAAGAACACGGTGAACATTTGAGAAAGGTGTTAGAAGTATTGAGGAAGAAAGAATTGTACGCTAAGTTTTCAAAGTGTGCATTTTGGTTGGAAGAAGTTCAATTCCTCGGTCACATAGTGAACAAAAAAAGGTATTAAGGTGGATCCGGCAAAGATAGAAACTGTTGAAAAGTGGGAAACCCCGAAAACTCCGAAACACATACGCCAGTTTTTAGGACTAGCTGGTTACTACAGAAGGTTCATCCAAGACTTTTCCAGAATAGCAAAACCCTTGACTGCATTAACGCATAAAGGGAAGAAATTTGAATGGAATGATGAACAAGAGAAAGCGTTTCAGTTATTGAAGAAAAAGCTAACTACGGCACCTATATTGTCATTGCCTGAAGGGAATGATGATTTTGTGATTTATTGTGACGCATCAAAGCAAGGTCTCGGTTGTGTATTAATGCAACGAACGAAGGTGATTGCTTATGCGTCTAGACAATTGAAGATTCACGAACAAAATTATACGACGCATGATTTGGAATTAGGCGCGGTTGTTTTTGCATTAAAGACTTGGAGGCACTACTTATATGGGGTCAAAAGTATTATATATACCGACCACAAAAGTCTTCAACACATATTTAATCAGAAACAACTGAATATGAGGCAGCGTAGGTGGATTGAATTATTGAATGATTACGATTTTGAGATTCGTTACCACCCGGGGAAGGCAAATGTGGTAGCCGATGCCTTGAGCAGGAAGGATAGAGAACCCATTCGAGTAAAATCTATGAATATAATGATTCATAATAACATTACTACTCAAATAAAGGAGGCGCAACAAGGAGTTTTAAAAGAGGGAAATTTAAAGGATGAAATACCCAAAGGATCGGAGAAGCATCTTAATATTCGGGAAGACGGAACCCGGTATAGGGCTGAAAGGATTTGGGTACCAAAATTTGGAGATATGAGAGAAATGGTACTTAGAGAAGCTCATAAAACCAGATACTCAATACATCCTGGAACGGGGAAGATGTACAAGGATCTCAAGAAACATTTTTGGTGGCCGGGTATGAAAGCCGATGTTGCTAAATACGTAGGAGAATGTTTGACGTGTTCTAAGGTCAAAGCTGAGCATCAGAAACCATCAGGTCTACTTCAACAACCCGAAATCCCGGAATGGAAATGGGAAAACATTACCATGGATTTCATCACTAAATTGCCAAGGACTGCAAGTGGTTTTGATACTATTTGGGTAATAGTTGATCGTCTCACCAAATCAGCACACTTCCTACCAATAAGAGAAGATGACAAGATGGAGAAGTTAGCACGACTGTATTTGAAGGAAGTCATCTCCAGACATGGAATACCAATCTCTATTATCTCTGATAGGGATGGCAGATTTATTTCAAGATTCTGGCAGACATTACAGCAAGCATTAGGAACTCGTCTAGACATGAGTACTGCCTATCATCCACAAACTGATGGGCAGAGCGAAAGGACGATACAAACGCTTGAAGACATGCTACGAGCATGTGTTATTGATTTCGGAAACAGTTGGGATCGACATCTACCGTTAGCAGAATTTTCCTACAACAACAGCTACCATTCAAGCATTGAGATGGCGCCGTTTGAAGCACTTTATGGTAGAAAGTGCAGGTCTCCGATTTGTTGGAGTGAAGTGGGGGATAGACAGATTACGGGTCCGGAGATTATACAAGAAACTACCGAGAAGATCATCCAAATTCAACAACGGTTGAAAACCGCCCAAAGTCGACAAAAGAGCTACGCTGACATTAAAAGAAAAGATATAGAATTTGAAATTGGAGAGATGGTCATGCTTAAAGTTGCACCTTGGAAAGGCATTGTTCGATTTGGTAAACGAGGGAAATTAAATCCAAGGTATATTGGACCATTCAAGATTATTGATCGTGTCGGACCAGTAGCTTACCGACTAGAGTTACCTCAACAACTCGCGGCTGTACATAACACTTTCCACGTCTCGAATTTAAAGAAATGTTTTGCTAAAGAAGATCTCACTATTCCGTTAGATGAAATCCAAATCAACGAAAAACTTCAATTCATCGAAGAACCCGTCGAAATAATGGATCGTGAGGTTAAAAGACTTAAGCAAAACAAGATACCAATTGTTAAGGTTCGATGGAATGCTCGTAGAGGACCCGAGTTCACCTGGGAGCGTGAAGATCAGATGAAGAAGAAATACCCGCATCTATTTCCAGAAGATTCGTCAACACCTTCAACAGCTTAAAATTTCGGGACGAAATTTATTTAACGGGTAGGTACTGTAGTGACCCGAACTTTTCCATGTTTATATATATTAATTGAGATTGATATTTACATGATTAAATGTTTCCAACATATTAAGTAATCAAACTTGTTAAGACTTGATTAATTGAAATAGGTTTCATATAGACAATTGACCACCCAAGTTGACCGGTGATTCACGAACGTTAAAACTTGTAAAAAACTATATGATGACATATATATGGTTATATATATAATTAACATGATATTATGATAAATAAACATATCATTAATTATATTAACAATGAACTACATATGTAAAAACAAGACTACTAACTTAATGATTTTGAAACGAGACATATATGTAACGTTTATCGTTGTGACGACATTTAATGTATATATATCATATTAGGAGATATTCGTACATCATAATATCATGATAATATAATAATTTAAAATCTCTTTTGATATTATAAACATTGGGTTAACAACATTTAACAAGATCGTTAACCTAAAGGTTTCAAAACAACACTTACATGTAACGACTAACGATGACTTAACGACTCAGTTAAAATGTATATACATGTAGTGTTTTAATATGTATTTATACACTTTTGGAAGACTTTAATACACTTATCAAAATACTTCTACTTAACAAAAATGCTTACAATTACATCCTCGTTCAGTTTCATCAACAATTCTACTCGTATGCACCCGTATTCGTACTCGTACAATACACAGCTTTTAGATGTATGTACTATTGGTATATACACTCCAATGATCAGCTCTTAGCAGCCCATGTGAGTCACCTAACACATGTGGGAACCATCATTTGGCAACTAGCATGAAATATCTCATAAGATTACAAAAATATGAGTAATCATTCATGACTTATTTACATGAAAACAAAATTACATATCCTTTATATCTAATCCATACACCAACGACCAAAAACACCTACAAACACTTTCATTCTTCAATTTTCTTCATCTAATTGAACTCTCTCAAGTTCTATCTTCAAGTTCTAAGTGTTCTTCATAAATTCTAAAAGTTCTAGTTTCATAAAATCAAGAATACTTTCAAGTTTGCTAGCTCACTTCCAATCTTGTAAGGTGATCATCCAACCTCAAGAAATCTTTGTTTCTTACAGTAGGTTATCATTCTAATACAAGGTAATAATCATATTCAAACTTTGGTTCAATTTCTATAACTATAACAATCTTATTTCAAGTGATGATCTTACTTGAACTTGTTTTCGTGTCATGATTTTGCTTCAAGAACTTTGAGCCATCCAAGGATCCATTGAAGCTAGATCCATTTTTCTCTTTTCCAGTAGGTTCATCCAAGGAACTTAAGGTAGTAATGATGTTCATAACATCATTCGATTCATACATATAAAGCTATCTTATTCGAAGGTTTAAACTTGTAATCACTAGAACATAGTTTAGTTAATTCTAAACTTGTTCGCAAACAAAAGTTAATCCTTCTAACTTGACTTTTAAAATCAACTAAACACATGTTCTATATCTATATGATATGCTAACTTAATGATTTAAAACCTGGAAACACGAAAAACACCGTAAAACCGGATTTACGCCGTCGTAGTAACACCGCGGGCTGTTTTGGGTTAGTTAATTAAAAACTATGATAAACTTTGATTTAAAAGTTGTTATTCTGAGAAAATGATTTTTATTATGAACATGAAACTATATCCAAAAATTATGGTTAAACTCAAAGTGGAAGTATGTTTTCTAAAATGGTCATCTAGACGTCGTTCTTTCGACTGAAATGACTACCTTTACAAAAACGACTTGTAACTTATTTTTCCGACTAGAAACCTATACTTTTTTTGTTTAGATTCATAAAATAGAGTTCAATATTAAACCATAGCAATTTGATTCACTCAAAACGGATTTAAAATGAAGAAGTTATGGGTAAAACAAGATTGGATAATTTTTCTCATTTTAGCTACGTGAAAATTGGTAACAAATCTATTCCAACCATAACTTAATCAACTTGTATTATATATTATGTAATCTTGAGATACCATAGACACGTATACAATGTTTCGACCTATCATTTCGACACATCTATATATATTTCGGAACAACCATAGACACTCTATATGTGAATGTTGGAGTTAGCTATACAGGGTTGAGGTTGATTCCAAAATATATATAGTTTGAGTTGTGATCAATACTGAGATACGTATACACTGGGTCGTGGATTGATTCAAGATAATATTTATTGATTTATTTCTGTACATCTAACTGTGGACAACTAGTTGTAGGTTACTAACGAGGACAGCTGACTTAATAAACTTAAAACATCAAAATATATTAAAAATGTTGTAAATATATTTTGAACATACTTTGATATATATGTATATATTGTTATAGGTTCGTGAATCAACCAGTGGCCAAGTCTTACTTCCCGACGAAGTAAAAATCTGTGAAAGTGAGTTATAGTCCCACTTTTAAAATCTAATATTTTTGGGATGAGAATACATGCAGGTTTTATAAATGATTTACAAAATAGACACAAGTACGTGAAACTACATTCTATGGTTGAATTATCGAAATCGAATATGCCCTTTTTATTAAGTCTGGTAATCTAAGAATTAGGGAACAGACACCCTAATTGACGCGAATCCTAAAGATAGATCTATTGGGCCTAACAAACCCCATCCAAAGTACCGGATGCTTTAGTACTTCGAAATTTATATCATATCCGAAGGGTGTCCCGGAATGATGGGGATATTCTTATATATGCATCTTGTTATTGTCGGTTACCAGGTGTTCACCATATGAATGATTTTTATCTCTATGTATGGGATGTGTATTGAAATATGAAATCTTGTGGTCTATTGTTACGATTTGATATATATAGGTTAAACCTATAACTCACCAACATTTTTGTTGACGTTTAAAGCATGTTTATTCTCAGGTGAATATTAAGAGCTTCCGCTGTTGCATACTAAAATAAGGACAAGATTTGGAGTCCATGTTTGTATGATATTGTGTAAAAACTGCATTTAAGAAACTGATTTCGATGTAACATATTTGTATTGTAAACCATTATGTAATGGTCGTGTGTAAACAGGATATTTTAGATTATCATTATTTGATAATCTACGTAAAGCTTTTTAAACCTTTATTTATGAAATAAACGTTATGGTTTGTTTTAAAAAGGAATGCAGTCTTTGAAAAACGTCTCATATAGAGGTCAAAACCTCGCAACGAAATCAATTAATATGGAACGTTTTTAATCAATAAGAACGGGACATTTCAGGTGTGCTCCTGTCACGCTGTCTTCTGAGTCAGAGGAACTTGGTCGATTCGTAGAGGCCATCTTACGCGATCTCAGGAAAAAATTTTGGTATGAAGAGTTTAGTGACAGCAATTGATAGTTGGAGGATTTTCTCAATGCATAATATGCATAGATATATATAGTACCAGGATTCCTTAAGTTACGGAGAAATTTACGAAAGATATCAGGCAAAGTCTTCCGTAATAGATACGCTAAGATATGAATTTGTCTATACACTATCTATGCAATAAATGCAGTAGGACGTGTCTAGACTTAGAATGATAAGCAGGTAATTTCCTAAGGATGATAAGCAGGTAATTTTCAACACGAAATTATAAGCAAAAATTTTGACATGCAGACACAGTCGAAGTCCAGACCCACTAATGCATCTAAACAACTATCAGTTAGACACACTAATGCAAGACCTGGTTCGCTAAGACCTCCGCTCTGATACCACCTGTAACGACCGGTCCTTATCCACCTGGACGAAGTCATCAACATTTGGTCCCATTGCGAGGTACTGACTAAATATGCCATGAATGACTCCAAGTAAGTTCTTTAAAATGAGCAAATGCACAGCGGAAGACTTAATTCGTACCTGAGAATAAACATGCTTAAAAGTGTCAACCAAAAGGTTGGTGAGTTCATAGGTTTATCATAACAATCATTTCAATATATTAATAGACCACAAGATTTCATATTCGTAAACGTTTTAATAAAAATAATCTAAGTGATTGAGCACTTGGTAACCATACTTAACATTTAATCAATGTCGCATATTCCCTTTATAATAAAATCTCACTACACCGTACCAAGTGTAGTCACCGAAACGAATTACTGTGCAACCGTTGAATGCTGGTCGTCCAGCCCGGTTGGGGTTGTCAGGCCCGATAGATCTATCAACAGGATTCGCGTTTACAATACCCATTTAAATAGTAGTTACCAAGCTACAGGGAAGTATGCCAGTGGTACAACTCAACGTAGAATGTATTTTTAAGTACTTGTGTCTATTTCGTAAATATTTATAAAAGCAGCGCATGTATTCTCAGCCCAAAAATATATATTGCAAAAGCAATTAAAAGGGAGCAAATGAAACTCACCATATTGTATTTTGTAGTAAAAATTACATATGACGTCATTTAATAAGTGTAGGGTTGACCTCGGATTCACGAACCTATATCATTTATATGTATATTAACACATATAGTTGAAGTCGAATAACTTTATATATTATTATTAATATAACTGTTAGTTTTAGTAATTCATGTGTTTCATTATTAACCTAAATCTATTTTCTTTATATACTTTAAATAATTAAAAAAATGTAGTTTTATTAAATATAACTAACTTTTATAATAATAATATTAATAGTAATATTGATAATAAAAATAATATAGTTGTAATAATAATAGTAAAAGTAATAATAATGATAGTAATAATACTAAAAATAATAAAGATATTAATAATAATGTTAATACTAATAATAATAATGATAAAATAATAATAATGATCCTAAAAATATTAATTTTAATAATAATGATATTAATGATAAGAATAATTATGATAAGTAAATAAATAAATAACTACCTCAATGGAGTAGTCTTAAAAAAATGCTCAAGTCCGGGTTGAACCCGCGACGTCCCGCTAATCCGATAATATCCATAACCATTACGCTACCTCGCATCTTTCCGATTTAACTCGTATGATTAATTAATTAGCCTATAGTGAACTATTTATCTATCCTTTCCATTTTCATTTACCATTTTTACATATCCACCATCATCATCAACAACCTCACCATACATTCTCATAATCATAATTCTAGCATCATCATTATCATCATCTCACACATCAAACCCGTCATCACTTAACATCACGATTATCATCGTTATCATTTTTAACCGTGACTCTCTCATCGTGTAACATATTATCTTTATCTTAAAATCAAAATCATAATCATAATTCATGATCATAATCATAATCCTATCTTCATCAACTTTAAGCTTATCTTAATCATCACTCCAATTATAATCATCTAACAACATCATCGTTCATCTTATTATCATTATTACTTTTAATCATCATCTTTATTGATAATAGTACTACCCTACACCATTTTTAACGTCGACTGCCTGTGTGGCTTGTGAAATGAATTCGCCAAGTTGTTAAAGAGGCCCAATAAAAAAAATAGTAGTTGGATTTCGGCCCCCCAGGAAATCGATCTTTAGCCCATTTAATTAAATTAATCAGTCCAAAAATTGTTACTCCGTATTATTATTTTTTTGGCGTTTGTTTTGTTTACAGCTCATCACATAACAGTGCACACATACCCTACCATAATCATGTCATCCACTAACTTGTTTCAATGATGAATTAATGGTGGTGGGTTTGTGGGGTATCTAACAGAAACCGAAAACCTTTGTAGATTATGAGTGATTTTTGAGTGAAACAATAAGTATAACTGTAGCTGTAACAGGAAATGAGTACTAGGTGGTTTAATGGGTGTTTTACGGTGATTACAGTGGAAGGTGATGGTTATGGTGGTCATTTAGTGGTTTGTAGGGGGTTAGAACAGAAAACAGAAAAAGAAAGAAAACGATACAATAGCAGCTTGATTTAATGGTGGCGGTTATGGAGCTTGAAAGAATAGATGTAGCTGCATTTAGAGGGTGTTCTTGAGCCGGTTTAATCGAGCATGAAATAAGAGACGAGTTATTTTAATGGCGGGTTTTAATGTAGTGAAACAGAAAGAGAACAGTGGTTAGTTGAAAGATAATGTTCTTGGGTTTTTGACAAGCAAGAAAAAGAATATCAAGGTGATGGTGATAATAACAGGAAACATATGTAGCTAATGGTTGTTTCCGATGATGGTTCAAGTGGTAGGTTTATTATGATGGTTTTAACGGTGGCGCATACGGTGACACTTGATGGTGAGAATAGAGATATATAGAAAGGTGGCAATTGTAGAGGGTCGATGAAAAGATGACCGGTGGTTAGCATGGTGACGGTTGAGTGCAGTTTTACAATAATTGAAGCAGTAACTTTTGTAGCACGAACAAATGTTATGTCGATAAGAGAGGTGTCGGTTTGATGATTTGTTAACGGTTGTTTTGTTGCTCACATTCGAAAAGAAAGAGAAGAGGGAGAGATGTTTAGAGATGGAGAGATGGAGAAAGGATGGTGTCGAATGATATGTGAAGATCTATATATATTCATATATCATATATCATATGTGTATATAGAACATGTAATGTAAAGATATATTTATTCATGTACTGGTGCAGAGAGACAAGCAATCACACATATACAGTAGTTAATAATTGAAATAATGTTATAATATAATCAAGAAGAGAATCGAACGTTTTAGATATACATAGCCACCTCAAGTTTTGTTATATGTGCCGACACTTTCATTAGGATATTATCTCATACTCCATTGATTATCCGTGGCGGATAAAATGTCCTATGAAAAATTCCATATTTTTAAATTAAATGTCTTTATTTATTTCTATCATTATGGTATAAAATTCGATTATTAACTATTAAACAAAATTTTACTCACTGTCCACTCCCGATCCCAGGTAAAAAAAATTAAAACTTAACAAATAGTTCATAAATACATATTGAATAAGTCTATAATGATATAACTCATTTTCGAATCACCGTTTATTTTAAAATCACATAAGTTCATTTTTAAGCCATTTACTATCAATCGAATGACAATTGAATGTTACCTTTGTTTCCTAAATAACTTCGAAACCCTATATATATATTCTATATAATAGATACTTTTTATTTCATAATTATTATATATTATTATTATTTTTCATAATTAATTCTAACAATTTCAATATATAATATTTCATTTTAAATATATGCATACATATTTTCAAGTAATCATATCGTGAGTCATCGGGAATTGTCAAAGGTCAAATGATAACATGAAATTAGTTCAAAATTTTTGAGACGCAACATAACGGACTTTTCTTATTGTGTCAAAAATACAAAATCGTATCGAGAGTTTGGTTTAAAATTAGTCGAAATTTTCCGGGTCGTGACACTGTCTGCTTTTAAATTTATACCACGCTTCACCCACCCTACGTACATCATTTTAACTCTATGTACCATAAATATTGGGTGTTACAACTCTCCCCCACTTAGAATCGATCACGTCCTCGTGATCCACACCAAATACTAGAAGTTAAGCACTCCCCCCTTGAACCTTCCCGCTTCCAACGCAGGGTCACACATGTAGTAATCACGCATCCGAATCCTCGCCTCGTACACTAACGCATCACATTTTACATCAATATCGGGTAATCAACCCTCGAGTCAAAACAACCGTTTGAGCCTACACCGAGTACCCAACTCGTACAATACATTTCACAATCAACCCAAAATAGAACAATTCACCGACAACCATCATCGTCACGCCTCACGATCCTACGAAATACAACCAAGCCAGACATCCATAACATCTTTCGTAAATTCTAAGATCTCACCACACACTAAAAATCACTAGCATGCACTATCGCAACAAGCGATATCTCACACACTCAACGTCCAGAATTCCCATTTAAGAAATATGAAAAGCACCTTTAAGTTCTCGCTACAACTTGCAACAAGCTACATCCATAACCATATCACCCAACGCAATCTACTAAATACACTACGTCATGAACCATGTCTTGCATTAATCCCCATCGAGAAGGATTCACGCTTCCTTAAAACTCAGTACTCCATCGGTTCATAAACGTACTACTCAACCTATCATTCATGAATATTATCTGGACCAAGAACCTAGCTTCCTCTGGCTCCACACCGGATCATTCCTTCAATGAAGAATTTTTGGGAATCCCAAAATAATCACTTCAGGGGTACCACCTTCCCACCGATCAATCCGCACATGACTATATGTCACTGGATTAATCCAGGACAACAATAGTACATCGCAAGTTAGACGAAACATCAACACAAAATTTCAACAATTAGCCAGACGACTCACAAAATAGTCACCAAATCCGGGTGAACCTTCTTACCTAGACCGTCCGTTAGGGATGGTCTCGACATTTTGATGCGACCTACGGGTACATCACTAGGGTACACACTCGTGCAACTAAACAACATCCGCGTGTCTCTACGTGAGATAATCAATACTGCCACTCTTGCCTCACAATCGTCCATAAAGTGGAATAATCCACTAAAAATTTCTAAGATCACATTTCCCGATAGGGAAAATACAGCATTCGCCATGATATCAAACTCATACTCCCTCAACAATAATACCCGAGTTTCACACCAACCCAGATTTTTCAATACGGGAGCACCCGCAACTACCTCTTCATTCTCTCACTCCGGGATCTCAAACTTCACATTTGGTCTCGTACCGCACATTGGTACTATACGACCACCTTACATAGGAAGTCTTTCACTTCCTTCGATCCCATCATAACAATCTTCACGTATAACATTCCTAAATAATAACTCACAATCGTAATGCACGATCTCGAGTCGACATCAAAAACCCGTCACTCTTCCTCGTTAGGAACTCTGAACACCTATTGTGGCTTAGCAGGGTACACCCCGACATTTCACCATACAAACACCAACGAAGCTTCCTTGTTACATCAGTAAAAACTCCCCCACTTAGGATTTAGCTCCATTTCTCAACGCCAAGATGATAACATCCTGCGGAGTTCCCATTTCATGAAACACCTGATCACCCTCATCGTTGGTCATCAACACCAAACCACCGTAAATTCACTTTAGGCTCTCAGAGCCGTCATGCACAATCACTAGAGATGTCATATAAGCGACGACATCGCACCTTTGTACCACGATTAACAACTAACAGCCCTTCATCGTTCGCAAAGCGAACTCCACCAAAATCCTATGTACGCCTCTAAGCCTCGGCATACGCCACTCCGATTAATCAGTCGTGCATCTCGGTCTAGGTCACTCGACCTTCCACGTAACAAATTTTTATCAACTATTGCTCACTCTCATGGGGAAGAGTGACCAATCTGACACATTAATTATATCGACTGCAATATCAACATTTCATCATAACCTTTGGCCTAACCGACCATTAAATCCATCACCGGTCCACCGGTAATCTTCACCCGTCTATCACTTAAAGTAATAAGATGCGCTCACCCGTCACTTCATAAGAAGTATTTACCGCAATGCTCTTAAACTTCGACTTTCGTAATCGTCGAATCACTATCACTCGTCGATCACTATTGTAATCTCCGCTGCCTCTAAGGGTATCTCACGGGCACCCTAAGCACAACGATCACACCATCACCGGAGTTGAACATCACACTAGCAGGTATAAGAAGGCACCTGACACCGTGTCATGCAAACTCCCTCCGTAACCTACAGAATTTTAGAATCTCGAACCTTGGGTTCCACACACCCGATGTCACCCGTCTCTCCACAATAATGACCCGAAGTTATACCTACTCGACAAACCTTACGGTTTATTGTATTATCGAAAGTTCCTAGAAATCACACGCTACCCGTAATTTCCACAAACCCAATCGATATAGCCTAACGAAAAAATTTCCATCTTACACTGAGAGGTGCTTGGAAACACCAAGTCTTACGCCCTTCCACATATCGGTACGACCACAACAACAAGGGGTATTCCGTTAGGAGTGTTACCCTATAATCCACAACACACTAACACAATCATCATCATATGGGTCCCACTCCCATGAGTTTAATGACCCGGAGACTCCTCGATTCGCCAATTCCAAGGCGACTCATAATTAGAATCCTTTCACGATTCTCTAACCACACACACTCTACCGAGTGTAACCTAGCTAAAATCATTAGACTTGTCACATTCCTTCACGGAATTCAAGTCCTCGACGCACACACGCACGCATATAAATTGGTCATCCTAGTTAAGATGGATAACTACAACCAATGACAATCTCAATAGTGCGCCCACTACATAGGGTGACTAAGTACGCGCCGAACTCGTGAGTTTGCTCACTCACATAACTAACCGAATCTACCGTAACACTTCCCGACCCGCAATGAACCCGATGTGACTACAAGCACATCACCCGAGACAACTATATCCTAGGAACTGATAGAAGATTCCTAATTTATCCCGAATCTACCCCAACCATGCCACGTTTCCTCCGTTCGGTACTCGTCATGTCATGCTTGAAGTCAAGATACACTTTCGTAATAATGGTGATCGATCACTATTAAAAATGCGTACCTTACCATTTTCACATGGTCACGCGAAGTACTTTACCTGGACTGACGCAACATTCACACAAGATAACACGCGATAACTCCTAGTACCCGAATGACCAAGTCCTTACCGTGAAATTGAACACTCAAAACCGTCAAACATTCGAATCATTCCAATAGATTCGCCCCTAGGACACCACACAAATAGATACCTGTATATATATACACCTATATACAATATAATAATAGATATACACAGTACACCGCAACTACAAGTCAACCTACAACCTAGGCGACTATCATTAAAACAACGTCCAAGTTCACCTACTTACATTAGGCACTAGCAATCTAAGGCACTAATTTACTCACGAAATAAGGCCCCACATAATCCCGCATTGGACAAACTCAAGTCCTAGTTAGTCACCTACTCTAAGGCACTAACAAATCTCAATCTGACCCGTATTCCTACAAGTCCCGCAAATAATGCATAACCGCTAATAAGTCTAAGACTAGGCACCTATTCCAAGGTTACCTAATTCCCTTAGACTATGCTCTGATACCACTTGTAACGACTCAACCCGTTATCCAACCAAATACGCAGCAAAAGATTTTTTATTTTTTTTTAATTACAGTGGGATGCGCGGCGCGCAACCCCCTATGTGCGCGGCGCGCACATAGGCCTGGACAGTTCTGTTCAAAATGTTTATTTTACACAAAAAGATCTACCACTTCCCGACACTATTTGACAAAACGGCTTTCACGACATATTACAATAAGTAAAACTAACATGTTCCAAAAATAAAACGAGTTTTACGACACCGGGCCCACATATGCCCAAATTACCATTCAGTACAAAAATACAAGTTCTACCCAATCTACATTTAGACGAGTTAGGACTCTATAACCCAACCCGATACCAAGAGCATAATCCCGGGGACTACCAAATCCCCAATCCGCGTCCAAATATCCAATAGCTACCCCGTCGAGCCCCAGCGCTCCTACACATCTAGTCTAATGACTAACTAGCTTCATAAGACGATACCTGTAAAAAGGTAAACAATGAGAGGGTAAGCTAACGCTCAGTGAATGCAATAATTATACATATACATATATAATGTACCTACTTGCAAACACTTACAAAAATACCTCATACACGCTAGCAATTTATATAGCATACCATTGCAAAGTATAATGCTACATTCTTCAAGACCCCAAGCTAGCACCACAATAGCATATATAACTCGAATAATATATTATGCTACACTACAACACGTAACCATGGTTAACCAATAACACAACGGAATGGTACTTCGAATTTCTCACCGGTGTTCATAACAACCGTTAGTGTACAACAAAATATATCACTAACCCCTAGGCTATTCGGACAACGAAATATCTGTTCAAAAGCAATCATTAGTGTACAACGAAATATATCACTAACTCTTGGTCGGTCTAGACAACGAAATGTCCATCGTTAGTGTACAACGAAATATATCACTAACTCTTGGGCGATTTGGACAATGAAATATCCATCGTTAGTGTACAACGAAATATATCACTAACTCTTGGTGGTATAGACAATGCATACCCGGCCCCTCCCCCGCCCTACAAATAGATACATTATATGCACACATGTATAATCATTCCACTCACCTCGAGATGCCTACACAAATCATATATGTAAACCGCCTCCAAACGCAACCGAGCAAGCTTTTACCTATAATACGCATATAGATATACACACAATCAACATACATTCTCTATAAGAGAATTCGACTCCAACACCCTTAACCGAGGGTTTATACCTACTTCCACAATCCGCCCATTTAGACACCTAAAGTGGACATCACCAATTACCACTACGGGTGGTAATTTTGACTCATTCAACAAGTACAATTTAACCTAAATTATACTTGACGCCATTTAAACCAACCTAGGTCTTAACACTAAATTACTACTTAGGTAGTAATCATATCAAACACCGTTAAACACTTAACAAATGTGCTTATCATCTAATTAATCCAAACTTAGTGTCATTACCAAATCTGACCTAATTCATTTCACCCATTTTGACATAAGTCCCGAAAATGCCCAAAATCACTAACGACTGATGATTATATTTTTAAAACACTAATTAACACCTAAATCAAACATTTATATACTTGATTCATCAAATCTTGAGCTCATATCTTAGTTTGACTCCAAATCAAGGTTAACACCCATTTTAACCAACTAACATGTTCTTATGAACATCTAAATCACCAACACACATACAATCTAGTGATTAACACCCAAACTAATGACAAATGCTTCCAAATTTGTCATCTAACCCTAAACCCACAATAATTGGGTTTAATTACACTAACAATACCCATAACCCCCAAATTTCACAAGAAATGGGGTTTATAACCCTAACTAGCTCAAACCCTAATCCCAAATCAAAATCAAAGTAATTAAATCAAATCTAGGGTTTACCTTAACTCCAAAACCAAGCTAGTAACAAGAAACACCAAGGAGAACCAAAACCCGTTTTCAATTTGGGAAAAAATCACCATCTTCATCATCCATTCAAGCTTCCTCTCTCTAGAACTCTCTCTCTCTCTCTCTCTCTCTCTAAGATAAGATGGGAGTGTTTGTGGATGTGAAAGTGATCCAAAACTAGATCCAACCCAGCTGATATGGCCTCAGATCTGGCCTCAAGTGAAATGACCAAAAAGCCCCTCATTTAATTCAAATTGGAAAAAGACAGAAATCTGTCGCAGGCATGGTGCGCGTTGCGCATACTTAACCCTGCGCGACAGGCACAAGCGTCTGCACAGACTGTCTGCTTTTAAATTTATACCACACTTCCCTCACCCTACGTACATTATTTTAACTCTATATACCATAAATATTTGGGTGTTACAGCTGGTGCGTTAGTTAATCCAAACGACATAACCATAAACTCGTAATAACCGTAACACATTCTGAAAGCAGTCTTTGGAATATCATCCTCCTTCACCCGCATTTGATGATACCCGGAACGTAAATCGATCTTCGAATAAACCGACGAGCCTTGTAGTTGATCAAATAAGTCATCGATTCACGGTAGTGGATAACGATTCTTGATGGTAAGTTTGTTCAACTCTCAGTAGTTGATACACAATCTGAATGTACCATCCTTCTTTTTGACAAACAAAACAGGAGCTCCCCACGGTGATATTCTTGGTTGAATGAAACCACGTTCTAAAAGTTCTTGTAGTTGGCTTTTGAGTTCCTTCATTTCACTGGGTGCGAGTCTATATGGAGCACGATCTATTGGTGCAGCTCCTGGTACAAGGTCTATTTGAAATTCAACGGTTCGGTGTGGAGGTAGTCCTGGTAATTCTTTCAGAAATACATCGGGAAATTCTTTTGCGACGGGAACATCATTGATGTTCTTTTCTTCAGAATTGACTTTCTTGACGTGTGCTAGAATAGCATAGCAACCTTTTCTTATTAGCTTTTGCGCCTTCAAATTACTAATAAGATTTAGCTTCGTGTTGCTCTTTTCTCCGTACACCATTAAGGGTTTTCCTTCTTCTCGTACAATGCGAATTGCATTTTTGTAACATACGATCTCTGCTCTCTCCTTTTTCAACCAGTCCATGCCAATTATCACATCAAAACTCCCTAACTCTACTGGTATCAAATCGATCTTAAACATTTCGCTAACCAGTTTAATTTCTTCCGACATATTTTATCTGCCGAAATTAATTTACCTTTTGCTAATTCGAGTAAAAATTTATTATTCATAGGTGTCAATGGACCACTTAATTTAGCACAAAAATCTCTACTCATATAGCTTCTCTCCCACAGCTTTGCCCATTATTATTTCCCTGGTTTGGGCACGTAGTTTTGTAGTAGCCCTTCTTTATGCATCCGAAACAAATAATGTGGGAAGTATTTGTTCTTTTAGTCACTGGTCCGAAAGCTTCACACTTCGTTGCAGCATGACCCTTTCTATTACATTTGGTACATACTACTTCACAAAATTTACCCGGATGATATCCTTCACACCTATAGCATGGAATTTTCTGATTGTTGTTGTCATTGTTGTTATTGAGATTGCTATTGGGATTGATGTGGTTGTTATTGTTGTTGGGACTGTTGTTGTAGTTGTTGTTGTTGAGACGTTTGTTGTAATTATTGTTGGGATTTCGATTGTTGTTGCGATTGATGTTGTGGTTATTGGGATAGTTGTTGCGATTATGGTTGTGATTGTTGTTGTTGTTGTATTGGTGACACTTGTCACTGGTTTCTTCCCACTTTCTCTTAACTTGTTTCATGTTGGCTTCTTCGGCCGCTTGCTCTTTAATTCTTTCCTCAATTTGGTTTATGAGTTTATGAGCCATTTGACTTGCCTTTCGTATGGAGGCGGGCTCGTGTGAACTCACATCTTCTTGAATTCTTTCTGGTAACCCTTTCACAAACGCGTCGATCTTCTCTTCTTCATCTTCGAACGCTCTTGGACACAATAGGCACAACTCTGTGAATCTTCGTTCGTACATAGTAATGTCGAAACCTTGTGTTCATAATCCTCTAAGCTCTACCTTGAGCTTATTGACCTCGTTTCTGGGACGGTATTGCTCGTTCATCAAGTGCTTAAATGCTGATCACGGTAGTGCGTAAGCAGCATCTTGTCCCACTTGTTCTAGATAGGTATTCCACCATGTTAACGCAGTACCTGTGAAGGTATGTGTGGCGTACTTCACCCTATCTTCTTCAGTACATTTACTTATGGCAAACACCGATTCGACCTTCTTGGTCCACCGTTTCAATCCGATTGGTCCTTCGGTTCCATCAAATTCCAAAGGTTTGCAGGCAATAAATTCTTTGTAGGAGCATCCTACATGATTTCTTGTGGCGTTAGTTGCATTGCTAGATTCAGAGTTATTATTGTTGTTTTGCATTGCAGTCTGTACTGTGGCTATATTGGCAGCAAGAAAAACACGGAAGTCTTCCTCGCTCATGTTCAAGTTCTGACGAATAGTCGGTGCCATTTCCTTCAAAAATAGCCAAAAGAATTAAGTTAATCATATAGAATATTAAGAGTAGTCAATAGTATTTCGTAGCCTAATATGAACTTATTTATAAAAGATTTTTCTTCATATTAGCATTTTATAAGTTTTAATTCGGGTAGTACCTCCCCGTTAAGTTCATACTTAGTAGCTAACATACAATTCAACTACTACAATTCTATATGAAAAACTGATTACAATAATATATCGCGTTCAAACTATTATACAATATTTTTCAAACTTACAATACCGCTATTATACATATAGCATGAAATATAGCACACAATAACTTTGATACAAGGTAGTTGTGAAGATAGTTCTAGTTAATACGCAAGTCATTTAGCAAAGGCAATAAAGACACGTAATTCATAAGTCCAGAAACAAGTCATGCATTCGGGTTTTACTAGTATTATTTCCCATCCTTGGTCTTGTGGAAAATAACCGTTGTGACCGTTGGCTAGGCAGCATGTTGTAATGTTGTCAAAAGGACGAGGGTTTCGTAATGCCCAACAACCCCGTAACAATCTAAAAACCTTGTTTCTCACCCCAACTACCGAATCCGTCACTTGTAGGAAGGTTTTATTTAAAAGTTGCAACCTGACGTTCTTTTTCTCAATTTGGTGAGAGGCGAACATCACTAACCCGTAAACATAACATGCTTCTTTATGTTGCATGTTTGAAGCTCTTTCTAAAGCACGAAGTCCTATGTTGGGATATGTGGAGTCAAAATAGGCTCTCAACCCGTAGCGTAAAATTGCATTTGGGTTCCCTGCATTTAATGCTTTAAAGAAAACACGGCGTAACTTAAAGTCTCCCCAATGTGATATACCCCGTCTTTCAAAGGAAAGCCTTTTATAAACTAAGGCATGCCTGGAACCTTTTTAAAATGTTCGACAAACTAATTTCGCCATAAATAATTGTGCTGACGAATTCTGACCGACTTTAGACAAGATTTCATCAATCATGTCCCCGGGTAGGTCTTCTAAAATATTCGGTTGTCTATCTTTAACGTCCATTGTGTGTTTTTTTATACTGTAAAATAGACAAGGATTAGATTCGTAAAAGATAATTAACAAACAATACAAGCAATTTTTACATATAACATGAAAATACAAGAGCACTACAATACATATATTACACAACACGATTACAACTATTTATTCTGACTCACTCGTTTCTTCCTCTTCAGACTTGGTTCGTTTCGCTAATTTCCTAGGAATATATGGTGCTTCCCTAATACGAGCCGTTCTTTTCTCAAATGGTCTAGAAAAACCTAGTGGGTTAGATGTTCCAGGGTTATAGTGAAAGTTTAAAAAATACGGGTGCTTACGGTACACCCCATCAGGGTACTTCATGTTAACATAAAGTTCATCGGTTTTGGGCTTGGGTTTTTCTATTTTGATGCCTTTTCCCTTATTGTTTTCTTTTGCTTTTTCAAATTGGGTCGGGGTAATTTCTATAACATCATCGAAATCCTCATCGAGATCCGATTCATCGGAAAATTGGTAATCTTCCCAATATTTTGCTTCCTCGGCAGATGTAGTGACCCGAACTTTTCCATGTTTATATAAATTAAATGAAATTGATATTTAGATGATTAAATGTTTCCAACATGTTAAGCAATCAAACTTGTTAAGACTTGATTATTTGAAATGAGTGTCATGTACACAATTGACCACCCAAGTTGACCGGCGATTCACGAACGTTAAAACTTGTAAAAACTATATGATGATATATATATATATATATATATATATATATATATATATAGATATATATATATATATATATATATATATATGTATATATATATATGTATATATATATATGTATATATATATATATATGTGTATATATATATATGTGTGTATATATATATATGTATATATATATATATATATATATATATATATATGTATATATATATGTATATACATATATGTATATATATATATATGTATATACATATATGTATATATATATATATATATATATATATGTATATATATATATATATATATATATGTGTGTGTATATATATATATATATGTATATATATATATATATATATATATATATATATATATATATATATATATAGTTAACATGATATTATGATAAGTAAGTATATCACTAGGTATATTAACAATGAGTTATATACATAAAAATGAGACTACTAAGTTAAGAAACTCGAAACGATATATATAACGATTATCGTTATAACAACTTCTTACTAAATACATATGTATCATATTAAGATATTGTTACACTATATTTAACATGATAAAATGATAATTATATATATCATTAAGTATATTAACAATGAACTACATATGTAAAACAAGACTACTAACTTAAGAATTTCGAAACAATATATATACGTAACGATTATCGTTGTAATAGTATTTTAACATATATATATGATGTTAAGATATATTCATACACCATGTTATCATGTTAACATAACAATTTAACATCTCATTTAAGTATAATTACAATGAATTAATTACATTTAACAAGATCGTTAACTTAAAGGTTTCAAAACAACACTTACATGTAACGACTAACGATGACTTAACGACTCAGTTAAAATGTATATACATATAGTCTATTTAGATGTATTAGTATACTTTTGAAAGACTTCAAGACATATATCAAAGTACTTCTACTTAACAAAAATGCTTAAAATTACATCCTCATTCATTTTCATCAACAATTCTACTCGTATGCACCCGTATTCGTACTCGTACAATACACAGCTTCTAGATGTATATACTATTGGTATATACACTTCAATGATCAGCTCCTTAGTAGCCCATGTGAGTCATTAAACATGTGAGAACCATAATTTGGCAACTAGCATGAAATATCTCACAAAATTACAAAAAATATTATAAATCATTCATGAATTATTTACAGGAAAACAAACTTACACATCCTTAATATCTAATCCATATACCAACGACTAAAAACACCTAAAACACTTTCATTCTTCAATTTTATTCATCTAATTGATCTCTCTTAAGTTCTATCTTCAAGTTCTAAGTGTTCTTCATATATTCTATAAGTTCTTGTTTCATAAAACCAAAAACACCTTCAAGTTTGCAAGATTACTTCCAAGCTTTCTAATCCATTCCAAGTAATCATCCAAGATCAAGAAACCTTTGTTACTTACAGTAGTTTATCTCTCTAATTCAAGGTAATAGTCATATTCAAACTTTGATTCAATTTTTATAACTATAACAATCTTAATTCGAGCAGAAATCTTACTTGAACTTGTTTTCGTGTCATGATTCTACTTCAAGAACTTTCAAGCCATCCAAGAATCTTTTGAAGCTAGATCATTTCTTGTCACTTCCAGTAGGTTTACCTACTAAACTTAAGTTAGTAATGATTTTCATAACATCATTCGATTCATACATATAAAGCTATCTTATTCGAAGATTTAAACTTGTAATCACTAGAATATAGTTTAGTTAATTCTAAACTTGTTCGCAAATAAAGTTAATCCTTCTAACTTGTAATGACCAGGATTTTTTTCGGCTATATATAAGATTAATATTTACATAATTAAATGTTTCCAACATGTTAAGCAATCAAAATTGTCATGATATATATATTTGGAATGGATTTTATGCAAATGTTTGACCACCCAGTCTGTATGACGATTCACGAACGTCATAATTTGTGATAATCATTAAATAGAATATATATTTGGATATATATATATATATATATATATTTATGACATGTTAAAATGATATTTAAGTATCTCATTAAATATATTAACAAAGAGTTTTATATATAAAATGAGACTACTAACTTAAAGACTTCAAGACTATATACATATATATAACGATTAACGTTGCAGTAACTTCTAAATTAAAATATATGTATATGTATTGTATTAATATGTATTAATACACTTTTGAAAGACTTAAAGACATGTATCAACATACTTATACTCAACAAAGATAGCTATATTCATATTCTCATTCAATTCCATCAAGAATTCTACTCGTTTTTATTCGGTATTTATACCAGTATCATACTCACCTCCTAGATGTACTTACTATTGGTATATACCAACAATTAACTCCAATGATCAGCCACTAGACATGATGTTACATGTGGGAACCAACCATTTAACTTCATGTATGACTTATATGCAAGAAAACAAGCTAAATAATTCTATATATCCATCCCATATTCACGCCAATTTGCACACACACACACATACAATTCCATTTCCAATTTTCTTCCAAGTTAATTCACTCTCTAATCTCTCTTCATTTACCTACTCAAGAACTCAGTAAACAACATAGAAAGAATCACTCAAGAACGTATCAAGATAGTCATCCGATTTTAAGGAGATTACTTCCAATCTTTCAATCCAACTCAACCACTCTTTAGGATCAAGAATTATACTTCCTTTCCAGTAGCTTTTCATCTTTTAAGGCCTGGGATCAGTTGTTAGAGTCTCATTTACTCCATTCCCATTTACCTTATCACTTTCCATTAAGTCCTAGAGAGAGAGGAAGTTCTAGAGTGAGAGAGCTCCATTAAAGGAAGAAGGAGGTTGAATCGGGTCTTAGTGCGAGTTCTAAAGTCATTCATCTTCCCTCTAGCTACGTTTTGGTGGTAGTGGTATGCTCTAATCTTGATTTCTTGATTTTATTTTGATTAAGGGTTAGGGTTTGGGGTAGATGATGAACTTAAAACCCATTTGTGGGTGAATTGGGGGTTTTGGGTGAAATTGGGTCGAGTAGACTCAAAGATGACTAACTAGGGTTTTCAAAGTGTTAAATTGATGTTTATGAACTTAAATTAGTTAGTAAATTACTAGCACACCTATTTATATATATATATATATATATATATATATATATATATATATATATATATATATATATATATATATATATAAATGGGCGTTGTGTGGGTTAGTGGATGACCCGAAATGGGTATGTTGACTTTAATTGGTCAAATGGATCAAAATGGACCTAAGTTAGTTAATGTTTGTGATTAATGCATAAACCTAGTGTTGAAATGTGTTTTAAACCTATATTGGCTAATGTTAGGGTTTTGGGTGTGAGTTGACCCAATTTTAGGGTTAAGTGTCCAAATGGGTTGATAATGCTAAAAACGAACATATATTTCATAGCATTATCCCTCAAGAAAGACAAGCTTTTAGTTGCAGTTGTCCTATTTACAAGGAATATTCGTTTAAATATTAAAAGGTGAAGACAAAAGGAAGATTCGACAAATTGAAGACGCAAAAGACCAAAAAGCTAAAAAGTACAAAGTACAAACAAAGAGGTTCAAATTATTGATGAGGAACGCCTAAAAATGACAAGAGTACAAGCCGCAAAACGCAAAGTACAAGATATTAAAACATACGAAAGGACGTTCGAAAATCCAGAACCGGGACCAAAGTCAACTCTCAACGCTCGACGCAACGGACCGAAAGTTACAAATTAATTATGTATATAAATATAATATAATATATAATTAATTATATAAATTATATATTTATATTATATTTATATAATAAAATCCGTCGGCAGACTAAGATCCAAACTTGTGTGAGCTGGATTCCACTGCTCCGCACTCGCGGAGCTTATAAAGGCAACAACCACCGTACTCGCGGAGGTCAAACAGTAAACGTGGGCCTATAAAAGGCCGAGCATTCGGCCGATTTTTACACATCTTTTTCTCTTCACTCATACGTAAACTTATATATATATATATATATATATATATATATATATATATATATATATATATATATATATATATATATATATATATATATATATATATATATATATATATATATTATATTTATATTTTAATTTTAATTTTAATTTTAATCCTAATAACAAGGGTATGTTAGCGAATGTTGTAAGGGTGTAAGTCGAAATTCTGTCCGTGTAACGCTACGCTATTTTTAATCATTGTAAGTTATGTTCAACCTTTTTAATTTAATGTCTCGTAGCTAAGTTATTATTATGCTTATTTAATACCGAAGTAATCATGATGTTGGGCTAAATATTAAAATTGGGTAATTGGGCTTTGTACCATAATTGGGGTTTGGACAAAAGAACGACACTTGTGGAAATTAGACTATGGGCTATTAATGGGCTTTATATTTGTTTAACTAAATGATAGTTTGTTAATTTTAATATAAAGATTTACAATTGGACATACCTATAAATAACCATATACACTCGATCGGACACGATGGGCGGAATATTTATAAGTACGAATAATCGTTCATTTAACCGGACACGGGAATGGATTAATAATCTATGGAATTATTAAAACAGGGGTGAAATTATGTACAAGGACACTTGGCATAATTGATAACAAAGTATTAAAACCTTGGGTTACACGTAGTCGATAACCTGGTGTAATTATTAAACAAAGTATTAAGACCTTGTTACAGTTTAAGTTCCCAATTAGCTGGAATATTTGACTTCGGGTATAAGGATAATTTGACGAGGATACTCGCACTTTATATTTATGACTGATGGACTGTTATGGACAAAAACCAGACGGACATATTAAATAATCCATGACAAAGGACAATTAACCCATGGGCATAAAACTAAAAATCAACACGTCAAACATCATGATTACGGAAGTTTAAATAAGCATAATTCCTTTATTTCATATTTAATTGCACTTTTATTTATTGTCATTGTATTTAATTGCACTTTTAATTATCGTACTTTTTAATTATCGTAATTTTATTTTATCGCACTTTTATTTATCGCAATTTCATTATCGTTATTTACTTTATGCTTTAAATTAAGTCTTTTCTTTATTTAATATTTTACATTAGGTTTTAACTGCGACTAAAGTTTTAAAAATCGACAAACCGGTCATTAAACGGTAAAAACCCCCTTTTATAATAATAATATTACTTATATATATATTTGTATTTTTTATAATTTAAACTAATATAGCGTTAATCTTTGTTTAAAAGATTTCCCTGTGGAACGAACCGGACTTACTAAAAACTACACTACTGTACGATTAGGTACACTGCCTAAAAGTGTTGTAGCAAGGTTTAGGTATATCCATTCTATAAATAAATAAATATTTTGTGTAAAATTGTATCATATTTAATAGTATTTCCTAGTAAAATATAAGCTATTTCATATACGCCTTGCATAACATCAAGTATTTTTTGGCGCCGCTGCCGGGGAACTTAAACGCCGAAAGCGCAACGCTAACGATATAAAAAAAAGTATTTTTACTTTTGAGTTTAAAAATAAGTATTTTATTGTTTTATAAAAATATTTAGTTATATTTATATTTTATATATATTTGATAAAACAGAAAAACATAAAAAAAATAAAAAAAAACTGAACCTGTAAAAATCGACCCCTTTTGAGCTGAAATTGAACCCTCCGCGACTCGCAGAGGTTTTGAACTGGGACTATCCGCACTCGCGGAGGTCTTCTGACAGGCCACACAAACAACCCTAATTCTGTAATCATTACGGGGTAATTATTATTATTATAATTTAATTTAAACCCTAATTAGGTTTAGATTATTTAATTAGTTAATTTAGTTTTTTTATTTAATTTGTATTTTAAGTCGAAATTAGTTTAATTAATTTATAAAATTAATAGTTTTATATAAAAATAATATTTTAATAAAAATTGTAATTTTTACAACTTTTAGTTTATTTTTATATTTTGTTCCTTTTTAATTGTTTTAGCGTAATTTTTGTATTTTTCGCTTATATTTAGTTTTTAGACATAGTTTTTGCCATAGTTATTTTTACTTCTAGATTTTTAGGCTTTGCCGTAAAATCCCTTAAATGCTTTTTCTTTAGACTAAGATTTAGGTGCTTTAGAATTTTGCGACGCCGTTTTTAATTTTTAGTTCCTTTTTAAGTTATTGCCATTTGGGATATAGTTTTTCTTGTAAGCTTTAATATTTTTAGACGCAACTTTTAATTCTTAGTTTTTAGTTCCTTTTTAAGTTTCGACGCGCTACTTTCTTATTTTTATTTTTCGACGCCTATTATCTTTCAATCTTTTATTTTTCGACGTTTTTCGACGCGCTCTTTTTCTTTCTTATTTCTCGATATTCTAGTTTTAGGACTTAGATTTTTTTTCTCTATTTCTTATCTAATATTTCTTTAAATTACGAAAATTTATTTTAAGCGGTTAAATTGATAGACATCAAAATTTTCTGGTTCGTAGTAATAGTTGAATTTGTACGTGGACCGGGTTATTGGAGCCAAACAGTACTCAATTATATTGAGACCAAACGAATCCTGCCCCTCTGCTGCATCTTTTGGCTATTCGAAACGTGGGTAAAATCAGAAAAGTCTATTAATTGGATAACTTATATAATTTTTATTTCTTTTTAAAAATTAATAGGATATTCAGTGAATGCACCGAGCAAAACGTTCACCACCTGTAACTCGATCAAGACGTCTAGCAAATATTGTCACCGTTGATTTTTCTTTAGAATCGTCATCCAGTCGACCAAGTACTCCAAATCAAATTTCCGATAATCCATTTTTTGAACCCGACCTCACAATTGAGAATTCGGAGAATATTCAAGGACGATTCATAGATCCTGAACCATTAATTTTTCCTCCGAAACCACCAATCATTCAAATAGAGATTGTTGAGGAACCAACCATTAAATCAGAATCCTATAGTGATTCAGATTCAACAAATTCAATTATGGAGAATCTGGAACCTCTAAGTATGGAAGACCGAATGAGAGCTAAACGCACTGGCCAAGGTCACGCAATTACTCATCCAGACATTAATGCGCCAGATTATGAAATCAAAGGACAAATTCTACATATGGTGACTAATCAATGCCAATTTAGTGGTGCGCCGAAGGAAGATCCAAATGAACATCTTCGTACCTTTAATAGGATCTGTACTCTGTTTAAAATAAGAGAAGTTGAAGATGAACAGATATATCTCATATTATTTCCCTGGACTTTAAAGGGAGAAGCCAAAGATTGGTTAGAATCATTACCTGAAGGGGCAATTGATACATGGGACGTTTTAGTTGAAAAATTTCTTAAACAATTCTTTCCGGCATCTAAAGCCGTAAGACTTCAAGGAGAAATTGTTACGTTCACACAAAAGCCAAATGAAACTCTATATGAGGCATGGACAAGATTTGGAAAGTTATTGAGAGGATGTCCGCAACATGGTTTAGACACTTGTCAAATAGTACAAATATTCTACCAAGGATGCGACATCACTACAAGAAAAGACATAGATATAGCAGATGGTGGTTCTATTATGAAGAAAACAGAAACTGATGCTTACAAAATTATTGATAACACTGCTTCCCACTCACATGAGTGGCACCAAGAAAAAGATATCGTTAGATCATCTAAAGCAGCTAGAGCCGATTCTAGCCATGACTTAGATTTCATTTCCGCAAAGATAGATGATGTCGAGAGACGAATGGAAAAGATGACTAAAGATATTCACTCAATACGAATTAGTTGTGAGCAGTGTGGAGGAACACATTTGACAAAAGATTGTCTCAGTATTGAACTAACAATGGAACAAAGAGAGAATATTTCATACATAAACCAAAGGCCTGGAAATAATTATCAGAATAATTATCAACCGCCAAGACCGATTTACAACCAAAACCAGAATTATAATCGAAATGTTCCATACAACAACCAAAAAGGTCCTAGTAATCAACAAATATCCAATAATACTTACAATCAGCAAAGACCTAATTTTCAAAACAAACCACCATAAACCGATGATAAAAAGCCAAATTTAGAAGATATGATGACGAAGCTAGTTGAATCTCAAACACAGTTTTTCACATCTCAGAAACAAACCAATGAACAAAATGCTCAAGCATTTAGAAATCAACAAGCTTCTATTCAAAATCTGGAACAAGAAGTAAGTAACCTAGCAAGGTTAATAGGTGAAAGAAAACCGGGAAGTCTACCTAGTGATACAAATGCTAACCCCCGGAATGAAACAGCTAAAGCCATTACCACAAGAAGTGGTATTACATTTAAACCACCTGAAATACCTGTAATTTCTGAGGAAGCTATTCCTACTCCACAAGAACCACAACCTGAACAAGATAAGGAAAAAGAACCGGTAGTTGAAAAGGTTAATGAAGATAACACAGTTAAGGCTAAACCTTATGTTAAACCATACCAACCACCACTTCCTTACCCGAGTAAAATGAGAAAAGAGAGACTCAAAGCCGAGCAATCCAAATTCTTGGATATGTTTAAATAGATAAATGTAAATCTTCCTTTCATTGATGTGATTTCAGGAATGCCTAGATATGCTAAATTTCTAAAAGATCTAATCTCGAATAGAAAGAAAATAGAAGAACTCTCGGCTGTTACTATGAATGCTAATTGTTCAGCAGTGCTGTTGAATAAGATACCAGAAAAACTATCTGATCCAGGAAGTTTCACAATTCCATGTTTTCTGGGTAGTCTTAGTTCAATAGAAGCATTGGCAGACTTAGGTGCTAGTATAAATTTAATGCCGTATTCACTATACACTAAACTAGACCTTGGAGAATTGAAACCAACACGAATAAGCATACAACTAGCCGATAGATCAATAAAATATCTTAGAGGGATAATGGAGAACATGCTAGTTAAAGTTGGTACTTTAGTATTTCCAGTAGATTTTGTTGTTCTGGACATGGAAGAAGATTCTCAAGTTCCTCTCATATTAGGAAGACCATTCTTAAACACGGCTAAAGCAATGATAGACGTGTTTGGTAAGAAACTAACCCTAAGTATAGAGGACGAGAGTGTTACCTTTTCTGTTGATAGAGCAATGCAACAACCACAATCTACAGATGATACATGCTATTATATTCAAACTATAGAATCACATGCAGAATTGTTAGAAGAATTTCCAGAATTACAAGGAACAGGAGAATGTTCTTTAGGAGAAGGAACTGAACCAATTGATGAAACTGAAATGTTAGCTACACTTATGGCTAATGGATATGAACCAACAATGGAAGAAATTCAAATGCTAAAAGAAGAAGACAGATATCGATATAAATCATCGATAGAAGAACCACCGAAATTAGAGTTAAAGCCACTTCCAAACCATTTGGAATACGCTTATTTACATGGTGAATCTGAATTACCTGTAATAATATCATCTTCTCTTACTGAAAATGAAAAATCTCAACTCATTTCTGTGCTAAAAGCTCATAAACCAGCTATTTCATGGAAGATTCATGATATTAAAGGAATAAGTCCTTCGTATTGCACACATAAAATCCTTATGGAAGAAGGTCATAAAATGTATGTGCAACGCCAACGAAGACTAAATCCTAATATGCAAGATGTTGTTAAGAAAGAAATTATTAAACTGCTTGATGCATGTTTAATTTATCCAATTTCTGATAGTCCATGGGTAAGCCCAGTTCAATGCGTGCCTAAGAAGGGTGGCATGACTGTCATCACAAAAGAGAAAAATGAGCTTATTCCTACTAGGACTGTAACAGGATGGCGTGTATGTATTGATTATAGAAAATTAAATGACGCCACCAGAAAAGATCACTTTCCCTTACCTTTTATTGATCAAATGTTGGAAAGATTAGCCAGAAATATTTACTATTGTTTTCTTGATGGTTTTTCCGGATATTTTCAAATTCCAATAGCACCCGAGGACCAAGGAAAAACCACATTCACGTGCCCTTATGGTACTTTTGCTTACAAACGCATGCCATTTGGACTTTGCAACGCCCCTGTAACCTTTCAAAGTTGCATGATGGCGATTTTTCACGACATGATAGAAGAATGCATGGAAGTTTTCATGGATGACTTTTCAGTCTTCGGTGATACATTTGAATCATGTCTATTTAATCTTGAACGAATGCTTATTAGATGCGAACAATCAAATCTAGTTCTAAATTGGGAGAAATGCCATTTCATGGTTAAAGAAGGCATCGTTCTTGGACATAAAATTTCAAAGAAAGGAATTGAAGTGGATAGAGCTAAAGTAGATGTAATTTCTAAACTTCCACATCCCACCAATGTTAGAGGAGTTAGGAGTTTTCTAGGGCATGCCGGTTTTTACCGACGTTTCATAAAATATTTTTCTAAAATTGCCACTCCTATGAATAAACTCCTAGAAAAGGATGCTCCATTCATCTTTTCAGATGAATGTATCAAATCTTTTAATATTCTTAAAGAAAAACTCACTAATGCGCCGATTATGATAACTCCAAATTGGAATCTACCATTTGAACTTATGTGCGATGCAAGTGATTTTGCAATGGAAGCCGTTTTAGGACAAAGGATTGAAAAATGATTTCAACCTATATATTATGCTAGTAAGACGTTACAAGGAGCACAAACAAATTACACAACTACGGAAAAAGAACTCCTTGCTATTGTCTTTGCTTTTGACAAATTTCGATCATATCTCGTTCTAGCTAAAACAGTGGTCTATATTGACCATTCTGCTCTTAGATACCTATTTTTGAAACAAGATACCAAACCACGATTAATCCGTTGGATCTTACTCTTACAAGAGTTTGATATTGAAATCCGAGATAAAAAGGGAGCAGAAAATCTCGCCGCTGATCATCTTTCTCGCCTTGAAAATCCCGAATTAGAAGTTCTAAATGAATCGGCCATACAAGACAACTTTCCTGATGAATATCTATTGAAGATAGATTATAATAAAATTCCATGGTTTGCAGACTATGCAAACTATTTAGTATGTGGATTCCTTGAAAAAGGATTGTCGTACCAAAAACGAAAGAAATTCTTCAGTGATATAAAACACTATTTCTGGGAAGATCTACATTTGTTTAAAAGTTGTACCGATGGAATAATACGTCGATGTGTATTTGGAGATGAAGTTAGTAAAATTTTAAACCATTGTCACACAAGAGCAACAGGAGGGCATTATGGGCCTCAACTCACAGTAAGAAAAGTTTACGATGCTGGATTCTATTGGCCTACAATTTTCAAAGACGCACACCTTCTTTGCAAATCCTGTGATGCTTGTCAAAGGGCCGGAAAGATAAGTCAACATGATGAAATGCCATAAAATGTCATTCAAGTATGTGAGGTATTTGACATTTGGGGTATTGACTTTATGGGTCCATTTCCAAAATCTCATAATAATCTCTACATTCTCGTAGCCATTGATTATGTATCTAAATGGGCGGAAGCACAAGCTCTCCCAAATAATGATGCACGAGTTGTAGTCAACTTTTTAAAACATCTTTTTGCTAGGTTTGGAACACCGAAAGCTTTAATAAGTGATTGGGGAACTCATTTCTGTAATAACCAACTTGAGAAAGTTCTTAAAAGATATGGAGTAACTCATAAAATCTCCACTGCATATCATCCACAAACAAATGGACAAGTTAAAAATACCAACCGAGCTTTAAAACGTATTCTAGAGAAAACCGTAGGATCAAATCCGAAGGAATGGTCCATGAAATTGGAGGATGCACTCTGGACTTTTAGAACAGCCTACAAAACTCCAATTGGAACCACACCTTTTAAACTCGTTTACGGAAAAGCATGTCATCTTCCAGTAGAAATTGAACACAAAGCATTTTGGGCTTTGAAGACATGTAATCTTGATTTACATGAAGCCGGACGTCTACGATTAAGTCAACTAAACGAATTAGAAGAATTAAGACATGAAGCATACGAAAATTCGTTAATCTATAAAGAAAGAATGAAGAAATGGCATGATAAAAGAATCAGAAGTTTAAAAGAATTTAAAGAAGGAGACAGAGTTCTTCTTTTCAATTCACGATTCAAGCTATTTCCTAGAAAATTGAAATCAAGATGGTCTGGACCATTTATAGTCAAAAGAGTTTTCCCATACGGAACAGTAGAATTGATAAATTCAAATGGGATTAAATTTAAGGTTAATGGTCACAGAATTAAACACTACATAGATAGTCCGATGGAAGTTGACAACGAAGTTAATCACAATTTCAACACCACAGCTAACTAAGTGTGGGGAGAATCAAGTCTTTTAAGGATAATATATATTTCTATTAGAGTTAGATTTTCTGTTTTCGTCTAGTTCTCGAAAATAGAACCCTAAAGAACTAGTCTTCTCCCCCCATTCTGAATTTTTATTTTTTTAGGTTTTACGAAATGAAGACTTCCTGTGAATTAAACCATGGTCTAATGCTACACGCTTTGATTACTAAATGGAATAATGACACCCTTCCAAGTGAAATAGTATCATTAATCAGAGGTAAATTGGACAGAGTAAGAAAAGAATCCAGATGCGAAAATAATAAGTTACAATTTGGTAAAGGAAAATCAAAATCCGTAGCGAAAAGAAGAGCACGACACCTTGAAAGATGTCACAAATGCGGAAAATGGTCACACGAAGGAAAATGCTCGACGAATCAAACCTATTCAAACACCGAATTTGTTAGTTTATGCAGAGACGGACCGTTCATATGTTTAGAAGAAAAATCGATAAATGCTCGAGGTTACGCCTATGTAGCTATGGAAAACAAATTAGTCCGACTATCTTATGAGTGGGATAGAGCATATCACTAAGAAATCTCTTTCACAGGTAAGTTTGTACAGTTTTCATTTTTATTTTTATTTTTATTTTTAACCTTTTGATAATAAACGCTAATTTGTTCGCTATAAAGTATTAAATTGGTATTCGATAAAATTAGGTCTTGCGACTGAAATTATTGATATCATACAAAAATTTATTACATCACTGCGAAATTTAATGTTTATTCTTAAGGTATAAATATCTTTAATCAATCATCCAAAAATATTTCAAAAATTCGTCATGAGTTAAATTAGGTCATGGAACCGAAATTACTTTACCTAAAAGAGGGGCGCATATTTTTGATAATATTTGATTGATTAAAGTGGGATAAAAGCCAAAAAGATTTTTAATTTTATTTTTACCATGTTTTTAAAATTAATATATAAATATTAAATTAATATTGTGAATTTTTTTTTAAATCAATATATTTAAGTTTGTAAATATTTGAAAATTTTAATATTTTTAATATAAGTTTGTATGTATAAAAAGAAAAATATAATATAAGTTTGGTGTGAATTTTTAATTATTAATATGAATTTTCAATTTTATGCATTTTAAATTTAAGTTTGGTGTGAATTTAAAAACAAAAATTTACTTTATTTCGCTAAGTTAAAAATATGATTTTTAAAATTCGTCGTAAGTTGAAGACTAGGTCGTGGAACCGAAATTGCTTTACCCGAGGGAGGGACGGGAACTTTTATTATCATTATTTTTAATCTTATTGAATTAAAGTATGCCAAAAACATTAAAAAAAAACCCAAAAATCTTTGCTTATAAAACCGCGCTTGAAAATGACAAATTTTAAAATATTTGTCGAGAGACGGACTAGGACATCGATCCTAAACGCCCTCATCCTAAAAAGAAACAAAATTTTAATTTTTAAATTAATTTTATGTTTTATAAAGTTATAAGGTTTTATAAAAAAAAAAATAATCACCGCGACTCGCGGTGCTTTGTGGGTTCCCACCACCGCACTCGCGGAGCATCAAAAATCCAGAAAAAAATATAACTGGTCGAACAGACTAGTTTGCACACTCACACCCATTTTTCTGCGAAAAAACACACAAAAAATCGCCCAAATTCGTGATTTTTCACCATTTTTCATCAAATCTTTCATAAAATCGCAATGAGGAGACTATTATCAAGGAATTACACAAGGAAATCGGTAAATTTCTACACCTAAACACCATTTAATCTGAATTTTAGTGTTCTTGAACAATTTCATACATAATTCGATTTTGATGCTTTCTAGTGCAATAATGCTTAAATTGTTTGTATATTATGCTTGTATAACCTAGATTAATGCTATTTAACATGATTAGAAGCTTTGAACTTCAATTTTTTAGTAATCTAGGGTTTGTGTTCTTGAGCAAAATTAGGGCTTTTTGATATAAACAGGTTATGGCCGAATTTTGTTGTTAGTTTATACTAAATTGAGTAGTGTAACATGTTTAGGTTGCTAAATGATCAAAACTTTGATCCTAAACATGATTTATGAAGATTAAAGTGGACTTTTTGAACCAAAATTGCATGAACTTGATTTAATTGATATGAATGCCATGAGGAACTTATTTAATTGTTATAATGATTGTTTTTGACATGTTTTAAAAGATAAATACTAAGGAACTTTGTATACATTTTTGTAAAAGTATATTTGTAAAAGTGTAGAATTGTTAATATTTTGAAAATGTGTATAGAGTTTAATATAGATTAAACATGTCATTATAATTGTTTATATTTATTATTTTGCTAAAACTAATGCATATTTGGATGCACAAAAATTGTGTTTGATATCTTTTGCAGACTGAAAGAGGTGAATCTTCATCCCAGGCTCGCAATGCTCCTCCGGAAGATGCAGATCAACAGGAAATTAATAACCAATACCGACAAGATATGCCTCACCCAATTGTTTCATATTCAAATATTCATGAGGCAGATTTACATCCGAATTTGAGATTTGATAGATATTGGATAGACTATCCAAAATATCAAAAGAACCTGCACAACCTTGTGTCTAATAATGTTGAGGTACCCAGAGTTATAAATTGGGCACCATTAGAGGTAGTGGAATTGGCTGAGCCAATCAGGGAATTACTTACTCAAAGGTATGGTAATTCTACTTTTAGTGATGGGTAAGTTTATTCAACATGCGTAGACCTGTGTATAGAGAATGGTGTATAGAGTTATTATGTACTATTGAAATAAATGATCGGGTAGATACTTTAACCGATCGTAGTTTTCTTAGATTTTTATTAGGAGGAGATGCGCCATATGTCCTTACTAGACATGGCTCGGGCTTTAGGTATATATACGCCCGAGGAGCTAGCATCTTATGATTGCCAGAGGTTAATAGTTTATGGTAAGAGGGTGGATGAGAATTTTGATACAAATGACGTATGGAGTAGGATGACTAGCCATCGCCGATTCCAGGGGGGATTATACTCTTATCTTGATATTGATAGAGCTGAATTAAGAGTAATCCATAGGTTTTTAGCCAATTCGATTACACAACGAGGTAAGAATAAGGAAAAGGTAAATGAACAGGATTTGTTTTACCACATCTGTATTCGAGACCCACATAGCGCTGTAAGTATACCTTTTTGTGTGGGTTATTATTTATTGACTATGGTTAGGGGTGAAAGGACCCGTCCTAATCCATCCGGACAAAGTCCATATCGATTACATCGCGAGGTACTTGAACTCTATATGATACATTTTACAAACATTGCATTCGTTTTTGAAAAGACAATCTTTCATTACATCGAAAGTTGACAACATGCATACCATTTCGTAATATATCTTACTATAATTGACTTAATAATAATCTTGATGAACTCAACGACTCGAATGCAACGTCTTTTGAAATATGTCATGAATGACTCCAAATAATATCTTTAAGATGAGCAAATGCACAGTGAAAGATTTCTTTCGTACATGAGAATGAACATGCTTTAAAGTGTCAACCAAAAGGTTGGTGAGTTCATTAGTTTAACATAAATAATCATTTCCATCATTTTAATAGACCACAAGATTTTCATTCTCATAAATATACGTCCCATGCATAGAGACAAAAATATCATTCATATGGATTGAACACCTGGTAACCGACATTAACAATATGCATATAAGAATATCCCCATCATTCCGGGATCCTCCTTCGGACATGATATAATTTTCAAAGTACTAAAGCATCTGGTACTTTGGATGGGGCTTGTTGGGCCCGATAGATCTATCTTTAGAGTTCGCGTCAATTAGGGTGTCTGTTCCCTAATTCTTAGATTACCAGACTTAATAAAAGGGCATATTCGATTAGATAATCCAACCATAGAATGTAGTTTCGATTACTTGTGTCTATTTCATAAAGCATTTATAAAAGCAGCGCATGTATTCTCAGTCCCAAAAATATATATTGCAAAAACATTTAAAAAGGGAGCAAATGAAACTCACCTAATGTATTTTGTAGTAAAAATACATAGAACGACATTGAACAAGTATAGAGTTGGCCTTGGATTCACGAACCTATATCATTTGTGTACTTATTAATATACTTAATTGAAATCGAACATATTTATATATATATATTAGTAGTTCACCTGTTATATTGTATATTATCTAGATAAATTTATTATATTTTACTTATATATCTTATATATCTATTATTTATCATTCATCATAACAAACATTTATATTAAGATTTGTGTATGATAAAATATGTTTATATATTAGTTTATTTATTTTACATATGACTTATTTATAACCATTTTAATAATAAAGATATAATGATATGTATTATTAACTAATGATAAGAATGATAATACTAATGATAGTAATAATAATAACAGTAGTAGTGTTAATTTTTAATAATAATAAAGATACTAACTTTACTAATTTTGATAACAATGATAGTTTTACTAAAAATATAATAACTTTGAAAATCTTTAATTATAATGATACTTCATTTTAATCATAAAATGATAATAATAATAATAATAACATTGTTAATACTAATAAATTTTATTATAAATTTCGAGTTGAACTTCAAACCCTATAACTAGAATTTCTATAACTTAATTTCATAATTATATTCATAATTGTACAGTTGTTCATATAATGTAACCAGTTTTCCAAGTTTTTCCTTAACAACTTTTATTACTAATCTCATAGTATAGTTGTTTTTAATATGTTCGTAACCATAATAATTAATAATAACAATAGTAATACAAAAATGATAATACTAATAATAATGAAGTAATAATGTTTATGCTAATAATAATGATAATGATAATAATTTAGACTAGAGTAATGATAATAATTATAATAATAATAATAACTATTTTGATACTTATAATAATATTGAGGTTATTAATAATATCAATAATGATAATAAGTCATAATAATAACAATAATAATAGTGATCATAATAATAAATGGTAAGTAATTATAACACTAATACTAATAATAATGAAAATGATAATAATAATAATAATAATAATTTTAAGAAGAAAAAACTACCTTCCTTGGTGAAGGCTAAAAAAAATAGAAGGCACCATGAGGGACTCGAACCCTTGACCCCTCGTAAACCCGAATCCCTCCTAAACCATTACTCCGTATTCCTTTTTCTATTTTTATACGACCCAGTTTTGATTATAACCCGTATCCAAATACTTCATCTTCTCCAAATTATTATACAGTTAGATTATGGATCGATATCACATCAGCAACTCCGTATAAAAAAAAAATATGTTTTGAATTTGCAACGTAATAGAAGTAATTAGATGTGAGGTTTGCTTTAAATAGAAAAGAGCAACAATAAAATATATATGATCGGCAGCAGAAAGCTGAATACGAAGGAAAAGAAAAAAAAAATATAAACTCAAAATCGATTCTGATTTTTAAACAGTTTTTAGCCAAAGTTTTCAACATTAAATATACTCTAAACTTCCCTTAGAAACTCTTTTAATCCTTATTTGATCCCAAAACATTAACTTGAATTCGAATTTTGCGTTGAACAAGATCTTTGACTTTTGTGAAAAATAACTTTGACTTGACAATTTGTAATCGATATAAAGATTTAGAACGTATAACTTTGCAGATAGTTTAAAGATACAATTCCTAACACAATAGCCTTCTTAGATTTTGAAAATTGATTAAAAATCGAGCTTTTGCAGAATAGGATATGCGTACAGGGCAGTCACCATTTTCCTTCATGTTTTTCTGTTTACTTTTTCGAATTATCCTGATAATTGAATGTGCCTCTGTGATAAACGAATTATAAAGCTTATATTGGACTCTAAATTGTTTGAATTAAGTCTAGATGGGGACGTGTACAGATTTCAAACAGAAAGGTTATTCGATCAGGTACATAAATAATATATAAAAATTTAAAAGTTGAAATAATTCCCTAACTGATTTTGTTTGCTATAGAAATATTAGGAATCATTTGTACTGGCTGATTGACACCCAACAAATTAGGAAACAGTTAGAAAACGATTGGAACATAATTACGTAATTTTCTTGTGCTAATACATATATATTCAGTTATATTGATATATACTAGTAAATATATAATTGTATCAGTATTTATATATATAAATATGTAGCTATAATTTATATATATACTTATATATATATATCTGATTTCTTTTTATATTTGATAATATATATGTACATATATATATATATATATATATATATATATATATATATATATATATATATATATATATATATATATATATAATTGTATTTATATATATATATAGTTATATATCCGTATTTATTTATATAATTTATATATCTGTTTTGTGTATTTGTATATATAAAATCTGTCTATGTCTGTATGATATATCTATATATCTGATTACTTAATTATATCTGTATTTTACATATCAAGGAAGCCTAATATTATTTATAATACAACTTTAATATTTAACTTTATTATTAGTATTAATAACAATAAAAAACTAATAATAATAATAATAATGATAATAATAGAGAAAATAATAACATTAATGATGTTAATATCATAATAATACTAATAAAAATAATAGTAACATAACAATTTTAGTAATCAAGTTAATAATACTTTTAAATATCCTATTGATAATTAAATTTATAATGATATTAACAATGGTAACAATAATTTTTAATCTTAACATTTATCTTTAATCATAATGAAAGTAATACTATTAATAACTATGTTTTACTTGCATTTATGTATTATTATTTATGTATAGAAATTATATACATATTCAAACTGCTATTTATATAAAATTTTATTTTAAATATCAAGTTTTATTATTCAGGTAAACATGTTAATTATATATATTGAAACAAGTAACTTAAAGTCTAATATTATACATTTAATACTTTGTTATCGTTGACAAATTATGTTCGGAATTATTTATAATCAATATACTTAATTTATTTAAAATAACAAGTTTAAGTTATCTTTTATAATAACTGGATCACATAATAGTTCATTAATATAATTAATTTATAATATATAATTATTTATATGTTTAGTTATTTATATATACATTTCTATTTACAATTAAAGGTTCATGAATCGTCGAGAGTAGTCGAAAGGTAATTGCATGTATGAACATGGTTTCAAAGATTTTCGAGACTCAATATTACAGAATTTGCTTATCGTGTGGGAAACATATAAAGATTAAAGTTTTAATTTGGTCAAAAATTTTCGGGTCATCACTGTACCTACCCGTTAAAAAAATTTCGTCTCGAAATTTGAGTGAAGTAGTCATGGCTAACAATAAAAATGTTTTCATGACTAATATGAGTTGATAAATTGAGTTTTATCATCATTGAGTAATATGGATAAAACAATTGGATTATTCGAAGAGCACGAATGAAGTTATCACCAAAGAGTGAAATGAGAAAGACAAGTTTCATCATAACTTTTGACTAGTCATGGTAGAATTTAGAAAATAAGGTGCGTCTTAACCTTTGACATTGCCTTGGTTGAATTCCGGAATTCAAGGGATTTAAAGAAAATCTTGAAGATCTTTAAGATCTGATTCTTCGGGATTTATGGAAATTAAGATCTCTTTAATTAAATACGGTGATCTGCCCCAATTACTACGTCTGATATTTCCTTTATAAATTTACCTTTTTTCATTCCATTTATATTCACCACTTCTATACTCAATTCCCAAATTCAAAAGATTTATGAAAATGCTTAACCCTGTTCTGATCCTTGTTCTTATTCTAACTATCGCAATGATCGTTCTTCTTTTCCAACTCCCACTAGAGGAATCTGCATTCTTCTACTTCGCCCTTGGGATTATAATATTTTTAATTCTCCCGTGTCTTTATGTTGTGTTAAACATTGATATACACGGTTTGTAATTTATGTGTTGTTATCGGGCTTTATATTCTCCCTTATATTTCAAAGCTCTATGCTTTTGTTTTCTCTTCCCGACTTCAAGTCAAGCGAATAATAGTCCAAAATTTGTAGATATAGAGTTTCGAATGATTATAACGTTCTAAGCAGGAAGGAACGTGATAGCACGGTTTGATTTGTCAAATTATCAGAATCACTGAGAATAGAACTATCAAGAATATATTTTCTTGATATGTTCGACGGTGAAGTAGAATGAACGAGTCGTGTAACATGGCACATGATGACGTTATGATCTTTGAATCATCACGTTCCATTAGAAACTCAGCATGACTTACTGTAATATAATCACGTTGATCAAGTATCATTATATTATACTAACTCATGCATCAGTTCCCAACATTACTTCAATAACATTCATATTTTAAGCTCGAAGTTTACAGAATATAGAAACTAACAGTTTCTATATGATGTAGCAATGATAGCACGAAGAGGTTAATGATTTCAGATAAGAATAGTTATGAAAAGATCTTCAGAAATATGGAGGATATTTATAATGAAAGATATGATGATATCTTTGAATATCTAAGATCAGCGAATGATGGAGACTATTGTCTGCAAGGGTTTAGAGTAACGAGTAAGATATTCGCTAAAGACTGCAGCAGACATTGAATCATTTAGATTCTTTGAAGTCAATCTTATTCTTTGTGATTTGTCCGTGGCTTTCTTCATAGTTTCACATAATCTGCTTTTCGGTACTAAATTTTCTCTTGAATGTTTCCAATATAATGATACACAGGAAGCACGAAGAGGTATATAATTTTGGATGAGAATATTTTTGAAAATATCCTCAGAAATATCGAAGATATTGATGATGATATTTTTTTTTTTTTTTAGAATTTCTAAGTTCGATGGTTGATGAAGAAGATTTTCCGCAAGATTTTAACATGAGTACGGATAAGATATTCATTGAAGGTTTCATCAGATCCAAAATTACTTGAGTTCTTTGAATATATGGTATGGTCCTTGTACTTGTCCTTGATCTCCTTCGTGGTTAGCTCAATCCGTTTTCCAGTTCCAACTTTTCTGAGCTTTTCCAACATACCATTCTTTATCATCAAACTTTCGCTGATTATGGTCGTTTACGGTTGCCTATGGTTTCTGCCGCTTCATTCAGCTTTTTCAATATTTAGAGTATTGATTTGTGACTGAGTGTTTTTCAGAATTTCATAATGAAAGGTCATAATTCTAAGAGATAAATGTTATACATATAATTGTTGAAGTAGATATGCTGTGAGTTTTCAAAGTACTGATTGCTGATTCCCGATAATTGGTATGGCAGTTCTCGTTACCAGATGCGGATGAGTATATGATAAGGTTTCAATGAATAAATTTAATGATTTGTCAGAGAGATTTAAGCCAAAAAGTAATGAGGTTACTGGTACGTCTACTAGTAATATGATAGAATATGAAAGGTTCTTTGGTAACAATAAAAGAGCACACATATATATCAAGGTTATAATAAGGTAGTTTCGAACGAAAAGTCGAAGTTGTCTTGTTGGAGCTGTGACAAAATTCGCTACTTTGAAAAAAAAAATAATCAAGTTATTTTTGGTAATAATAACACTAAGGAATTAGCACAGTTACGTGTTAAACGTTTACTCAGGTTCTGAATGTTTTCAGGTGCATAATTTATATGCATCGAACTTTTCTTCCGTAGATGAAGTGCGGTTGGTTTATCCTCTCGATTGATGTGTTTTCAAGTATCATGAAAAGTTTGAATGCATATCGTAATTGTCAAGATACAAATGAGGTTTTTGGGTGAAATCAAGTGGCAACTTGAAGATTTGTTTAGTTTCATATGTTATAATCAATATTTTAATTCATTTTAATTGTTCAATGTTGGTAGTCCTCGATTGATAGTCCATAGTTAGCAATTCAACAATTCATATGTAATTTAATATATAATATTCGAATTAATTAATACGTATCGTGACCCGTGTACATGTCTCAGACTCGATCACAACTCAGAATATATATATTATTATAGAATCAATCCTCAACCCTGTATAGTTAACTCGGACATTACTGCATATGGAGTGTCTATGGTGATTCCAAATAATATATATTGTGACGACCCGGAAATTTCGACCAAATTTAAACTTTAATCTTTATATTATTCCAACACGATAAGCAAAGTTTGTTAAGTTAAATCTCAAGAATTTTAAACTGTGTTCATACATTCATTATAACCTCGACCAAATTCCGACGGTTCACGAACCGTTATATATAAATAGATATGTATATATATATATATATATATATATATATACATATATATATATATATATATATATATATATATATATATATATATATATATATATATATATATATATATATATATATATATATATATATATTATAACTTGAGAATATTAATAAAGTATTAAACGTATAATACTTTACACGAACGTATTTGTTTCAATATGATTTTCGAAGAAATTAAAAAAAATATATTAAATGATTGAATTATCAGAAACATTGAATTATGATTACAAGTCTCTGTTGAGAGGTCCACTATGATTTGAGAAAATCTATTCCTCTTAACGATATTCAGAAAAATTTGTAAAGCTATTTATAAATAAAAACAAAAAGTGTCATTTACGAAAGTTAGACAAAAGTTAGTGGAAAATTGGTTTCCATAATATTCTATTAATCTATTTTCAAACGTACAAAGACGTTTTCAGTTTAAAAAGAACTTTATTATTAAAACGTATATAACTTTTATAAATATCTAGAATCACTTTTGACAACTCATTACTTAACCAGTATAATAAATATAACGATATTTATATTTTATTTCATTAAATATATATAACGATTTAAATTAATATTATATATATTTATACGCGTATTATACATACATAGTTTTTATACTTTTACTATACTTTAACTTTACCTTTACTTTACTTTTATTTTACTTTAACTTTAGTAATTCATACTTTAATAATTCACTTTAATAATTCATTTTAATAATTCATACTTTAATAATTCACTTTAATAATTCAAAAATCTATTATAAATAGAATTCAATAGGTTTCATTATTTTATAGAAACTTGAAAATATATTTCTCTAAACTCTCTCAATCGAATTACATATATATATTTTCTTTGTATTATTTCAAGATATTATTAGTATACATAAAATACTACGATGGAGTTATACTCAGACGATTTCAAAATAAGTTTTCAAACGGGATAGAGCTAAGGAAATTATGGGTTATAGCTATGGAGGTTATGGGTATTGATCGAGGGTATTGCTCGTGAGGTCAACCTAACGTTTATCATTTTCGTTGCGTCTACGTACTTTCCTGCAATATTGAATCACAATATTGATACGTTTGTGAATCTGAGACAAACCCTGCACTTGTTCAATGCCGTCATATACATAATTGCTACGAAATACAGTATTGTGAGTTTCATTTGCTCCCTTTTATATATATTTTTGGGACTGAGAATACATGCGCTGTATTTATAAATGTTTTACGAAATAGGCACAAGTACTAAAACTAATTCTACGTGGGTTTAAACCAGAAATATACCCTTAGCTTGGTAACATTAAACTACTTGTCTATGTACGGTAGGCGCGAATCCTAAAGATAGATCTATTGGGCCTGACAAACCCCATCCTGACTATGGGATGCTTTAGTACTTCGAGGTTATTTTAAACACACCTGATCTGGTGTACTTCAGAGGGTAAAACATGAACGTTAAGGCTTGTTACCAGGTGCCTACAACTTATAGAATACTTTTATACACTTGCGAGTGTACATATATTTATATTGAAATGATTGTTATGATAAACTAATAAACTCACCAACCTTTTGGTTGACACTTTAAAGCATGTTTATTCTCAGGTATTAAAGAAATCTTCTGCTGTGCATTAGCTCATTTTAAGGATATTACTTGGAGTCATTCATGGCATATTTTGAAATACGTTGCATTCGAGTCAATGAGTTCATCAAGATTATTATTAAGTCAATTATAGTTGGATGTATTATGAAATGGTGTGCATGCCTTCAACTTTCGTTGTAAAGAAAGTTTGTCTTTTAAAAACGAATGCAATGTTTGTAAAATGTATCATATAGAGGTCAAATACCTCGCGATGTAATCAACTATTGTGAATCATTTATAATGTATATAAACGGATCCTTTCAGTTGGTATCAGAGCGGTGGTCTTAGCGAACTAGGTCTGCATTAGTGTGTCTAACTTATAGTCGTTAGGATGCATTAGTGAGTCTGGACTTCGACCGTGTCTGCATCTCAAAAGTTTTGCTCATCATTTTTGTCGAAAATTACCTGCTTATCATTCTTAGTCTAGACACCTCTTATTGCATTGATTGCATGAATAGTGTATAGACAAAATTCATATCTTAGCGTATCTGCTAATTCATATCTTAGCGTATCTGTTACTGTAAACTTTGCCTGACATATTCCGTAAATTCCTCCGTAATCTATGAAACCTTTTGCTCTATATAATTAGAATACCACCCGATAGCCGGAAAATCATTTCATATCGAAAAATTCTTTATTCAATCGTACGAAATGGAATTCGTCATTAGTTCAAGTCCCTCGGATTCCGAAATGGAATCCCACTCAAGTTCCGAAAGCAGTGTGACCGGAATGGATCAACCAATTAGTCATCATCTATTCTGGATGAATTGGGGATGGGTTCGTAGCCTCCTTAATCATTGGAGACAAGAAGAAGGTGATCCCTTCCATCCACCACATTGCCCTCTTGGCGAAGAACCTGAAGCACTTACCGGCGAACCTATCCGAAACACCATTTTCTCTCTTATTTCTAGAGTATCTCGTCACGATTACATACTACACCAAATTCTAGATTTTATTTATCCGCTCGTCCAAACCAACAATCACCCCAGTGTAATAGAAGAAGTCAACGAGCTTCGCGCTCGGGTAGTGGATTTGGAGAATATGGTGCAAAGGTTACAAACACCAGCAGCAGCACCAGCAGCATAAACAGTACCACTATCTGCAACACCAATAGTACCATCACCACCACCAACAACAACATCCACATCCCACACCGCAACATCACAATCTGTATCTCAAACATCAACGTCATACGCCCTGTAAATATCCAGGAATATCAACAACAACAAACGATGAAGTATTAATTCATAAACTTCATTGAAGAGATATCTCTGCGGCAGTTATGTAATCTCCAAAATCTTAGAGATTATTTAATTCTGACCGTAAATCGGATGAGTGAACGGAGATGGTAGAGTAGAAACTTTGATCAAAAATGGTGTACGATTTACAAGCTAGAATTGTTTTACCAACAGCATCAACAGGACCGTAGCATCATCAACACAGTCAGTGCCGTCAGTATCGTCAGAATCAACAGCACCTGTAACATCACAAACTCTGTCAGTTCAAGATTTATTGTGGACATCATTACGAATCAACAACAAATATATTGTATCAACGAGTTATGAAGTATTAACTCATTTCCAATCGAAAGATTTATATGTATATTTTATATGTATAAATTTTTAAACCATAATAAATCTTCCCGTACTAAGCTATTATGTGTGAATCTTAACTACTCAGTTAATTCATATTACAAATATGCAATGATGTACGTCCTTCGTCCGCAACTTAACCATTGTTAATTACAATCTCTGTCTCAATTCAATAAAATTCCAATTCATAATAAATCAAGTGTATTATTCGAATATATGTTTTATTTTACACTTTCATCATCGATGTACTCGAAACTTTTCAAATAACATCATTCGTACCTTGCGAAGTTCACAAGAATTTCACGAAAACCAACAAATAACAAAGTAATGATTCATAATTGCAATATTATTGAAGAAATACTTATGCAATTTATAAAGTTTTAGGGATTACTCAATTCTAGTTCCAACCATAAAACAAATGAGTTTAATTTAATATTAACTCATTAAATCTATATTACATCTAAAGAAAATATACACATATATTTTCATAAAGACTGTAATAAACTTCTTTTGTACAAAATATTAATTGTGAAATTTTTTTAACGGGTAGGTAATATCCGAGAGATATATAAATTCACAATTAATATATTACATTTTTCGAAACTGATTCAGCAATCATCAACTATACTCCCTACTTTCACAACAATATCCATTCTTTCATATAAATCAAAACAATCATACTCATTCAAATTCAATTACATATTCTGATTTTGAAATCACATAATTCAATTCGAAATATAAACAGTATCATCACTCTTAGATTCAAATATCTTTCAAAGCTATACTTTGACTTCAAAACTGTGTTAGAACATCATATGTATTAACGATTACAATATGTGCTCAAACCCTACGAAATTCCTGAAGACACTTCAACTAAGGAACAATCGAGATGATGATCCAACCACATGTTACCCACAGTTATACACCTGAAAAACTCTCAAAACCCAAGTCATAGTTCGACACTTATCCGTGTTAGACCCTTTGGCATTTACTAGCTAAAATAACTTTTCAATTCCGTTTCAAAATAGACAGTTTTGTCACAGCTCCAGCAAGTCAACTTCGACTTCTCAATCAAAACAGTCTTATTATAACCTTGATACGTTGCCCTTTCGCCAACGTTACCGGGGGAATCATTTATATTCACCTCATTAGCAATAAACTTACCAACAACTTCACTGATATTTGACTTTCCAAAAAAAAAAAATCATTATAATTATCGAAACCCTATCATATACTCATTCGTTCCTTATAACAAGAATTGCCATACCAATTATTGAGAATCAGCAATCAGTATTTTGAAACCTCGCAGCATGTCTACATCAACAATTACATATACACACAATGTCTACCTCCAAGACTTACATTCTTTGAATGAGAAATTTCTGAAAAACACCCTAAACTGCGAACTAGTTCTCGAAATTTTGAAAAATGCTGATGAAGTAGCAAAAACTGTAAACGACCTTAACAGTAAAAAGTTGGATGATAAATGATAGTATATTGGCAAAGCTCAGAAAAAGAGAAGCTTTGGAACTGGAAAACGGATTGAGCAAAGTATGAAGGAGGCTGTGGACAAATCACAAAGGCTGAACCTGCCTTCAAAGAATCCAAATGATTCAGTACTTGCTGAAGTCATTAACGAATACCTTGCTCCTGACTCTAAACCCCTGCGGACAATATCCTTCATCATCCTCTGATATTAGACATTCTAAGATATCATCGTATCTTTCATTATTAATATCATCCATACTTCTGAAGATATTTATATAATTATTCTTATCTGAAATCATTTACCTCTTCGCGCTATCTATATTATATCATAAAAGAAACTATTTTAGTTTCTAAATTCTGAAACATTCAAGTTTAAAATAGGAATATTCTTGAAGAAGTGTTGGGAGCTGAAGAATGAGTTAGTATAATTTAATGACACTTGATCAACGTGATTATATTACAGTAATTCATGCTGAGTTTCTAAATGGAACATGATGATTCACAGAGCATAATTTCATCATGTGCTATGTTACACGAATCTTGTATTCTCTTTGATCTCTAAATATCAAGAAAATATTTCTTGATGATTCGGCCTTTTCCAAGGTATTCTGGTAATTTGACAAGTCAAGATCGTGCCATTACAATTTCCTTCCTAGAACATTAACAATGTTCATTCTGAAATTTATATCTGCGAATTCTGGATCATTACAAGCGGTGCTTAATCGCAAGAAGAAGAAACGAAAGGACAAATCTTCGAACTAGAAATAGGAGTATAAATCATAGCAAATAGAAGAGAGCATTAACTGTGGATGACAATGATTATAGAAGAAGCAAGGACTTTGAAATATAAGGGAAGATATAAAAACAACAACCCAGAAATCACAAACCGTATATATCAATGCATATAGCAATATAAAGACACGGGAGAACTAAAAACACTATAAAACCAAGAGTATAGTAGAAGTAAATAGATTCTTCCGGAGGCAGATGAAAAAGAAGAGCGATAGATATGAAAGTGAGGAGTATATCAAGAATCAGCACTGAAATACTTTAAAATATGAGTTGAGAAGGTGTGAGTTGTAAGAAAACAAATGAGGTGGATTTATAGTGAAATTTCCGACAGAGAAATCAAAATGGATTATCGCATTAATTCGAAGAGGATCATAATTTCCTTAATCGCCGAATAATCAAATCCAATATAGATTATAAAGATTTTCTTTTCGGAGATCAATCGTGATGACGTCAAAAGATACGACGAATCACTATTATCTTATTTCATTCATTTACGATAACTTCACTAACACGCTTCGAGTAATCGAATTATTTTATCCATTCTTCTTGAACATGATAAAACTCTATAATCATTATAATAACATTCTCACTGTTAGTCATGACGACCTCTATCAAATTTCGGGAACGAAATTTCTTTAACGGGTAGGTACTGTGACGACCCGGAAATTTTCGACCAAATTTAAACTTTAATCTTTATATTATTCCAACACGATAAGCAAAGTATGTTAAGTTAAATCTCAAGAATTTTAACCTGTGTTCATACATTCATTATAACCTCGACCAAATTCCGACGATTCACGAACCGTTATATATAAATAGATATGTATATGTATATATATATATATATATATATATATATATATATATATATATATATATATATATATATATATATATATTATAACTTGAGAATATTAATAAAGTATTAAACGTATAATACTTTACACGAACGTATTTGTTTCAATATGATTTTCGAAGAAATTAAAAAAAATATATTAAATGATTGAATTATCAGAAACATTGAATTATGATTACAAGTCTCTGTTGAGAGGTCCACTATGATTTGAGAAAATCTATTCCTCTTAACGATATTCAGAATAATTTGTATAGCTATTTATAAATAAAAACAAAAAGTGTCATTTACGAAAGTTAGACAAAAGTTAGTGGAGAATTGGTTTCCATAATATTCTATTAATCTATTTTCAAACGTACAAAGACGTTTTCAGTTTAAAAAGAACTTTATTATTAAAAAGAATATATAACTTTTATAAATATCTAGAATCACTTTTGACAACTCATTACTTAACCAGTATAATAAATATAACGATATTTATATTTTATTTCATTAAATATATATAACTATTTAAATTAATATTATATATATTTATACGCGTATTATACATACATAGTTTTTATACTTTTACTATACTTTAACTTTACCTTTACTTTACTTTTATTTTACTTTAACTTTAATAATTCATACTTTAATAATTCACTTTAATAATTCACTTTAATAATTCATACTTTAATAATTCACTTTAATAATTCAAAAATCTATTATAAATAGAATTCAATAGGTTTCATTATTTTATAGAAACTTGAAAATATATTTCTCTAAACTCTCAATCGAATTACATATGTATATTTTCTTTGTATTATTTCAAGATATTATTAGTATACATAAAATACTACGACAGAGTTATACTCAGACGATTTCAAAATAAGTTTTCAAACCGGATAGAGCTAAGGAAATTATGGGTTATAGCTATGGAGGTTATGGGTATTGATTGAGGGTATTGCTCGTGAGGTCAACCTAACGTTTATCATTTTCGTTGCGTCTACGTACTTTCCTGCAATATTGAATCACAATATTGATACGTTTGTGAATCTGAGACAAACCCTGCACTTGTTCAATGCCGTCATATACATAATTACTACGAAATACAGTATTGTAAGTTTCATTTGCTCCCTTTTATATATATTTTTGGGACTGAGAATACATGCGCTGTATTTATAAATGTTTTACGAAATAGGCACAAGTACTAAAACTAATTCTACGTGGGTTTAAACCAGAAATATACCCTTAGCTTGGTAACATTAAACTACTTGTCTATGTACGGTAGGCGCGAATCCTAAAGATAGATCTATTGGGCCTGACAAACCCCATCCTGACTATGGGATGCTTTAGTACTTCGAGGTTATTTTAAACACACCTGATCTGGTGTACTTCAGAGGGTAAAACATGAACGTTAAGGCTTGTTACCGGGTGCCTACAACTTATATAATACTTTTATACACTTGCGAGTGTACATATATTTATAAACGGAAATCTTGTGGTCTATTAATATATTGAAATGATTGTTATGATAAACCTATGAACTCACCAACCTTTTGGTTGACACTTAAAAGCATGTTTATTCTCAGGTATTAAAGAAATCTTCCGCTGTGCATTAGCTCATTTTAAGGATATTACTTGGAGTCATTCATGGCATATTTTGAAAGACGTTGCATTCGAGTCAATGAGTTCATCAAGATTATTATTAAGTCAATTATAGTTGGATGTATTATGAAATGGTGTGCATGCCGTCAAATTTCGTTGTAAAGAAAGTTTGTCTTTTAAAAACGAATGCAATGTTTGTAAAATGTATCATGTAATCAACTATTGTGAATCGTTTATAATGTATATGAACGGATCCTTTCATATATATATATATATATATATGTATATATATATATATATATATATATATATATATATGTATATATATATATGTATATATATATATGTATATATATATATGTATATATATATATATGTATATATGTATATATATATATATATATATATATATATATATATATATATATATATATATATATATATATATATATATATATATATATATATATATATATATATATATATATATATGCGTCGATATGATATTCAAATTAATATTTATGGTTAGTACTATAACCTTTATATTATTAATTTGTGTATTTCATTATTATTATGTAAAAATATACCTTTTGTTAGATTATATGTATCAAATATTTTAGATGTATATATTTTATTTGTTTGATAAAATTGTAATTATACTAATAATAGAAAGAAAAAAATTTGAATACTAATTAATATAATGATAGCGATAATACTAGTGTTAATAATGAGGATAATAATATTAATGATTTTATTAATATTGATATTAATGACAGTTTTAATGATAAATCTTATAATAATGATAATAATAGTAGTTTTTAATAAATTAACTAATTTAACAATACTGATAATAGATATAATACTTTTTGATATTAATACTTAATACTTAATAACAATACTTTTATTAATAATAATTATAATAATTCAAAATTGATATTAGTACTAATATTAATATGACTAAATTAAGTTTGATTCGAAAATTAAATGACGATAAATAAAATTGCGAGAATATAAATTGCGATAATTAAAATGTAATCAGTTAGCTAGGAACCGTTAGCGTGGATTCTTACAAAATTTCCCATAGTTAATTTATTTGTTTCTTATAAATTTTTTTTTTTTTTGTGTTCTTCATTATGCCACTTGCTGGATTCTGATAAGTCACAAATCTAAATATAAAATTGAATGAAAATGGTTATTCTGTGATGAACGGATTCATATATATATGTGGATGTAAGTAGAATAGGAAATGTCTGTTGAATCAGATTCGCAGAATGTACAGTGTAACTTTTCAATGTGAAATCTAAATATTCCTCGGGTATTACCTACCCGTTAAAATATTTTCATCATTAACAGTTTGTACAAAAGAATTGTTAATTACAATCTTTATGAAAATATTCTTACATATATATTTTCTTCAGATGCAATCATGGATTTAATGAGTTAATATGATATTAAACTCATTTGCTTTTCGGTTTGAGCTAGAATAAGTAATCTCTAAAACTATTAGGAATCACATATTCTTCGCAGAATATCAATGAAGTTAGGGATCACTACTTCATTGTTCATTGTTGTTGGTACTCCTCGGTTTCTATGGTACGCATGATATTGATGCTTGTGGGACAATTTGTGATATTGAGATGTGGAATACGGATGTTGCTGTTGGTGGTGGTACTGTTGGTGTTACTGATGGTGGTAATGTTTATGCTGCTACTGGTGTTTGTAACCTTCGCACCATATTCTCTAAAGCCACTACCCGAGCGCGAAGCTCGTTGACTTCTTCTATTATTCCGGGATGACTGTCGGTTCGGACGAGCGGATAAATAAGATCTAGAATTTGGTGTAGTATATGATCGTGACGATATATTCTGGAAATGAGAGAGAAAATGGTGTTTTGGACAAATTCGCCGGTAAGTACTTCAGGTCCTTCGCCAACCGGACAATGTGGTGGGTGGAAGGGATCACCTTCTTCTTGTCTCCAATGACTAAGTAGGCTATGAAACCAGCCCTAATTCATCCAGAATAGATGATGGCTAATCGGTTGATCCATTCCGGTTACACTGCTTTCGGAGTTTGAATGGGATTCCATGTCAGAATAGCTGTCGAATTCTGAAGAACTTGAACTAGTTGCGAGTTCCGTCTTGTATGGTTAGATAAAGGATTTTCGATATGAAATGATTTTCGGATATTAGATGATATTCTAATTACATGGTATACCTATACATAGTATAGAAGATCCCATAAATTACGAAGGGAATTAAGAAAACGTGTCAGATAAAGTCTACAGTAGCAAATACGCTAAGATATGGATTAGCAGATTCGCTAAGATATGAATTTGTCTATACACCATTTATGCAATCAATGCAGTTAGATGTGTCTAGACTAAGAATGATAAACAGATAATTTTTGACATGAAATGATAAGCAAAACTTTTTGACATGCAGACCAGGTTCAAGTCTAAACTCATTAATATAACCTAACAACTATTAGGTCGAAGTCCAGACTTATTAATGCACCCTAACAACTCCTAGTTAGACACACTAATGCAAGATCTAGTTCGCTACGACCACCGCTCTGATACCAACTGAAAGGACCCGTCCTAATCCATCCGGACGAAGTCCATATCGATTATAAACGAATCACAACAATTGATTACATCGTGAGGTACTTGAACTCTATATGATACATTTTACAAACATTGCATTCGTTTTTGAAAAGACAATCTTTCATTACATCGAAAGTTGACAACATGCATACCATTTCATAATATATCTTACTATAATTGACTTAATAATAATCTTGATAAACTCAACGACTCGAATGCAACGTCTTTTGAAATATGTCATGAATGACTCCAAATAATATCTTTAAGATGAGCAAATGCACAGCGGAAGATTTCTTTCGTACTTGAGAATGAACATGCTTTAAAGTGTCAACCAAAAGGTTGGTGAGTTCATTAGTTTAACATAAATAATCATTTCCATCATTTTAATAGACCACAAGATTTTCATTCTTATAAATATACGTCCCATGCATAGAGACAAAAATATCATTCATATGGATTGAATACCTGGTAACCGACATTAACAATATGCATATAAGAATATCCCCATCATTCCGGGATCCTCCTTCGGACATGATATAATTTTCGAAGTAGTAAAGCATCCGGTACTTTGGATGGGGCTTGTTGGGCCCGATAGATCTATCTTTAGAGTTCGCGTCAATTAGGGTGTCTGTTCCCTAATTCTTAGATTACCAGACTTAATAAAAAGGGCATATTCGATTAGATAATCCAACCATAGAATGTAGTTTCGATTACTTGTGTCTATTTCATAAAGCATTTATAAAAGCAGCGCATGTATTCTCAGTCCCAAAAATATATATTGAAAAAACATTTAAAAAGGGAGCAAATGAAACTCACCTAATGTATTTTGTAGTAAAAATACATAGAACGACATTGAACAAGTATAGAGTTGGCCTTGGATTCACGAACCTATATCATTTGTGTACTTATTAATATACTTAATTAAAATCGAACATATATATATATATATATATATATATATATATATATATATATATATATATATATATATATATATATATATATTAGTAGTTCACCTGTTATATTGTATATTATCTAGATAAATTTATTATATTTTACTTATATATCTTATATATCTATTATTTATCATTCATCATAACAAACATTTATATTAAGATTTGTGTATGATAAAATATGTTTATATATTAGTTTATTTATTTTACATATGACTTATTTATAACCATTTTAATAATAAAGATATAATGATATGTATTATTAATTAATGATAAGAATGATAATACTAATGATAGTAATAATAATAACAATAGTAGTGTTAATTTTTAATAATAATAAAGATACTAACTTTACTAATTTTGATAACAATGATAGTTTTACTAAAAATATAATAACTTTGAAAATCTTTAATTATAATGATACTTCATTTTAATCATAAAATGATAATAATAATAATAATAACATTGTTAATACTAATAAATTTTATTATAAATTTCGAGTTGAACTTCAAACCCTATAACTAGAATTTTTATAACTTAATTTCTTAATTATATTCATAATTGTACAGTTGTTCATATAATGTAACCAGTTTTCCAAGTTTTTCCTTAACAACTTTTATTACTAATCTCATAGTATAGTTGTTTTTAATATGTTCGTAACCATAATAATTAATAATAACAATAGTAATACAACAATGATAATACTAATAATAATGAAGTCAATAATGTTTATGCTAATAATAATGATAATGATAATAATTTAGACTAGAGTAATGATAATAATTATAATAATAATAATAACTATTTTGATACTTATAATAATATTTAGGTTATTAATAATATCAATAATGATAATAAGTCATAATAATAACAATAATAATAGTGATCATAATAATAAATGGTAAGTAATTATAACACTAATACTAATAATAATGAAAATGATAATAATAATAATAATTTTAAGGAAAAAAAACTACCTTCCTTGGTGAAGGCTAAAAAAAATAGAAGGCACCATGAGGGACTCGAACCCTTGACCCCTCGTAAACCCGAATCCCTCCTCAACCATTACTCCGTATTCCTTTTTATGTTTTTATACGGCCCAGTTTTGATTATAACCCGTATCCTAATACTTCATCTTCTCCAAATTATTATACAGTCAGATCATGGATCGATATCACATCAGCAACTCCGTATAAAAAAATATGTTTTGAATTTGCAACGTAATAGAAGTAATTAGATGTGAGGTTTGCTTTAAACAGAAAAGAGCAACAATAAAATATATATGATCGGCAGCAGAAAGCTGAATACGAAGGAAAAGAAAAAAAATATAAACTCAAAATCGATTCCGATTTTTAAACAGTTTTTAGCCAAAGTTTTCAACATCAAATATACTCTAAACTTCCCTTAGAAACTCTTTGAATCCTTATTTGATCCTAAAACATTAACTTGAATTCGAATTTCGCATTAAACAAGATCTTTGACTTTTGTGAAAAATAACTTTGACTTGACAATTTGTAATCGATATAAAGATTTAGAACGTATAACTTTGCAGATAGTTTAAAGACACAATTCCTAACACAATAGCATTCTTAGATTTTGAAAATTGATTAAAAATCGAGCTTTTGCAGAATAGGATATGCGTACAGGGCAGTCACCATTTTCCTTCATGTTTTTCTGTTTACTTTTTCGAATTAACCTGATAATTGAATGTGCCTCTGTGATAAACGAATTATAAAGCTTATATTGGACTCTAAATTGTTTGAATTAAGTCTAGATGGGGAAGTGTACAGATTTCAAACAGACAGGTTATTCGATCAGGTACATAAAGAATATATAAAAATTTAAAAGTTGAAATAATTCCCTAACTAATTTTGTTTGCTATAGAAATACTAGGAATCGTTTGTACTGGCTGATTGACACCCAACAAATTAGGAAACAGTTAGAAAACGATTGGAACATAATTACGTAATTTTCTTGTGCTAATACATATATATTCAGTTATGTTGATATATACTAGTAAATATATAATTGTATCAGTATTTATATATATAAATATGTAGCTGTAATTTATATATATACTTATATATATATATATATATCTGATTTCTTTTTATATTTGATAATATATATGTATACATATATATATAATTGTATTTATATATATATATAGTTATATATCCGTATTTATTTATATAATTTATATATCTGTTTTGAGTATTTGTATATATAAAATCTGTCTATGTCTGTATGATATATCTATATATCTGATTACTTAATTATATCTGTATTTTACATATCAAGGAAGCCTAATATTATTTATAATACAACTTTAATATTTAACTTTATTATTAGTATTAATAATAATAACAAAACTAATAATAATAATAATAATGATAATAATAGAGAAAATAATAACATTAATGATGTTAATATCATAATAATACTAATAAAAATAATAGTAACATAACAATTTTAGTAATCAAGTTAATAATACTTTTAAATATCCTATTGATAATTAAATTTATAATGATACTAACAATGGTAACAATAATTTTTAATCTTAACATTTATCTTTAATCATAATGAAAGTAATACTGTTAATAACTATGTTTTTACTTGCATTTATGTATTATTATTTATGTATAGAAATTATATACATATTCAAACTGCTATTTATATAAAATTTTATTTTAAATATCAAGTTTTATTATTCAGGTAAACATGTTAATTATATATATTGAAACAAGTAACTTAAAGTCTAATATTATACATTTAATACTTTGTTATCGTTGACAAATTATGTTCGGAATCATTTATAATCAATATACTTAATATATTTAAAATAACAAGTTTAAGTTATCTTTAATAATAACTGGATCACATAATAGTTCATTAATATAATTAATTTATAATATATAATTATTTACATGTTTAGTTATTTATATATACATTTCTATTTACAATTAAAGGTTCGTGAATCGTCGAGAGTAGTCAAAAGGTAATTGCATGTATGAACATGGTTTCAAAGATTTTCGAGACTCAATATTACAGAATTTGCTTATCGTGTCGGAAACATATAAAGATTAAAGTTTTAATTTGGTCAGAAATTTTCGGGTCATCACAAGTGGTATGAGGCGTGGTAGCATAATAGGAGGTGGTATATTTATTACTTTAATTACTGAATATCTCGGTGTGGATAGAAGTCGGGGGGATTATTAATGGCAGAACCAGAACCCCGCGATACAATAGATTTGCGTGTTTATCATGGTGCTAAGGTCTTAAAGAAACGAAACAACGCGGCAGCATGTTATGATGGCAGGCATCCACAGGTTGAGAGAGATCAACAACAAGGTCAACCGGGATGGGGTAATCCAATGACGGAAATGCAAATTTTTATGGCTCGACACGAGAATGAAATGGCTAGACAAAAAGCATTTCAAGATTGGCAGTATCATCAAAGCCAAATCATAAGTCATTGTACACACGTAGGTAGAGACTACATTCCTACCGTTATGCCCGAATTTGCTCCTTGGACTTTAGAGAGCCGACCACCATATCCTACATATGACCCGGCCCAAGCATTTTACAGCATCTATGGATACGCTTGGGACCCATACTTGAACTATCCTCCTCATCCGTAATTTTCTATTTTTGTTTATTTTATTGTAATGTTACTAATTCTTAATTTTCTTATTTCTTATTTTATTATTATAATAGCTTTTATAATTTTCTAACTTTATTAGATTTTAATAATTTTTGAATGTGGTGTGAAAACCCAACTTCAAAAATATTTATATATGTTTTTGTAGTTTATCTCATGTACAAAACAGGGTAAAACAGCGCATTTTCAAAGACTGGCATTAAGTTCAGCAAAAGCTAGTACTTTTGATGAAAATAAAATAAAAAACAAATGTGATGTAATAACAAGACAGAATGAACAAATGATGAGCACCATTTATCATTCAGCAAACAAATGCCAATATGTTTGTAAACTTTGGTAAAATTTAATCATTTTTCTACGCTAATCACCCTCAATAATATAAATTGTTACTGATTTCTTGCAAATGAGGGCATTGCAAGATCTTAAGTGTGGGGAGGGGTTAAATTCTTTTGGATTTTTAAATTTTTTAACTTAAACACTTGGTTATCATTAAAAATACTAGTAACGTAGTAGTTGTATTAGAATCTAGTGCTCTCTGATAACAAAGAACAGCCCTAATCTTATATACTGACTACCCACTTCTAGTAAAATTTTTCAAAATTTTCAATTAAATGAACTCAAAATCATGTTTATACATATTTATGAACGATAAAACTATGTGTTAACACCGAAATTATTGTTAACTCAGAAAGGACATAAATCGAGAAACAAACCAAAATGTTAGAATTCATTTAAAATGGAATAGAGGACAATAAAAATGAAAATAAAAAGCCAAGTGTGGGAAAATTACCAAAGTTATTTAAAACATATATCACATATTTTTGTACAAATAACTGAAGATACTTTTGCTTTGGACTAATCTAAAAAGTTTTACCCAATTTACTGTAATATATTTGAAAGAATAGATGGATCTACGCGATGAATCAATTCCATCATTAAAAGGAAGTAAAGTCTTCCGAAAAAACGCGCTTCTTGATTTAGGTCATGAAGTTGTCGTCCAGACCAGTTGTAAAATGAGAGGATCTGTCTTGTAAAATGAGGAGGAAGCCGTGCAAATTAGCTGGATAAGACTAATGAATCAGATCCCCAGAAAGAATAATCTCCTTAAAGATAAAAAAAAATCAGCTTTTAAGACTGATATTACTCAATCCTAGAGATTGACCTTAAAGATTGAGAATTCAAACTCATGGAATTCAATGATATCTAAAATCGAGCTGAACGAGAAAATATTTTGATCAAAATTACAAACCGATTTGTTTTCTGAAAACCCATTTTCAATGCGTTCATTACCATTGAACGAAAAATCCTAAGAATTCACCTGGAATTCATTAGGTCACCTGAACCAAATCGGGTGTCAACCGTAAGAACGGTGGTTGCATAGCATGGTCGAAGACAGGACCTTGTGCCAGACCGAAAAATTATAAGGGTGAGCTTTACTATTGCTCCTACAAAGGATAGTAATTGCATCCGATACGTTATAGACCATAATTAAAAGCATGTCAGGGGACATTGCCTTAACAGTTGCTTGTTCAACGCTTTCCTTTACAACCGGACGGTAGTTTACCGAAAGGTAATATACGGAGCAAGTATACTGGATGTGTTGCTTTCTCAATACACGGTTAGCAAGTGGGTGACACAAAACCGCAAGTGTTGAGCTAAAATTTTCAAATCTGAAACCCACCAAACCCACAAAAACAATTTGCAAACACCGGTGAAGGGTTATTCCGGAAAACTTATCTAGGGTAAAAACTAGATTTAATTTTCAAAAGATCAAATGTTTTCATAAAGATCCAATTTCCTTAATGGATCTAAATTTTTATTGTCATGTGGGACTGTAAACCTTAACATTACTACCATTGTTCATATCGCCGTATAGAAATCACTGATGTACAAATTGTGAAGAATAAAGAAGTGGTTCTAGTATATTTCAAGACTATATTGCTTGAGGACAAGCAACGCTCAAGTGTGGGAATATTCGATAATGCTAAAAATGAGCATATATTTCATAGCATTATCCCTCAAGAAAGACAAGCTTTTAGTTGTAGTTGTCCTATTTACAAGGAATATTCGTTTAAATATTAAAAGGTGAAGACAAAAGGCAGATTCGACAAATTGATGACGCAAACGACCAAAAAGCTAAAAAGTACAAAGTACAAGCAAAGAGGTTCAAATTATTGACGAGGAACGCCTAAAAATGACAAGAGTACAAGCCACAAAATGCAAAGTACAAGATATTAAATCATACGAAAGGACGTTCGAAAATCCAGAACCGGGACCAAATTCAACTCTCAACGCTCGACGCAACGGACCGAAAGTTACAAATTAATTATGTATATAAATATAATGTAATATATAATTAATTATATAAATTATATATTTATATTATATTTATATAATAAAATCCATCGGCAGACTAAGATCCAAACTTGTGTGAGCTGGATTCCACTGCTCCGCACTCGCGGAGATTATAAAGGCAACAACCACCGCACTCACAGAGGTCAAACAGTAAACGTGGGCCTATAAAAGGCCGAGCATTCGGCCGATTTTTACACATCTTTTTCTCTTCACTCATACATAAACTTATATATATATATATATATATATATATATATATATATATATATATATATATATATATATATATATATATATTTTAATTTAAATTTAAATTTTAATCCTAATAATAAGGGTATGTTAGCGAATGTTGTAAGGGTGTAAGTCGAAATTCTGTCCGTGTAATGCTACGCTATTTTTAATCATTGTAAGTTATGTTCAACCTTTTTAATTTAATGTCTCGTAGCTAAGTTATTATTATGCTTATTTAATACCGAAGTAATCATGATGTTGGGCTAAATATTAAAATTGGGTAATTGGGCTTTGTACCATAATTGGGTTTGGACAAAAGAACGACACTTGTGAAAATTAGACTATGGGCTATTAATGGGCTTTATATTTGTTTAACTAAATGATAGTTTGTTAATTTTAATATAAAGATTTACAATTGGACATACCTATAAATAACCATATACACTCGATCGGACACGATGGGCGGAATATTTATAAGTACGAATAATCGTTCATTTAACCGGACACGGGAATGGATTAATAGTCTATGGAATTATTAAAACAGGGGTGAAATTATGTACAAGGACACTTGGCATAATTGATAACAAAGTATTAAAACCTTGGGTTACACGCAGTCGATAACATGGTGTAATTATTAAACAAAGTATTAAGACCTTGTTACAGTTTAAGTCCCCAATTAGCTGGAATATTTGACTTCGGGTATAAGGATAATTTGACGAGGATACTCGCACTTTATATTTATGACTGATGGACTGTTATGGACAAAAACCAGACGAACATATTAAATAATCCAGGACAAAGGACAATTAACCCATGGGCATAAAACTAAAAATCAACACGTCAAACATCATGATTACGGAAGTTTAAATAAGCATAATTCCTTTATTTCATATTTAATTGCACTTTTATTTATTGTCATTGTATTTAATTGCACTTTTAATTATCGTACTTTTTAATTATCGTAATTTTATTTTATTGCACTTTTATTTATCGCAATTTCATTATCGTTATTTACTTTACGCTTTAAATTAAGTCTTTTATTTATTTAATATTTTACATTAGGTTTTAACTGCGACTAAAGTTTTAAAAATCGACAAACCGGTCATTAAACGGTAAAAACCCCCTTTTATAATAATAATATTACTTATATATATTTGTATTTTTATAATTTAAACTAATATAGCGTTAAGCTTTGTTTAAAAGATTTCCCTGTGGAACGAACCAGACTTACTAAAAACTACACTACTGTACGATTAGGTACACTGCCTATAAGTGTTGTAGCAAGGTTTAGGTATATCCATTCTATAAATAAATAAATATCTTGTGTAAAATTGTATCATATTTAATAGTATTTCCTAGTAAAATATAAGCTATTTCATATACGCCTCGCATAACATCATGGGTCAAAACGACCTAGTGATGGTGAGTGTTGCGAGTTTGACCAACTTGAATGGGTGTTGATTATGTGTACATTGTAATTGGTGTGTTACCTTGAAGTTTCAAGCTTGGTTTATCGATTCACCGAAGGCGTAAGGTGAGTGGAATGATTATACATGTGTGTATATAATGTATCTATTTGTAGGGCGGGGGATGGGGCCGGGTATACGTGTCTATACCACTAAAAGTTAGTGATATATTTCGTTGTACACTAACGATGGATATTTCGTTGTCCAAATCGCCCAAGAGTTAATGATATATTTCATTGTACACTAACGATAGCTTGAACGGATATTTCGTTCTCCGTGTCTCCTAGGGGTTAGTGATATATTTCGTTGTACACTAACGGTTGTTACGAACACCGATGGGAAATTCGAAGTACCATTCCCTTGTGTTATTGGTTAACCATGATTACGCGTTGTAGTGTAGCATGTTAAATTATTCGGGTTATATATATGTTATTGTTGTGCTAGCTTGTGATCTTGGAGGGTTTAGAGTTATACTTGCGATGGTATGCTATATATTGCTAGCGTGTATGAGGTATTTGTGTAAGTGCTTTGCAAGTAGGTATATTATATATGTATATGTATAATTATTGCATTCACTAAGCGTTAGCTTACCCTCTCGTTGTTTACCTTTTTAGGATCTGGCTTGGATAAGGGCAAAGGTATTCGCTTGGATTAGTGGCTCGGGGATTATAGCTTTTGGAAGTTCGACCAACACTTGGGTAGTTTAACCCCAAACACCATGCTCGATGTGTCGTTTGGCATTTAAACTTTTTGTGGTCGAAACTCGCGTTATGTATTAAACTTGTAATTTGGGTCATGTAGGCCCCACTTCGTAAAACTAATTTTATTAATGAAACGTGTTAGTTTTACATGTATGAGTATGTGGTTGAAAGCGATTTGTCTAATTATTAAAGGAAAAGGTCAAACATTTTAGTGTAATTGACTTCCGGAGACAGCGGGCTGTCCAGGTGATTCCGCGCGCCGTGCGAATACCTGGCACGCCGCACCACTAACTGAACAGCATAATTTTTTTTTATTCCACATTTTACGCGGGTTGTTCGTGGTTTGGTTTGGGTTGTTACAAGTGGTATCAGAGCATGGTCTAAGGGATTTAGGTGACTTGAGATAGGCGCCTAGACTTAGAATTTTGAGTCGTTGAACTATATGCGGGACTTGTAGGATTATGGGTCGGTGCGGGTTTTGATTAGTTCTTTTATGCATAGGTGGACTAACTATGCTATATATATTGATGTTACTAATCATGTGTTATTGTTTTGAACATCGAGCGAGATAGTTGTGATACGTTTGAGCATGGCATGGCATGTGAGCGTAATAGTGAGTCACGACCACTATCACGGTTGCAAGTCAAGTCAAGCAAGGACGTGCGACAAGCATTGAGCTAGACGTGGGATGTGTACGGTCATATGCATAGGTATTTATGTGTATTAATTCGTTGGTGATGTCTAATCCATTCTTTAATCTTTAGAATGAAGACGAGAAATGGAACAGATACGAATGGCAACGATGGTCCTTCTCATGTGGAGGAAACGAACGAGATGACCACCAAAATAGAGGCCGCTCTAGAAAACTATGTTTCGGTTTTCTCTCGAAAGGTTAAGCAAATTCTCGAAGAGTCGGTTTCGGAACAAATTGTCGATATGATTCAAGAACGAATGACCAATGCCATTAAAGAAGAAGTTGAAAGGAGGTTTCCTAGACCTCAAATTATGGGCGAGTTGGAGTTTAGCTTTAAGAACTTCTTGGTGACTAAGCCTCCTCACTTTCGCACGACCGAGTGCCCTCCCGAGAAAAAGACAAGGCTTGCTACTAGTTTGCTAAGGGGCCATGCTAAAGATTGGCTCGATGGTAAGATTGATATGGTGGGTGATGCGGCTTTCGTAGGGTTATCTTGGGCGGAGTTCAAGAAGGACTTTTTCCTTGAATATCGTACACAAGCGGATCTTTCCAAATTGCACAACGAGTTAAGGAACATGCGTCAAGGGTCTATGGACCTAAACACTCTCAAAACCAATTTTCTCGCCAAGGCGCGTTTTTGCCCCGAGTATGTGGGGAATGATCAATTGTTAATGGAAGACTTTCATGCGACCCTTAGAGATGATTTGAAGGGTAAAATTAGTATTGGTCATGTTGAGACTTTTGCTAAGCTCTTGGCGGTGGCGAAGGGGTTTGAAGCGCAAACTCTGAGTCCGGTTAGTTATGCGCCAAGTAAAAGGAAGTTCGAAGCTTCTAATTTTTCGAACAAGAAAAGTAAGGGAGCATTCAAAAGTGTTGGTAGTGTGAAGAAAGGTGCTTCTAATGTCCACGTGACCACATGCTACAATTGTGGGCAAAAAGGTCACTACTCTCGTGATTGCCCGAAACCGCGTGTTAATGTGATCACATGTTTTAATTGTCAACAAGAAGGGCACTGAAAGTCGGAGTGTCCCGAACTCCGAAATGATCAAGTTAAGAGGATAGAGAAGGCGGCGGGGTCGGATAGGGGGCGTAATTATTTGATGACCAATGATGAAGCCAAGCAATCCAATGAAGTCGTCTCAGGTACTTTCATGGTTAACTCTAGTCCGGCAAGGATTCTATTTGAGAGCGGTGCAAATTTATCGTTTGTGTCTCCAAAATTTGTGCCTAAACTTAATAAACCATTAGCTAAGTTAAGTCGTCCGGTAGAAGTCGAAATAGTTGATGGCAAGACGGTGCTAGTGGTTGATGTGTGTAAGGATTGTAATGTTGTGTTTGGTTCCGAGAACTTTAAAATTGATCTCATCCCGATGAATTTGGGTTATTTTGATATCGTGGTTGGTATGGATTGGCTCGATCGTAACAGAGCCGATATTGCATGCCATGAAAAGTCTATTCGTGTGAAGACCCCAAGTGGGGGAGAGTTAATTATTCATGGCGATAAGCGTAGAAGAGCTGTACCGGTATGCACTTTTGCACGGGCATGTCGTTTACTCATTAGTGGTGGCATGGATTTTCTTGCCCATGTTGTCGATACTCGTGATGAGCCACCACCTATTCGTGAAATTCCGGTGGTAAGTGAATTTGAAGACATTTTTACGGATGAGTTACCGGGTGTTCCGGCGGAAAGACAAGTTGAATTTTGCATTGAGTTGGTTCCGGGAGCTACTCCCATTGCTAAAACTCCTTATCGTTTAGCGCCGACGGAAATGCAAGGATTGTTAAATCAAACCCAAGAGTTACTTGAGAAGGGTTTTATTCGACCGAGTGCTTCGCCTTGGGGCGCTCCGGTTTTATTCGTGAAAAAGAAAGACGAAAGTATGCGTATGTGCATTGATTATCGGGAGTTGAACAAAGTGACAATCAAGAACCATTATCCATTGCCTAGGATTGACGATTTATTTGATCAACTCCAAGGTGCGACGTATTTCTCTAAAATTGACCTACGGTCCGGCTATCACCAAATGCGGGTTCGTGAGGAAGATATTGAGAAAATGGCTTTTCGTACGGGTTACGGGCATTTTGAGTTTGTAGTTATGCCTTTTGGTTTTACGAATGCACTGGCGGCATTCATGGATCTTATGAACCGAGTGTGCCAACCTATGTTGGACAAGTCAGTAATTGTGTTCATTGACGATATTCTTGTCTACTCTAAGGGTATGAAGGAACACGAACATCATTTACGCGAGGTGTTGAAGACTTTGAGAAAAGAGAAGTTATATGCTAAGTTCTCGAAATGTGAATTTTGGCTAAGGGAAGTTCAATTCCTTAGCCATATTGTGAACAATGATGGTATTCAAGTAGATCCGGGGAAGATAGAGACGGTGAAGAGTTGGGGACAACCGACTACGCCTACAGAAATCCGAAGTTTTCTCGAATTGGCCGATTATTATCGTCGGTTTATCCAAGACTTTTCAAAGATTGCTTCTCCATTAACTAAGTTGACAAGGAAGAATACGAGGTTCAATTGGGAGAACGAGCAAGAAATCGCTTTTCAATTATTGAAAGAGAAATTTGTGTCAAGCTCCGGTCTTAGTGTTGCCGGAAGGTGTAGATGATATGACGGTTTTTTGTGATGCTTCTTTGAATGGGCTCGGGTGTGTTCTAATGGAACGAGGTAAAGTCATTGCTTACGCCTCTCGTCAATTAAAGGAACATGAAAAGAGATACCCGACTCATGATCTTGAATTAGCGGCGGTGGTTCATGCTTTGAAAATTTGGCGCCACTACTTGTATGGTGTCAAGTGTACGATTTATTCGGATCACAAGAGTTTGAAACATCTTTTTGATCAACGAGATTTGAATTATCGTCAACGTAGGTGGATGGACGTGGTGAAAGATTATGATTGTGAAATACTTTACCATCCGGGCAAGGCGAATGTAGTCGCGGATGCGTTAAGTCGAAAGAGTCAACATCCGGCGTTACAATTGGGATTGTTATGTATGATTATTACTAACGATTTTCTTGAAAAACTTGGTGTGATTCAATTAGAGGCTTACGTTCACAACAAGCAATGCGGAACGAATTGTGGGGCAATCGGAATTCATTACGATGGATTCGCGTGGTTTGTTGTCTTTTCAAGAAAGAGTGTGGGTGCCTAAGATGAGTGATTTCCGAAAGGTGCTTCTTGATGAGGCGCACAAGTCTAAGTATTCCATACCTCCGGGTGCGATGAAGATGTACCATGATTTGAGGAAAGATTATTGGTGGCCGGGCATGAAACGCGACGTTGTTAAGTATGTTGAGCAATGCGTCACGTGTTTGCAAGTTAAATCCGAACACCAAAAGCCGTATGGTAAGTTACAACCGCTAGAAATTCCGATGTGGAAGTGGGAGCATATTACCATGGATTTTATTACCACGTTGCCGAAAACGGAAAGAACCCAATTTGACACTATTTGGGTGATTGTCGATAGATTGACGAAGAGTGCATTGTTTCTTCCTATTAAAGAAGAAATTACATAGGAGGCACTCGCGAAGATGTTCATTAAGGAGGTGATATCGAGACACGGCGTTCCCGCGTCTATTGTTTCGGATCAGGACACGCATTTTACTTCTCGATTTTGGAAGAAGTTTCATGAAGATATGGGTACGAGGGTGAATATGAGCACGGCGTACCATCCTCAAATGGATGGTCAAACCGAACGTACGAATCAAACGATGGAAGATATGTTACGTGCGTGTATTATTGATTTCGGTGGTAGTTGGGATGAACATTTACCTTTGGTGGAATTCTCGTACAATAATAGTTTTCACACTAGTATTGGAATGCCGCCATATGAGATGTTATATGGTAGAGGTGTCGGACCCCGATTTGTTGGGGCGAAGTGGGTCAAAGGGAAGTCGGGAGCACCGACTTGGTATTGGAGACAAATAGTAAAATCGATATGATTCGGGCTCGTTTAAAGGAGGCGCAAGATAGACAAAAATCTTATGTCGATAAACGTAGGCGACCGATCGAGTTTCAAGAAGGTGATATGGTGATGCTTAAGGTTTCTCCATGGAAGGGTATTATTCGATTTCGAAAACGGGGAAAGTTAGCTCCTCGATTTATTAGGCCATTTAAGATTTTAGCTCGTGTTGGTGAAGTTGCATATCGATTGGAATTACCCGAAGAACTTGCGGGGATCCATAACACATTTCATGTTTCCCATCTTCGTAAGTGTCTTGCGGATGATTCCTCATGGATGCCATTAGACGAAATTGAACTAAACAACAAGTTAGAATATGTTGAAGAGCCGATTGCTATACTTGATGAGAAAGTGAAAATGTTGCGTAACAAGGAGGTGAGGAACTTTAAGGTTCAATGGCATCGTAGTAAAGGATCCGAGTTTATATGGGAACCCGAAGAGTTCGTGTTGGTTTATCTTCCTTCTTGTCATGTGGCTTGGATTGCAAGGACGCAATCTGAATAAGTGGGGGAGAGTTGTAAGACCCAAATATTTCATTGTACATATGTGAAATTAAGTTATTCAAGTTGTGGGGTTTTCTTTGTATATTTTAAAAAAAGAAAAGAATTCTGCCCAGGCTATCTGAGCGCCGCGCCGAATTATGGGGCGCCGCGCCATTACGGGCTGACAGCTCATCTCTTGCTTTTAAATGAGATATTTTAAGGGCTTTTTGGTAAATTTACATGGGACCCGACTTTAAGGCTTGGGATCAGTTGTTGGAGTCTCATTTACTCCATTCCCATCTACCTTATCACTTTCCATTAAATCCTAGAGAGAGAGGAAGTTCTAGAGTGAGAGAGCTCCATTAAAGGAAGAAGGAGGTTGAATCGGGTCTTAGTGAGAGTTCTAAAGTCGTTCACCTTCCCTCTAGCTACGTTTTGGTGGTAGTGGTATGCTCTAATCTTGATTTTATTTTGATTAAGGGTTAGGGTTTGGGGTAGATGATGAACTTAAAACCCATTTGTGGGTGAATTGGGGGTTTTGGGTGAAATTGGGTCGAGTAGAGTCAAAGATGACTAACTAGGGTTTTCAAAGTGTTAAATTGATGTTTATGAACTTAAATTAGTTAGTAAATTGCTAGAACACCTATATATATATATATATATATATATATATATATATATATATATATATATATATATATATATATATATATATATATATATATATATATATAAATGGGCGTTGTGTGGGTTAGTGGATGACCCGAAATGGGTATGTTGACTTTAATTGGTCAAATGGGTCAAAATGGACCTAAGTTAGTTAATGTTTGTGATTAATGCATAAACCTAGTGTTGAAATGTGTTTTAAACCTATCTTGGCTAATGTTAGGGTTTTGGGTGTGAGTTGACCCAATTTTAGGGTTAAGTGTCCAAATGGGTCAAAACGACCTAGTGATGGTGAGTGTTGCGAGTTTGACCAACTTGAATGGGTGTTGATTATGTGTACATTGTAATAGGTGTGTTACCTGGAAGTTTCAAGCTTGGTTTATCGATTCACCGAAGGCGTAAGGTGAGTGGAATGATTATACATGTGTGTATATAATGTATCTATTTGTAGGGCGGGGGATGGGGCCGGGTATACGTGTCTATACCACCAAGAGTTAGTGATATATTTCGTTGTACACTAACGATGGATATTTTGTTATCCAAATCGCCCAAGAGTTAGTGATATATTTCGTTGTACACTAACGATTGCTTGAACGGGTATTTCGTTGTCCGTGTCACCTAGGGGTTAGTGATATATTTTGTTTTACACTAACGATTGTTACGAACACCGATGGGAAATTCGAAATACCATTCCCTTGTGTTATTGGTTAACCATGATTACGCGTTGTAGTGTAGCATGTTAAATTATTCGGGTTACATATATGATATTGTTGCGCTAGCTTGTGATCTTGGAGGGTTTAGAGTTGTACTTGCGATGGTATGCTATATATATTGCTAGCGTGTATGAGGTATTTGTGTAAGTGCTTTGTAAGTAGGTATATTATATATTTATATGTATAATTATTGCATTCACTAAGCGTTAGCTTACCCTCTCGTTGTTTACCTTTTTAGGATCCGGCTTGGATAAGGGTGAAGGTATTCGCTTGGATTAGCGGCTCGGGGATTATAGCTTTTGGAAGTTCGACCGAGACTTGGGTAGTTTAACCCTAAACACCATGCTCGATGTGTCGTTTGGCATTTAAACTTTTTGTGGTCGAAACTCGCGTTATGTATTAAACTTGTAATTTGGGTCGTGTGGGCCCCGCTTCGTAAAACTAATTTTATTAATGGAACGTGTTAGTTTTACATGTATGAGTATGTGGTTGAAAGCGTTTTTTCTAATTATGTCAGGAAAAGGTCAAACATTTTCGTGTAATTGACTTCCGGAGACAGCGGGCTGCCCAGGTGATTCCGCGTGCCGCGCGAATACCTGGCGCGCTGCGCCACCAACTGAACAGCATAATTTTTTTTTATTTCACATTTTACGCGGGTTGTTTGTGGTTTGGTTTGGGTTGTTACAATATACTTAAAACTATCTTAATTCAAGATAGAATTCTTATTCGAATTTTTGTTCATTCCATGTTCATACTTCAAGAGTTTCCAAGCCATCAAAGATACTTTTGATTTCAAGATTATTCCTATCTTTTCCAGTAGCTTTATCCAAGTAACTTGAGGTAGTAACCTTATTCATAATCTTATTTGATTCATATTCATACAACATGAACATAGTTTAGATTATTTCTAAACTTGTTTGCAAATAAACTTAATCCTTCTAACTTGACTTTTAAAATACTTCAACACATGTATTATTGTGATGACCCGGGAATTTCCGACCAAATTTAAACTTAAATCTTATTTGATTTCGATACGATAAGCAACGTCTGTAATGTTGAGTCATGAAATTTTTAAACTGTTTAGATGGATTCATTTATACCTTTGACTATTCCCAACGATTCACGAACCTTAATGGTAGACATGTATGGGTGTGTGTGTGTATACATATATATATATATATATATATATATATATATATATATATATATATATATATATATATTAAATTGAAATATTATATGTTGTTATTATTAAATGTAATTGTGTAAAATAAAACTATGATAATTATTATTTTATAATGTATATTAAAAATATATATTATATGATTGTAATACTCGTTGATATTCAGATTGATATTAATCAAGTTAAATTCAAACTTAATGAATTTTAAAATAAACGGTGATCCAAAAATGAGTTTTATAAATTATAGGCTCATTAATAATATATTTAGAAGTTATTGATAAATTTTAACACTAACTATATTTTACTTGGGGTTGAGAGTGAACAATTAATTTAATTTTTTATTTAGTAATTAATGTCCAAATTTTATACCATAATGACCAAAATAAATAAATATAGTTAATTTAAAAATTTGGGATTTTTCTGAACACTTTTAATTCGCCACTAATTATCAACGGACCATGATATACTATTCGAATTAAAACTGTCAGTAGCATACCAACAAGTAAACTTCACGAGATTTATGTTACTAATTAATACTGTTTGAATCACTGTGTTTAATTGATCAATTCGTTGAAATTAATATTCGGATACTATGTCTTCTTTTTGTTTCTTTTTCCAAACAATGCCAAGGAGGTAGTACTTATATATATTATTGAATGATTGATCAAAGATTCCACCAAAACCTACTGAATCACATTATTTAACCAACTAATCTTTACGTCTATATCCCATTTCACTTTCTGTATTTATCAAACCCCACATCTTTGTTTCTTTGTTTTGTCACGAACCCACACCAAAACACCACTTGATTATTTTGTTTTATGTCTAAATCATTAACCCAACACCTACTAACAGATATATTATATACAATGAATATAATTTATATATGTATATAGGTAGTATATACATATAGATAGGAGATATGAAACCACACACCAACCATATAATCCTTTCTGTTTCCTGTTTCTAATTCCATTGAATTATCCCCATCTTCAACCCTCTTCTACCATCACCTTCTTCTTCATTACTACAACCCACCTCCCTTCTCTAAATTATTCGACAAGCATCACCACCCGAAACCGTTGACAAACCATCTCCTATATTCTAAGATTTAATAAACCTACCACCCTACTATCTTCACCAAAGTTCACCACCTTTCAGGAACCCTCTGGTAGCTGAGACTCAACCCACTTCCACCATATTGAACCCATCATGGAAAGCCACAATACCATCATTCTTGTTCTTATTTTTTTCGGTTTTCTAACAAACATCACTACTTTCATTTCTAATGCTATGTTCGATTTTTATTTTCTATTATCACCTTTCACCCTCAAACCAAATCAACCCATCAAACCCAATTTAAATCGTTGCTATACGCCTCCTGTTACAGTTCAATACCATGCTTGTTCAACTACAAAACTTTACAAAATTCTGCTACAAGGTGCATTCTCTATATTATTATTTTTCTGAAAACCGTTAAAACAAAGGGAAACGTAAAAGTGAGCTGTAAAGTTATGTCTGCCACTATAAATTCAAAACGAATTAATTCATGGACGAATTCCTTTTTCTGCTGTGGGGTGTTAATTGGGTCACTAAGTTTTAGTTCTCTAATGGGCCGAATTCCTCATAGTTTAGGTATTAGGCTGTTAGGTTTCAGTTTCTATATGGACCAAAACCCAAATTTAAATAGATGGTACGGTGAAAATGATAAACGGTGAGGAGCTGATAAAATGCTTTGATGATAGTGATTATATTATAATGATGAATATGATACTAAGATAATGATCAAATTGTGGCTGCCATAGTAAACACGACCATTCTTCTTTTTCACTTTTTGTTGAAATCGAAACAAGCTGCTGCAACTGATATTCTTTTCACCATTCTCTACTCGCTATTCAACGAACCAAGTCTAATGAAAGGAAGCTGTTTCATTCAACTATTTCTGTTACTGTTTCAGTCGAATTGTGCTACTGCTAGTACCACTGTTATGAGCCAATTGGGTTGCTTTTGTCTAACGAAAGAAATGATCCTGAAGATGAAGATAAATGTAAATGGTGAAATGATGATGGTGTTGTGAGATTTATTAGGTTGATGAAGATTAGGATCATAAAGGTGATGTTGATGATTATAACATACACGATATATTTTTTTGATGGGTAACTAATAGGTTGATGATGGTACACGATGATACAGAAACGATGCTGATAGTGATGATATATGGTACCTGATAAAATGAAGAGATAAGTGGGTTTAGTTTTACGTAATAAGATAAAGGAAATCAGAACTATTCAAGTTAAATGTTTTTAGTATAAGTATTATTTCAGAAAATAATAAATGAAGCGATGGTTCAAGGTGTTAGGGTTAAGCTAGAGGTCCTGAGTTCAAACCTAGGCCTCCATAATTTATTTTATTTTTATCATCAAGTGATTTCTCAACTGTTGGGCCGAAAAATCTGTTGGGCTTAGATAATCTAATTATAGGGCCGTAATCTGTTGTAGTACTAGGTCGAGACAGAGATAACGGGATATGTATTCATGGGTTACAATTTAATACAGAAAAACAGTTATGGTAGAATGGTTAAGGTGTTTTTTGGGTGAGCGAGAGTTCTTGGGTTCGAGTTCCGTTCGCGACAGTTTTCTTTTTAAGGCTTCTTTTGAGGTAGTTTTCATATTAAAATTTATTATTATTATTATTTTTATTATTATTATTATTATTATTATTATTATTATTATTATTATTATTATTATTATTATTATTATTATTATTATTATTATTATCATTATTAAGTATATTTACTAATATAATTATTATAAAATAAAATAACTTTTTTTATTATCATTTATATTATGTTATCAAATGATTTTTAGTTATATAACACTATAGTTAATACATATAACATATCTATATTAACGTTTTAAAATAAATACTAATTATTTAGTTAAAGTACACAAAATAGAAATATTTAAATTACTTATTGATAAAAATATATAACTTACTAAAACAGCAATTATATCACTAATTATATGTAAATTTAGTTGTTCGATTACAAGTATAAATGTTAATATATATACTTGATATATGTTCGTGAATCCGAGGCCAACCCTACATTTTTGGGACTGAGAATACATGCGCTATTTTTACAACTGCTTTATTAAATGCTTTTGAAATACATTTTGAACTGCGAATACATGAAATGCTTTTATAAATGTTTGACGAGATAGACACAAGCAAAATATTCCTCGAATGAATTATTATGCAGACAGAAGTTCTGCGGATTATTATTGAATTATGTGGACATGATAATTGCCACCATTGAATTATGTGGACATGATAATTGCCACCAGTTGATGTGAATGTTATATATTGAGAGAATGATTTTATACACAGGTTATGTGTATGTTATTTTTGTACACAAGATATGTGTACGGTTACTATGATTTATGAAAATGGTTTCGTACACGAGAAAGATGTATTGTATTTAAAAGATATAGCATGTACATTACAGGTGGATATAGGATTCGGGCCTATTTGTACCATGCATGATTTACATTTTGTGGTCTATCAAAATGATGAATTTTATTGTTTTAAGATAAACCTATGAACTCACCAACCTTTTGGTTGACACTTGAAAGCATGTTTATTCTCAGGTATGAAAGAAATTTCCGCTGTGCATTTGCTCATTTTAAGGACATTACTTGGAGTCGATCATCGCTCTAGGATCAAATGTTGATGACTTCGTCAAGATGGATTAGGACTGGTCACTACAGGTGGTATCAGAGCGGTGGTCTTAGCGAACCATGTCTTGCATTAGTGTGTCTAACTGATAGTTGTTTAGATACATTAGTGAGTCTGGACTTCGACCGTGTCTGCATGTAAAAAGTTTTGCTTATCATTTTTTGTCGAAAAATTTCCTACTTATCATTTTTAGTCTAGACACATCATACTGCAATGATTGCATGAATAGTGTATAGACAAAATCCATATCTTAGCGTATTTGCTAATTCATATCTTAGCGTATCTGTTATTGTTACCTTTGCCTGACAGATTCCGTATATTCCTCCGTAACTTATGGGATTTTAGTATTATATATGCATATGTAAATTATGTATTGCAGGGTACTAATCTACATCCTATAATCTATTTCTTATCGAAGATCCTTCATCTGATCGTACGAGATGAATCCCTCAACCAGTTCGAGTCCCTCAGATTCCAATAGCTATACCGATAGTTATTCCGACAGCTATTCCGATATGGATTTCCACTCGAACTCCGAAAGCAGTATAACCAGAAAGAATCAACCAATCATCCATCCCCAATTCATCTGATGGGTTCGTAGTCAACTTAATCAATTAAGACGCGCAGAAGGCGATCCCTTCCACTAATCGAATTCACCTCTTGATGAAGAACCTGAAGCACTTACCGGCGAACCTGTTCGTAACACCATTTTCACCCTCATTTCCCGAATATCTCGCCACGACTATATCATAACTCAGATTCTAAACCTTATTCATTTGCCCGTTCTTACAGACAATCATCCCGGAGTAATAAGTCAACGAACTACGCGCCCGAGTTGTAGCCTTGAAAAATATGGTGCAAAACGTACCAGCTTCAGCAACATCAACGGCACCAACAGTACCATCAACATCAATACCAGTACCACCAACAACCGAAGTTCAACATCTAACACCTCAACATCTCATTATGTACCTCGAGTATAATCATCGTTCTACGTATCGTTCTACATCAATTATCTTCGTTCAGTATGGCGATTATGTAATCTCTAATGTTTTAGAGATTATGTACTCTAGTTCTATCCATAAATCCGATGAGTTTAATATCACATTGACTCATTAAATCCATGATTACGTCTGAAGAAAATATATATGTATATATGTTTTCATAAAGATTGTAATTAAAAGTTTTATTGTACAAACTGTTAATGGTGAAAATATTTTAACGGGTAGGTAATACCCGAGGAATATTTAGATTCTACATTAATAAGTTACACTGTACATTCTTTGGATCTGATTCAACGATCATTTAGTATCCTACTTACATCCACAGACATACGTATTCGTTCACCACAGAATAACCATTTTTATTCAAATTTCATATTTGAATTTTGACCCATCAGAATCTAATAAGTGGCATAATGAAGAAAACATTAGACAAAATAAAATTTGTTAGAAACAAACAAATTAACTATGATAAATTCTATTAAGAATCCACGCTAACAAAATCCTAGCTAATTGTTCCTAGCTAACTGTTAATTCCGTATTACCTTTTACTTATCGCAATTTATTTATCGCATTTTATTTATCGCAATTTTAATTCTCGCAATTTTATTTATCGTCATTTAATTTCTGTTATTTATTTTACGCACTTTAAATATCAGGACACGTATACAAGGTTTTGACATATCATATCGACGCATATATATATATATATATATATATATATATATATATATATATATATATATATATATATATATATATATATATATATATATATATTATTTGGAATAACCATAGACACTCTATATGCAGTAATGATCGAGTTCTCTATACATGGTTGAGGTTGATCCTATAATAATATATATACTTTGAGTTGTGATCGAGTCTGAGATATGTACACGGGTCACGATACGTGTTAATTAATTCAAATATTATATATAAATTATTAGACTGTTAACTGTGGACTATCGACTGTGGACTAATAATGTTGGACAATTAAAAAGAATTAAAATATTGTTTATAACATATGAAACTAAACAGTTCTTCAAGTTTTCCCCTTGATTTCATCTTAAACCTCATTTGTATCTTGACGATTACAATCTGCGTTCAAACTTTTCATGATTCTTGAAAACACTCCAATCGAGAGGATGAACCAACCGTACTTCATCTACGGAAGAAAAGATTGATGCATATAGTTATGCACCTGAAAACACTTGAAACTTGAGTAAACGTTTAACACGTATATGTGCTAGCTCCTTTGTCGTTGTTATTACCGAAAATAACTTTGCAATTCCTTTTTAAATTAGACAGTTTTGTCACAGCTTCAGCAAATCAATTTCGACTTTTCATTCAAATAAGCTCTATTATAACCTTGATATATAAGTTGCCTTTCGTCATCGTTACCGAGAAACCGTTTATATCGCACCACATTAGCAGTAACTTACCAGCAACATCATTAATCTTTGACTTTCCAAAACATCATTATATTCATTGAAACCCTATCATATACTCATTCGCACCTTGTAACGAGAATTGCTATATCAATTACCGGGAATCAGCAAATCTAAATTGTGAATCTCGCAACGTATCTACATCAACAGTTATATGTATCCATATAAGATTTATCTCTTAGAACTATGATCTTCCATTCTGAAATTCTGAAAAGCACCTACTCTGCGAATCAATACCCTGAATTCTGAAAAAGCTGAATACAACAGCAAAAAAAAAAATGTACACGACCTTAACAGTCGAAGGTATAACGATAAAGAATAAGTGTGTTTGCAAAGCTCAGAAAAGTTGGAACTGGAAAATAGATTAAGCAAACCATGAAGGAGGCTGTGGACAAGTTACAAGGACTAAACCTATACTTAACGAATTCAGAGGATTCTGTTTCTGATGAAATCTTTAGCGAATATCTTGCTTCTGACTTCAAACTCTTGCGAAAAAATTTTCTTCACCATCCTTCGATATTAGAAATTCCAAGATATCATCGTATCTTTCATTATAAATATCCTCCATATTTATGAAGATATTTTCATAACTATTCTTATTTGAAATCATTAATCTCTTCGTGCTATCAGTGTTACATCATATAGAAACTGTTAGTTTCTATATTCTGTAAACTTTCAAGCTTAAAATATGAATGTTATTGAAGTAATGTTGGAAATTGATGCATGAGTTAGTATAATATAATGACACTTGATCAACGTGATTATATTACAGTAAGTCATGCTGAGTTTCTAATGGGACATGATGATTCACAGATCATAACATCACCATGTGCCATGTTACATAACTCTTTCATTCTGATTAACTTCTAAACATATCAAGAAAATATATTCTTGATATTTCTATTCTCAGTGATTCTGGTAATTTGACAAATCAAATCGTACTATTACATTTTTTTCTCATTTAGAACATTAAGTTCATTCGAAACTCCATACTTACGAATTCTGAACCATTGCTCGCTTTACTAGAGGTCGAGTAGAGACTAAAAAGGCAGAGAGCTCCAAAATATAAGAGAAAATATAAAGCCCAATAACAACACGGAAGTTACAAAACGTGGATATTAATACGAATAGCAATATAAAGACAAGATATAATTAAGAATAGTATCACCCCAAGATAATAGTAGAAGTAAACAGATTTTTCTGGTGGAAGATTGAAAAGAAGGATGACAGAAATGATAATTAGGAAAAATATCAAGAATTAAAACGGGATTAAACATTTTCACAATTTTTTTGATGTATGAACTAAGAAAGAAAGTATAGGAATGGTGAAAATAATGGAACTGAAAAAGTTTAAATTATAAAGGAAAAATCAGACGTAACAATCGAGGCAGATGATCGCATTTAATTAAAGAGATCTTAATTTTCTTATTCACCGAAGAATAAAACCTTATAGATTTCAAAGATTTTCTTTTAAATCCCTTGAATTCCGGAATTCAACCAAGGCAACGTCAAAAGTTAAGACAAAATATTTTATTTTTCTTTCTACAATTCACTCTTTTGTGATAGCTTTATTCGTGCGCTTCGAATAATCGAATTGTTTTATCCATATTACTCAATGATGATAAAACTCTATTTATCAATTCATATTCGTCAAGAAAACATTTTTATTGTTAGCCATGACCACCTCATTCAAATTTTGAGACGAAATTTCTTTAACGGGTAGGTACTGTGATGACTCAGGAATTTTCGACCAAATTTAAACTTGAATCTTATTTGATTTCGATACGATAAGCAAAGTCTGTAATGTTGAGTCATGAAATTTTTAAACTGTTTAGATGGATTCAATTATACCTTTGACTATTCCCAATGATTCACGAACCTTAATGGTAGACAGGTATGGGTGTGTGTATATATATATATATATATATTAAATTGAAATATTATATGTTGTTATTATTAAATGTAATTGTGTAAAATAAAACTATTATAATTATTATTTTATAATGTATATTAAAAATAGATATTATATGATTGTAATACTCTTTGATATTCAGATTGATATTAATCAAGTTAAATTCAAACTTAATGAATTTTAAAATAAACGGTGATCCGAAAATGAGATTTATAAATTATAGGCTCATTAATAATATATTTAGAAGTTATTGATAAATTTTAACACTAACTATATTTTACTTGGGGTTGGGAGTGAACAATTAATTTAATTTTTTATTTAGTAATTAATGTCCAAATTTTATACCATAATGACCAAAATAAATAAATATAGTTAATTTAAAAATTTGGGATTTTTCTGAACAATTTTAATTCGCCACTAATTATCAACGGACCATGATATACTATTCGAATTAAAATTGTCGGTAGCATACCAACAAGTAAACTTCACGAGATTTATGTTACTAATTAATACTGTTTGAATCACTGTGTTTAATTGATCAATTCGTTGAAATTAATATTCGGATACTATGTCTTCTTTTTGTTTCTTTTTCCAAACAATGCCAAGGAGGTAGTACTTGTTTCCTTTTTTTTTCCCTTCAATCTATAACTATATATATATATATATATATATATATATATATATATATATATATATATATATATATATTATTGAATGATTGATCAAAGATTCCACCAAAACCCACTGAATCACATTATTTAACCAACTAATCTTTACGTCTATATCCTATTTCACTTTCTGTATTTATCAAACCCCACATCTTTGTTTCTTTGTTTTGTCACGAACCCAAACCAAAACACCACTTGATTATTTTGTTTTATGTCTAAATCATTAACCCAACACCTACTAACAGATATATTATATACAATGAATATAATTTATATATGTATATAGGTAGTATATACATATAGATAGGAGATATGAAACCACACACCAACCGTATAATCCTTTCTGTTTCCTGTTTCTAATTCCATTGAATTATCCCCATCTTCAACCCTCTTCTACCATCACCTTCTTCTTCATTACTACAACCCACCTCCCTTCTCTAAATTATTCGACAAGCATCACCACCCGAAACCGTTGACAAACCATCTCCTATATTCTAAGATTTAATAAACCTACCACCCTACTATCTTCAACAAAGTTCACCACCTTTCAGGAACCCTCTGGTAGCCAAGACTCAACCCACTTTCGCCATATTGAACCCATCATGGAATGCCACAATACCATCATTCTTGTTCTTATTTTTTTCGGTTTTCTAACAAAGATCACTACTTTCATTTCTAATGCTATGTTCGATTTTTATTTTCTATTATCAACTTTCACCCTTAACCAAATCACCCCATCAAACCCAAATTAAATTGATGTTATACGCCTCCTGTTACAGTTCAATACCATGCTTGTTCAACTACAAAACTTTACAAAATTCTGCAAGGTGCATTCTCTATATTATTATTTTTCTGAAAACTTTGAAAACAAAGGGAAACGTAAAAGTGAGCTATAAAGTTATGTCTGCCACTATAAATTCAAAACGAATTAATTCATGGACGTATTCCTTTTTCTGCTGTGGGCTGTTAATTGGGTCACTAAGTTTTATTTCTCTAGTGGGCCGAATTCCTCATAGTTTAGGTATTAGGCTGTTAGGTTTCAGTTTCTATATGGGCCAAAACCCAAATTTAAATAGATGGTACGGTGAAAATGATAAACGGTGAGGAGCTGATAAAATGCTTTGATGATAGTGATTATATTGTAATGATGAATATGATATTAAGATAATGATCAAATTGTGGCTGCCATAGTAAACACGACCATTCTTCTTTTTTGCTTTTTTGTTGAAATCGAAACAAGCTGCTGCAACTGATATTCTTTTCACCATTTTCTATTCGCTATTCAACGAACCAAGTCCAAGGAAAGGAAGCTGTTTCATTCGACTATTTCTGTTACTGTTTCAGTCGAATTGTGCTACTGCTAGTACCACTGTTATGAGCCAATTGGGTTGCTTTTGTCTAACGGAAGAAATGATCCTGAAGATGATGATAAACGTAAACGGTGAAACGATGATGGTGTTGTGAGATTTATTAGGTTGATGAAGATTAGGATCATAAAGGTGATGTTGATGATAATAACATACACGATATATTTTTTTGATGGGTAACTAATAGGTTGATGATGGTACACGATGATACAGAAACGATGCTGATAGTGATGATATACGGTACCTGATAAAATGAAGAGATAAGTGGGTTTAGTTTTACGTAATAAGATAAAGGAAATCAGAACTATTGGAGTTAAATGTTTTTAGTATAAGTATTATTTCAGAAAATAATAAATGAAGCAATGGTTCAAGGTGTTAGGGTTAAGCTAGAGGTCTTGAGTTCAAACCTAGGCCTCCACAAATTATTTTATTTTTATCATCAAGTGATTTCTCAACTGTTGGGCCGAAAAATCTGTTGGGCTTAGATAATCTAATTATAGGGCCGTAATCTGTTGTATTAGTAGGCCGAGACAGAGATAACGGGATATGTATTCATGGTTTGCAATTTAATACAGAAAAACAGTTATGGTAGAATGGTTAAGGTGTTTTGTAGGTGAGCGAGAGTTCTTGGGTTCGAGTTCCGTTCGCGACAGTTTTCTTTTTAAGGCTTCTTGTGAGGTAGTTTTCATATTAAAAAATTTATTATTAATAATAATAATAATAATATTATTATTATTATTATTATTATTATTATTATTATTATTATTATTATTATTATTATTATTATTATTATTATTATTATCATTATTAAGTATATTTACTAATATTATTATTGTAAAATAATATAACTTTTTATTTATTATCATTTATATTATGTTATCAAATGATTTTTAGTTATATAACACTATAGTTAATACATATAACATATCTATATTAACGTTTTAAAATAAATACTAATTATTTAGTTAAAGTACACAAAATAGAAATATTTATATTACTTATTGATAAAAATATATAACTTACTAAAACAGCAATTATATCACTAATTATATGTAAATTTAGTTGTTCGATTACAAGTATAAATGTTAATATATATACTTGATATAGGTTCGTGAATTCGAGGCCAACCCTACCTTGTTCAGTTGTTAAATATCGTCATATGTATTTTTACTACAAACTACAGTATGGTGAGTTCATTTGATTCCCTTTTACTCTTTACATTTTTGGGACTGAGAATACATGCGCTATTTTTACAACTGCTTTATTAAATGCTTTTGAAATACATTTTGAACTGCGAATACATGAAATGCTTTTATAAATGTTTGACGAGATAGACACAAGCAAAACATTCTTCGAATGAATTATTATGCAGACAGAAGTTCTGGGGATTATTATTGAATTATGTGGACATGATAATTGCCACCATTGAATTATGTGGACATGATAATTACCACCATTGAATTATGTGGACATGATAATTGCCACCATTGAATTATTGGGACATGATAATTGCCACCAGTTGATGTGAATGTTATATATCGAGAGAATGATTTTATACACAGGTTATGTGTATGTTATTTTTGCGCACAAGATATGTGTACGGTTACAATGATTTATAAAAATGGTTTCGTACACGAGAAAGATGTACTGTATTTAAAAGTTATAGCATGTACATTACAGGTGGGTATAGGATTCGAGCCCATTTGTACCATGCATGATTTAAATTTTGTGGTCTATCAAAATGATGAATTTTATTGTTTTAAGATAAACCTATGAACTCACCAACCTTTTGGTTGACACTTGAAAGCATGTTTATTCTCAGGTATGAAAGATATCTTCCGCTGTGCATTTCTCATTTTAAGGACATTACTTGGAGTCGATCATCGCTCTGGGATCAAATGTTGATGACTTCGTCCAGATGGATTAGGACTGGTCACTACAATTATGACTATATGTCAAGCTACATAAGGATATAAAACTTGTAAACACGAAGAACACCTTAAAATCGAATATACGCCGTCTTAGTCGAACGGGGGCTGTTTTGGGTTTAATTTTAAAAAACCTATCTTAAACTTTGAATTAAAAGATTTCCTATGGTTAAAAATCTTATTTTATATGGATATGAAATATATCCAAAATCCATAGTTAAACTCTAAGTGGAAGTATGTTTTTCAAAAGGGTCATCAAGATGTCGTTCTTACGACGGATATGACTATCTTCTCTTATTTGACACCTAAGCTGTATTTTCAATTATAAACCTATACCTTTTCTGTTAATATTAATAATGTTGAGTTCAATACGAAACCATGGCAACTCGAATCACTCAAAACGGATTTGTAACGAAGAAATTATGGGTAAAACAAAATTGGATATATTTCTTAATTTTTAGCTACGGACATGATTCATAAAAATGGATGCTAACCTTATCCTAGCTAACTTACCTTGTACCCTACATGTATTTATACATGTCTTGTTCCTGAACTTATGGAAATACAATTTATAATAGTCGTGATTAAGTTCTACGACAATATATTATAGTCTTAATAAAGATCGTAAGGCACCATATATATATATGACTTGATCACCGTGGATCCATATACAGTGTTTTGACATATCATTTTGATTTCTTCTATATATATTATTGGAACGAACTATAAGACACCATTGGCAGTAATTTCGAGTTAGCTGTGGGTCGAAGTGGATTCCAAAATATTATATACTTTGAGTTGTGATCGAGCCTGAGACATGTATACAATGGGTCGCGGATTACTTCAGACAATATACATATTATGTGTCTTATTATATTAAGACAATATATTATAGTGTTAGTGAATTCTAACACAAAATATACGCATTTATATTTATATATATTCATACTGTTGGACTATTGGACTATTGGACTACGTACGTTGGACTACTAACAATGGACAATTAAAATTATCACAAGTATCATAAGTATGGAATATTAATTATATATATATATATCTTGACACAAGAATATTATTATTAGGTTCGTAAATTTGTCAAAGGCCAAGTCTTACAACCACCTATTCGGAAATCATCACAAGTGAGTTATTGAAAGGACCCGTTCATATACATTATAAACGATTCACAATAGTTGATTACATCGCGAGGTATTTGACCTCTATATGATACATTTTACAAACATTGCATTCGTTTTTAAAAGACAAACTTTCTTTACAACGAAAGTTGACGGCATGCACACCATTTCATAATACATCCAACTATAATTAGCTTAATAATAATCTTGATGAACTCAATGACTGGAATGCAACGTCTTTCAAAATATGCCATGAATGACTCCAAGTAATATCCTTAAAATGAGCTAATGCACATCGAAAGATTTCTTTAATTCCTGAGAATAAATATGCTTTAAAGTGTCAACCAAAAGGTTGGTGAGTTCATAGATTTATCATAACAATCATTTCAATATATTAATAGACCACAAGATTTCCGTTTATAAATATATGTACACTCGCAAGTGTATAAAAGTATTCTATAAGTTGTAGGCACCCGGTAACAAGCCTTAACGTTCATGTTTTACCCTCTGAAGTACACCAGATCAGGTGTGTTTAAAATAACCTCGAAGTACTAAAGCATCCCATAGTCAGGATGAGGTTTGTCAGGCCCAATAGATCTATCTTTAGGATTCGCGCCTACCGTACATAGACAAGTAGTTTAATGTTACCAAGCTAAGGGTATATTTCTAGTTTAAACCCACGTAGAATTAGTTTTAGTACTTGTGCCTATTTCGTAAAACATTTATAAAAACAGCGCATGTATTCTCAGTCCCAAAAATATATATATAAGGGAGCAAATGAAACTCACAATACTGTATTTCGTAGTAAAAATACATATAACGTCATTTAACAAGTGCAAGGTTGGCCTCGGATTCACGAACGTATCAATATTGAGATTCAATATTGCAGGAAAGTACGTAGACGCAACGGAGATGATAAACACTAGATTGACCTCACGAGCATACCCATGAACCATACCCATCACCTCCATAGCTATAACCCATAATTTCCTTAGCTTCGACTCATTCAAAAAAACTATTTTGAAATCACTCGGACAGCACTCCGTCGTAATATTTTATGTATACTAATAATATCTTGAAATAATACAGAGCAAATATATATATATATATATATATATATATATATATATATATATATATATATATATATATATATATATATATATATATATATATAAATCGATTGAGAGAGTTTAGAGAAATATATTTTCAAGTTTCTATGAAATAATGAAACCTATTGAATTCTAATTATAATAGATTTTTGAATTATTAAAGTGAATTATTAAAGTATGAATTATTAAAGTGAATTATTAAAGTATGAATTATTAAAGTGAATTATTAAAGTATAAATTATTAAAGTGAATTATTAAAGTATGAATTATTAAAGTGAATTATTAAAGTATGAATTATTAAAGTGAATTATTAAAGTATGAATTATTAAAGTGAATTATTAAAGTATGAATTATTAAAGTGAATTATTAAAGTTAAAGTAAAGTAAAAGTAAAGTAAAGGTAAAGTTAAAGTATAGTAAAAGTATAAAAACTATGTATGTATAATACGCGTATAAATATATATAATATTAATTTAAATCGTTATATATATTTAATGAAATAAAATATAAATATCGTTATATTTATTATACTGGTTAAGTAATGAGTTGTCAAAAGTGATTCTAGATATTTATAAAAGTTAATTACGTTTTAATAATAAAGTTATTTTTAAACTGAAAACGTCTTTGTACGTTTGAAAATAGATTAATAGAATATTATGGAAACCAATTCTCCACTAACTTTTGTCTAACTTTCATAAATGACACTTTTTGTTTTTATTTATAAATAGCTTTACAAATTATTCTGAATATCGTTAAGAGGAATAGATTTTCTCAAATCATAGTGGACCTCTCAACAGAGACTTGTAATCATAATTCAATGTTTCTGATAATTCAATCATTTAATATATTTTTTTTAATTTCGTCAAAAATCATATTGAAACAAATACGTTCGTGTAAAGTATTATACGTTTAATACTTTATTAATATTCTCAAGTTATAATATATATATATATATACATATCTATTTATATATAACGGTTCGTGAATCGTCAGAATTTGGTCGAGGTTATAATGAATGTATGAACACATTTTAAAATTCTTGAGATTTAACTTAACAAACTTTGCTCATCGTGTCAGAATAATATAAAGATTAAAGTTTAAATTTGGTCAGAAATTTCAGGGTCGTCACAGTACCTACCCGTTAAAGAAATTTCGTTCCTGAAATTTGATAGAGCTCGTCATGACTAACAATGAGAATGTTATTATAACGATTATAGAGTTTTATCATGTTCAAGAAGAATGGATAAAATAATTCGATTACTCGAAGCGTGTGAGTGAAGTTATCGTAAATGAATGATATAAGATAATAGTGATTCGTCGTATCTTTTGACGTCATCACGATTGATCTCCGAAAAGAAAATCTTTGTAATCTATATTGGATTTGATTATTCGGCGATTAAGGAAATTATGATCCTCTTCAAATTAATGCGATAATCCATTTTGATTTCTCTGTCGGATATTTCACTATAAATCCACCTCATTTGTTTTCTTACAACTCACACCTTCTCAACTCATATTTTAAAGTATTTGTCAATATGCTTCATCCAGTGCTGATTCTTGATATACTCCTCACTTTCATATCTGTCGCTCTTCTTTTTCATCTGCCTCCGGAAGAATCTATTTACTTCTACTATACTCTTGGTTTTATAGTGTTTTTAGTTCTCTCGTGTGTTTATATTGCTATATGCATTGATATATACGGTTTGTGATTTCTGGGTTGTTGTTAGGTTTTATATCTTCCCTTATATTTCAAAGTCCTTGCTTCTTCTATAATCATTGTCATCCACAGTTAATGCTCTCTTTAATTTGCTATGATTTATACTCCCATTTCTAGTTCGGAGCTTTGTCCTTTCGTTTCTTCTTCTTGCGATTAAGCACCGCTTGTAATGGTCCAGAATTCGCAGATATAAATTTCGGAATGAACATTGTTAATGTTCTAGGAAGGAAATTGTAATGACACGATCTTGACTTGTCAAATTACCAGAATACCTCGGAAAAGGCCGAATCATCAAGAAATATTTTCTTGATATTTAGAGATCAAATAGAATACAAGAGTCGTGTAACATAGCACATGATGACGTTATGATCTGTGAATCATCATGTTTCATTTAGAAACTCAGCATGAATTACTGTAATATAATCACGTTGATCAAGTGTCATTATATTATACTAACTCATGCTTCAGCTCCCAACACTTCTTCAAGAATATTCCTATTTTAAACTCGAATGTTTCAGAATTTAGAAACTAAAATAGTTTCTTTTATGATATAATACAGATAGCGAGAAGAGGTAAATGATTTCAGATAAGAATAATTATAAAAATATCTTCAGAAGTATGGATGATATTTATAATGAAAGATACGATGATATCTTAGAATGTCTAATATCAGAGGATGATGAAGGATATTGTCTGCATGGGTTTAGAGTCAGGAGCAAGGTATTCATTAATGACTTCAGCAAGTACTGAATCATTTGGATTCTTTGAAGGCAGGTTCAGCCTTTGTGATTTGTTCACAGCCTCCTTCATACTTTGCTCAATCCGTTTTCCAGTTCCAAAGCTTCTCTTTTTCTGAGCTTTGCCAATATACTATCCTTTATCATCCAACTTTTTACTGTTAAGGTCGTTTACAGTTTTTGCTGCTTCATCAGCATTTTTCAAAATTTCGAGAACTGGTTCACAGTTTAGGGTGTTTTTCAGAAATTTCTCATTCAAAGAATGTAAGTCTTGGAGGTAGACGTTGTGTGTATATGTAATTGTTGATGTAGACATGCTGCGAGGTTTCAAAATACTGATTGCTGATTCTCAATAATTGGTATGGCAATTCTTGTTATAAGGTATGAATGAGTATATGATAGGGTTTCGATAATTATAATGATTTTTTTTTGGAAAGTTAAAGATCAGTGAAGTTGTTGGTAAGTTTATTGCTAATGTGGTGAATATAAACGATTCCCCGGTAACGTTGGCGAAAGGGCAACGTATCTATCGAGGTTATAATAAGACTGTTTTGATTGAGAAGTCGAAGTTGACTTGCTGGAGCTGTGACAAAACTGTCTATTTTGAAACGGGATTGAAAAGTTATTTTAGCTAGTAAATGCCAAAGGGGCTAACATGGATACGTTTCGAACTATGACTTGGGTTTTGAGAGTTTTTCAGGTGTATAACTGTGGGTAACATGTGGTTGGATCATCATCTCGATTGTTCCTTAGTTGAAGTGTCTTCAGGAATTTCGAAGGGTTTGAGCACATATTGTAATCGTTAATACATATGATGTTCTAACACCGTTTTGAAGTCAAAGTATAGCTTTGAAAGATATAGGAATCTAAGAGTGATGATACTGGTTATATTTCAAATTGAATTATGCGATTTCAAAATCAGAATATGTAATTGAATTTGAATGAGTATGATTCTTTTGATTTATATGAAAGAATGGATATTGTTGTGAAAGTAGGGAGTATAGTTGATGATTGCTGAATCAGTTTCAAAAAATGTAATATATTAATTGTGAATTTATATATCTCTCAGGTATTACCTACCCGTTAAAAAAAATTTCACAATTAATATTTTGTACAAAAGAAGTTTATTACAGTCTTTATGAAAATATATGTGTATATTTTCTTTAGATGTAATATAGATTTAATGAGTTAATATTAAATTAAACTCATTTGTTTTATGGTTGGAACTAGAATTGAGTAATCCCTAAAACTTTATAAATTGCATAAGTATTTCTTCAATAATATTGAAATTATGAATCATTACTTTGTTATTTGTTGGTTTTCGTGAAATTCTTGTGAACTTCGCAAGGTACGAATGATGTTATTTGAAAAGTTTCGAGTACATCGATGATGAAAGTGTAAAATCAAACATATATTCGAATAATACACTTGATTTATTATGAATTGGATTTTTATTGAATTGAGACAGAGATTGTAATTAACGATGGTTAAGTTGCTGACGAAGGACGTACATCATTGCATATTTGTAATATGAATTAACTGAGTAGTTAAGATTCACACATAATAGCTTAGTACGGGAAGATTTATTATGGTTTAAAAATTTATACATATAAAATATACATATAAATCTTTCGATTGGAAATGAGTTAATACTTCATAACTCGTTGATACAATATATTTGTCGTTGATTTTTAATGATGTCCACAATGATTCTTGAACTGGCAGAGTTTGTGATGTTACAGGTGTTGTTGATTCTGACGATATTGACAGCACTGACTGTGTTGATGATGCTACGGTCCTGTTGATGCTGTTGGTAAAACAATTCTAGCTTGTAAATCGTACACCATTTTCGATCAAAGTTTCTACTCTACCATCTCCGTTCACTCATCCGATTTACGGTCAGAATTAAATAATCTCTAAGATTTTGGATATTACATAACTGCCGCAGAGATATCTCTTCAATGAAGTTTATGAATTAATACTTCATCGTTTGTTGTTGTTGTTGTTGTTGATATTCTTGGATATTTACAGGGCGTATGACGTTGATATTTGAGATACAGATTGTGATGTTGCGGTGTGGGATGTGGATGTTGTTGTTGGTGGTGGTGATGGTACTGTTGGTGTTGCTGATGGTGGTACTATTTATGCTGCTGGTGCTGCTGCTGGTGTTTGTAAGCTTTGCACCATATTCTCCAAAGCCACTACCCGAGCGCGAAGCTCGTTGACTTCTTCTATTACACCGGGGTGATTTTCGGTTCGGACGAGCGGATAAATAAAATCTAGAATTTGGTGTAGTATGTAATCGTGACGAGATACTCAAAGAGAGAAAATGGTGTTTCGGATAGGTTCGCCGGTAAGTGCTTCAGGTTCTTCGCTAAGAGGGCAATGTGGTGGATGGATGGGATCACCTTCTTCTTGTCTCCAATGATTAAGAAGGCTACGAACCCATCCCCAATTCATCCAGAATAGATGATGACTAATTGGTTGATCCATTCCGGTCACACTGCTTTCAGAACTTGAGTGGAATTCCATTTCGGAATCCGAGGGACTTGAACTAATGACGAATTCCATTTCGTACGATTGAATAAAGAATTTTTCGATATGAAATGATTTTCCGGCTATCGGGTGGTATTCTAATTATATAGAGCAAAAGGTTTTGTAGATTACGGAGGAATTTACGGAATATGTCAGGCAAAGTTTACAGTAACAGATACGCTAAGATATGAATTAGCAGATACGCTAAGATATGAATTTTGTCTATACACTATTCATGCAATCAATGCAATAAGATGTGTCTAGACTAAGAATGATAAGCAGGTAATTTCCGACAAAAATGATGAGCAAAACTTTTGACATGCAGACACGGTCGAAGTCCAGACTCACTAATGCATCCTAATGACTATCAGTTAGACACACTAATGCAGACCTGGTTCGCTAAGACCACCGCTCTGATACCAACTGAAAGGACCCGTTCATATACATTATAAACGATTCACAATAGTTGATTACATCGCGAGGTATTTGACCTCTATATGATACATTTTACAAACATTGCATTCGTTTTTAAAAGACAAACTTTCTTTACAACGAAAGTTGACAGTATGCACACCATTTCATAATACATCCAACTATAATTAGCTTAATAATAATCTTGATGAACTCAATGACTCGAATGCAACGTCTTTCAAAATATGCCATGAATGACTCCAAGTAATATCCTTAAAATGAGCTAATGCACAGCGAAAGATTTCTTTAATACCTGAGAATAAAGATTTCTTCAATATTGTAGGAAAGTACGTAGACGCAACGGAGATGATAAACACTAGATTGACCTCACGAGCATACCCATGAACCATACCCATCACCTCCATAGCTATAACCCATAATTTCCTTAGCTTCGACTCTTTCAAAAAAACTATTTTGAAATCACTCGGACAACACTCCGTCGTAATATTTTATGTATACTAATAATATCTTGAAATAATACAGAGCAAATATATATATATATATATAGATATATATATATATATATATATATATATATATATATATATATATATATATATAAATCGATTGAGAGAGTTTAGAGAAATATATTTTCAAGTTTCTATGAAATAATGAAACCTATTGAATTCTAATTATAATAGATTTTTGAATTATTAAAGTGAATTATTAAAGTGAATTAAAGTATGAATTATTAAAGTGAATTATTAAAGTATAAATTATTAAAGTGAATTATTAAAGTATTAATTATTAAAGTGAATTATTAAAGTATGAATTATTAAAGTGAATTATTAAAGTATGAATTATTAAAGTGAATTATTAAAGTATGAATTATTAAAGTGAATTATTAAAGTTAAAGTAAAGTAAAAGTAAAGTAAAGGTAAAGTTAAAGTATAGTAAAAGTATAAAAACTATGTATGTATAATACGCGTATAAATATATATAATATTAATTTAAATCGTTATATATATTTAATAAAATAAAATATAAATATCGTTATATTTATTATACTGGTTAAGTAATGAGTTGTCAAAAGTGATTCTAGATATTTATAAAAATTATATACGTTTTAATAATAAAGTTCTTTTTAAACTGAAAACGTCTTTGTACGTTTGAAAATAGATTAATAGAATATTATGGAAACCAATTCTCCACTAACTTTTGTCTAACTTTCGTAAATGACACTTTTTATTTTTATTTATAAATAGCTTTACAAATTATTCTGAATATCGTTAAGAGGAATAGATTTTCTCAAATCATAGTGGACCTCTCAACAGAGACTTGTAATCATAATTCAATGTTTCTGATAATTCAATCATTTAATATATTTTTTTTAATTTCGTCGAAAATCATATTGAAACAAATACGTTCGTGTAAAGTATTATACGTTTAATACTTTATTAATATTCTCAAGTTATAATATATATATACATATACATATCTATTTATATATAACGGTTCGTGAATCGTCAGAATTTGGTCGAGGTTATAATGAATGTATGAACACAGTTTAAAATTCTTGAGATTTAACTTAACAAACTTTGCTTATCGTGTCAGAAAAATATAATGATTAAAGTTTAAATTTGGTTAGAAATTTCCGGGTCGTCACAGTTATAGTCCCATTTTTACTATCTAAATTATTTTAGGATGAGAATACATGCAAAATTTATAAAAGTTTTACAAAATACGCACAAGTTCATGGAACTACATTCTACGATTGTTTTATTATACCGGATATCTGTACTTATTATTATTATGCTTGGTAACCTAAGAATTAGTGAAAAACACTAATTGACGCGAATCCTAATGGTAGATCTACGGGCACCAACCACCCCTTTTTTGAATAGTGGAAATGCTTTAGTACTTCGAAGGGTCCTTGTCATACATTTGAATAGTGGAATGTATGATGCCAGATATATTAAGCGCTCTATGTTAAGGTCAGTTACCAGGCGACTCATCGTATGAATGATTTTTACAGTTGTAATGATCCTGCGCATTTAATTATATGAAATCTTGTGGCTTATTAAATATTATGATTATATTATATAGAAATTAAACCTATGACTCACCAACATTTTTGTTGACGTTTTAAGCATGTTTATTCTCAGGTGAATATTAAAAATGCTTCCGCTGTCGTATGCCAACCCAAGGTCAAGATTTGGAGTCGGCATATTTGTTTATATTTTTTTAAACTTGCATTCGGAATATTTGTTGTAATATATTTGATCATATTGTAATGGGTTGTGTAAAAACTTATTTATTTATGAAGATTGTCTTTGATAGACAATCTAAATTATGTCATTAAGACATTTATTCAATACAAAAGGTTATGGTTGTTTTAAAAACGAATGCAAGATTTGAAAACGTCTCATATAGAGGTCAAAACCTCGCAAAGAAACCAATTAATATGAAACGTTTATAATTAATATGAACGGGGCATTTCAGTTGATATCCGAGTGTTGGTCTTAGAGAATCAGAAAATTTTTCATTAGTGTGTCTAACTGATTTTTGATGCATTAGTGAGTCTGGACTTCGACCGTAATTGTTTTAAAAATGATTGCTTAATATAATTGTTGGAAACATAAGATTATTAACATATAAATATTATAAGATATATCATTATCTTAACGTGCCTGCTATTATGTGATAGATGACTTCATCCGATCATATAAGAATCTCTAGTGATTCAGATTTCATTTACTTATCAAGTGATTTGGAGGCTGAGTCATAGCACACGACTTATGAACCAATGGAAAAGTTAACTTTTGGTGCTACCATTAAAGTGGAAAATTGATGGGAAAATTGGGAAGATTTACAATTGCCAGTAGAGGTACCAGAAGAGGATCCAGAAGAAGATCCCGAAGAGGAACCCGAAGAAGAGGATCCTGAAGAAGTTGTGGAAATTACTGAACCACAACGTGATTTGGGAAAATCTTTGGCTGTTATACCCAATCCCAAACCCGATGAACCTATTATGACCCAAAATGTTTGTGATCATCCACCCGAACCACCTAAGAGACCAGTTTATAAAATGACCGCTCGTATAACGACTGTTGGTTTTGCTCCCAAACAATTAGCCGAAAGAACCAATTGGGAGGAATTGGAAAAAGAACTATCCAAACGAAAATCTAAACGTTTGGCCAAGAAAGAAACAACGTTAACATCTAAGAAATCTCGCCGTTCTTGAACTATCGGCATCTATCCTGTATTCCATGCATTGTGAAATATGTATTATATTGTGTGTTTAAGTTTGTAAGAAAATCCGCAATGTAATTTTTCTTATGATTGTATAATAATAAGAATAAGAGTGGAAGGTTTATTATTATTATTACAACTTATTATTATGTAGTAACGTAATAACTTACCATAGTTTTTCATATTCGAATTTTAGTAGTTAATTTGTGTGTTAGCTGCTAAGTATGAACATTATTACAATTATAAAATGCTAATATGAAGAAAAGGCTTTTATAATAATAAGTTCATATTAAGCTACAAAATACTTTTTGGCTACTTCTAAAAATTCTATATGATTAACTCATTTGGTTATTTTTGAAGGAAATGGCTCCTCCAGCTACTAGACAACAACAATTGAACACAGAAGAACTTCAAGCTTCGCTGCAAATGTGGCTGCAGTGGTGAATGCAATGAACAACAATAACCAATCGAGTTCCAGCAGTAGAGGAAACAATGGCAACTGGATAGGATGTTCCTACAAAGCTTTTATCGCCTGCAAACCCAATGAGTTTGAAGGAACCGAAGGACCTGTTGGACTAAAGCGGTGGACATAGAAGGTTGAAGCTGTGTTCGCAATCAGTAACTGCGTAGAAGAGGATAAAGTTAAGTATGCCACACATACTTTCAGGGGTACTGCTTTGACATGGTGGAATACCTACATGGATTACGTAGGACAGAATACCGCCTACGCACTTCCATGGTCCGCTTTCAAGCACATGATGACGGAAGAGTACCGTCCCAGAACCGAAATCAACAAGCTCAAGGCAGAGCTTAAAGCACTGACAACCTAAGGGTTAGATGTCACTACCTACGAGCGACGTTTCAATGAACTGGCTTTAATGTGTCCTGGAGCATTTGAGGACGAAGAAGCAAAAATTGAAGCATTCATAAAAGGGTTACCGGAACGAATCCAAGAGCATGTAGGTGCTAATGACCCTGCAACCATGCAGAAAGTGAGCCGTATAGCCCACAAATTGATAGGCCAAATTACAGGAAGGATAAAGAAAGAAGCGGCTGTAACAACCCGTCCTAATCCTCCTGGACGAAGCCATCAATATTTAGTCCCATTGCGAGGTACTGTCCTAAATATGCAGGAATGACTCCAAGTAATATGAGCAAATGCAAAGCGGAAGACTTCTTTCATACCTGAGAATAAACATGCTTAAAAGTGTCAACCAAAAGGTTGGTGAGTTCATAGGTTTATCATAACAATCATTTTAATATATTAATAGACCACAAGATTTCCGTTTACATAAACGTTTTAATAAAAATATTCTAAGTGGTTGAGCAGTTGGTAACCATACTTAACATTTAATCAACGTCGCATATTCCCTTTATTATGAAATCTCATTACACTGTACCAAGTGTAGTCACTGAAACGAAGTACTGTGCAACCGTTGAATACTGGTCGTCCAGCCCGGTTGGGGTTGTCTTGTAGTGACCCGAACTTTTCCATGTTTATATATATTAATTGAGATTGATATTTACATGACTAAATGTTTCCAACGTGTTAAGCAATCAAACTTGTTAAGACTTGATTAAATGAAATAAGTTTCATATAGACAATTGATCACCCAAGTTGACCGGCGATTCACGAACGTTACAAAATTGTAAAAACTACATGTTGTGGTATATATAGATATATATATATGGTTGACATGAGATTATGATGAGTAAGTATCTCACTAAGTATATTAACAATGTATGATATATATAAGAAATCAGATTACTAAGCTAAGAAACTCGAAATGATATATATAACGATTATCATTATGATAACGTCTACTAAATATATATGTATCATATTAAGATATTTATACACTATATTTAACATGATAAAATGATATTTAAATATATCATTAAGTGTGTTAACAATGAACTACATATGTAAAAACAAGACTACTAACTCAAGAATTACGAAATGAGACTTATATGTAACGATTATCGTTGTAACGATATTTTAATGTATATATCATATTAAGAGATATTCATAAATAATAATATCATGATAATATAATAATTTAACATCTCATTTGATATAATAAACATTGGGTTAACAACATTAATTGAGATCGTTAACTTAAAGGTTTCAAAACAACACTTAAATGTAACGACTAACGAAGACTTAAAGACTCCATTAGAATGTATATACATGTTATATTTTGATATGTATTCTTACACTTTTTAAAGACTTCAAGACATATATCAAAGTACTTCTACTTAACAAAAATGCTTACAATTACATCCTCGTTCAGTTTCATCAACAATTCTACTCGTATACACCAGTATTCGTACTCGTACAATACACAGCTTTTAGATGTATGTACTATTGGTATATACACTCCAATGATCAGCTCTTAGCAGCCCATGTGAGTCACCTAACACATGTGGGAACCATCATTTGGCAACTAGCATGAAATATCTTATAAAATTACAAAAATATTAGTAATCATTCATGACTTATTTACATGAAAACAAAATTACATATCCTTTATATCTAATCCATATGCCAACTAACAAAAACACCTACAAACACTTTCATTCCTCAATTTTCTTCATCTAATTGATCTCTCTCAAGTTCCATCTTCAAGTTCTAAGTGTTCTTCATAAATTTTATAAGTATAGTTTCATAAAAATCAAGAATACTTCCAAGTTTGCAAGTCTACTTCCAAGCTTTCTAATCCATTCCAAGTAATCATCTAAGATCAAGGAACCTTTGTTATTTATAGTAGGTTATCTTTCTAATTCAAGGTAATATTCATATTCAAACTTTGATTCAATTTCTACAACTATAACAATCTTATTTCGAGTGAAAATCTTACTTGAACTGTTTTCGTGTCATGATTCTGCTTCAAGAACTTTCAAGCCATCCACGGATCCTTTGAAGCTAGATCCCTTTTTCTCATTTCCAGTAGTTTTATCCAGAAAACTTGAGGTAGTAATAATGTTCATAACATCATCCGATTCATACATATAAAGCTATCTTATTCGAAGGTTTAAACTTGTAATCACTAGAACATAGTTTAGTTAATTCTAAACTTGTTCGCAAAAAAAAGTTAATCCTTATAACTTGACTTTTAAAATTAAATAAACACATGTTCTATATCTATATGATATACTAACTTAATGATTTAAAACTTGGAAACACGATGAACACCATAAAATCGGATATACGCCGTCGTAGTGAAACCGGGGGCTGTTTTGGTTTGGATAATTAAAAACTATGATAAACTTTGATTTAAAAGTTATTCTTCTGGGAAAATGATTTTTCATATGAACATGAAACTATATCCAAAAATCTTGGTTAAACTCAAAGTGAAAGTATGTTTTTCAAAATGGTCATCAAGATGTCGTTCTTTCGACGAAAATGACTACCTCTTTAGTAATTGACATGTAAGTTAAATTTTAGACTCTAAACCTATACTTTTTCTATTTAGATTCTTAAATTAGAGTTCAATATGAAACCATAGCAAATTGATTCACTCAAAATGGATTTAAAATGAAGAAGTTATGGGCAAAACAAGATTGGATATTTTTGATCTTTTTAGCTACGGAAAATGTTTAACAAATCTATACAAATCATATCCTAGCTAACTTATTGTAACGACCCGGATTTTTCCGATCGTTTTACACTTATAAGATTAATATTTACATAAATTAAACCTTACCAACATGATAAGCAATTCAAACTGTTAAGACTTATGTTTTTGAAAAGAGTTTCACACAACGTTTGACCGTCCAATTTGATCGATGATATCACGAACTATATAACACACGATAATTATACGATTATGTATATGTACATATCTATACATATTTAACATGATTTAAGGATGGTTTAACATTTCATTGTGAACTAACAACAATGAGTTATAAGTATACTTTGAGACCACTAACTTAAGTTTTCAAAACGATAACTATATGTAACGTTCTTTGACATATATACTTACAATCTATAATGTGTTGATGATCTATGTAACCAATATGATTTAAGTGTAATGGGATTAATTTGTAACCAAAATAATCTTGATAAATACCGAACAAGTTTGGGGAAGTGTGGAGTGCACACTTGTTTGAACTTATCTTGATTATGACAGGGGTTCAGGGGCAGCGCCCCCGATAAGCGGGGTCCAAGGGGTGGCAACCCCTGGCGGGGTCCAAGGGGCAGAGCCCCTGGCTGGGGCAATGTAGTGACCCGAACTTTTCCATGTTTATATATATTAATTGAGATTGATATTTACATGATTAAATGTTTCCAACATGTTAAGCAATCAAACTTGTTAAGACTTGATTAATTGAAATATGTTTCATATAGACAATTGACCACCCAAGTTGACCGGTGATTCACGAACGTTAAAACTTGTAAAAACTATATGATGACATATATATGGATATATATATAGTTAAAATGATACTATGATAAGTAAATATATCATTAAGTATATTAACAATGAACTACATATGTAAAAACAAGACTACTAACTTAATGATTTTTAAACGAGACATATATGTAACGATTATCGTTGTAAAGACATTTAATGTATATATATCATATTAAGAGATATTCATACATGATAATATCATGATAATATAATAATTTAAAATCTCATTTGATATTATAAACATTGGGTTAACAACATTTAACAAGATCGTTAACCTAAAGGTTTCAAAACAACACTTACATGTAACGACTAACGATGACTTAACGACTCAGTTAAAATGTATATACATGTAGTGTTTTAATATGTATTTATACACTTTTGAAAGACTTCAATACACTTATCAAAATAATTCTACTTAACAAAAATGCTTACAATTACATCCTCGTTCAGTTTCATCAACAATTCTACTCGTATGCACCCGTATTCGTACTCGTACAATACACAGCTTTTAGATGTATGTACTATTGGTATATACACTCCAATGATCAGCTCTTAGCAGCCCATGTGAGTCACCTAACACATGTGGGAACCATCATTTGGCAACTAGCATGAAATATCTCATAAAATTACAAAAATATGAGTAATCATTCATGACTTATTTACATGAAAACAAAATTACATATCCTTTATATCTAATCCATACACCAACGACCAAAAATACCTACAAACACTTTCATTCTTCAATTTTCTTCATCTAATTGATCTCTCTCAAGTTCTATCTTCAAGTTCTAAGTGTTCTTCATAAATTCCAAAAGTTCTAGTTTCATAAAATCAAGAATACTTTCAAGTTTGCTAGCTCACTTCCAATCTTGTAAGGTGATCATCCAACCTCAATAAATCTTTGTTTCTTACAGTAGGTTATCATTCTAATACAAGGTAATAATCATATTCAAACTTTGGTTCAATTTCTATAACTATAACAATCTTATTTCAAGTGATGATCTTACTTGAACTTGTTTTCGTGTCATGATTCTGCTTCAAGAACTTCGAGCCATCCAAGGATCCATTGAAGCTAGATCCATTTTTCTCTTTTACAGTAGGTTTATCCAAGGAACTTAAGGTAGTAATGATGTTCATAACATCATTCGATTCATACATATAAAGCTATCTTATTCGAAGGTTTAAACTTGTAATCACTAGAACATAGTTTAGTTAATTCTAAACTTGTTCGCAAACAAAAGTTAATCCTTCTAACTTGACTTTTAAAATCAACTAAACACATGTTCTATATCTATATGATATGCTAACTTAATGATTTAAAACCTGGAAACACGAAAAATACCGTAAAACCGGATTTACGCCGTCGTAGTAACACCGCGGGCTGTTTTGGGTTAGTTAATTAAAAACTATGATAAACTTTGATTTAAAAGTTGTTATTCTGAGAAAATGATTTTTATTATGAACATGAAACTATATCCAAAAATTATGGTTAGACTCAAAGTGGAAGTATGTTTTCTAAAATGGTCATCTAGACGTCGTTCTTTCGACTGAAATGACTACCTTTACAAAACGACTTGTAACTTATTTTTCCGACTATAAACCTATACTTTTTCTGTTTAGATTCATAAAATAGAGTTCAATATGAAACCATAGCAATTTTATTCACTCAAAACGGATTTAAAATGAAGAAGTTATGGGTAAAACAAGATTGGATAATTTTTCTCATTTTAGCTACGTGAAAATTGGTAACAAATCTATTCCAACCATAACTTAATCAACTTGTATTGTATATTATGTAATCTTGAGATACCATAGACACGTATACAATGTTTCGACCTATCATGTCGACACATCTATATATATTTCGGAACAACCATAGACACTCTATATGTGAATGTTGGAGTTAGCTATACAGGGTTGAGGTTGATTCCAAAATATATATAGTTTGAGTTGTGATCAATACTGAGATACGTATACACTGGGTCGTGGATTGATTCAAGATAATATTTATCGATTTATTTCTGTACATCTAACTGTGGACAACTAGTTGTAGGTTATTAACGAGGACAGCTGACTTAATAAACTTAAAACATCAAAATATATTAAAAGTGTTGTAAATATATTTTGAACATACTTTGATATACATGTATATATTGTTATAGGTTCGTGAATCAACCAGTGGCCAAGTCTTACTTCCCGACGAAGTAAAAATCTGTGAAAGTGAGTTATAGTCCCACTTTTAAAATCTAATATTTTTGGGATGAGAATACATGCAGGTTTTATAAATGATTTACAAAATAGACACAAGTACGTGAAACTACATTCTATGGTTGAATTATCGAAATCGAATATGCCCCTTTTTATTAAGTCTGGTAATCTAAGAATTAGGGAACAGACACCCTAATTGACGCGAATCCTAAAGATAGATCTATTGGGCCTAACAAACCCCATCCAAAGTACCGGATGCTTTAGTACTTCGAAATTTATATCATATCCGAAGGGTGTCCCGGAATGATGGGGATATTCTTATATATGCATCTTGTTAATGTCGGTTACCAGGTGTTCACCATATGAATGATTTTTATCTCTATGTATGGGATGTGTATTGAAATATGAAATCTTGTGGTCTATTATTATGATTTGATATATATAGGTTAAACCTATAACTCACCAACATTTTTTGTTGACGTTTTAAGCATGTTTATTATTCTCAGGTGATTATTAAGGGCTTCCACTGTCGCATACTTAAATAAGGACGAGATTTGGAGTCCATGCTTGTATGATATTGTGTAAAAACTGCATTCAAGAAACTTATTTTGTTGTAACATATTTGTATTGTAAACCATTATGTAATGGTCGTGTGTAAACAGGATATTTTAGATTATCATTATTTGATAATCTACGTAAAGCTTTTTAAAACCTTTATCTATGAAATAAAGGTTATGGTTTGTTTTAAAAATGAATGCAGTCTTTGAAAAATGTCTCATATAGAGGTCAAAACCTCGCAACGAAATCAATTAATATGGAACGTTTTTAATCAATAAGAACGGGACATTTCAGTTGGTATCCGAGCGTTGGTCTTAGAGAACCAGAATTTTGCATTAGTGTGTCTTATCGAGTTTGTTAGGATGCATTAGTGAGTCTGGACTTCGACCGTGTTTACTTGAAAAATGATTGCTTAACAAATTTTGTTGGAAACTATATATTTTTAACATGTGAATATTATGTGATATATTAATCTCTTAACGCGTTTGATATTATGTGATAGATGTCTACCTCTAGAACAAGTCCCATTGACTCACCTAATAATAATGAAGAGTCAAATGTAAATTGGAATGATTCGTGGACTGATTCACAAGTTCCCGAAGAGGAACCGGAAGAAGAGTCGGAACCGGAAGAAGAATCGGAACCGGAAGAAGAATCGGAACCGGATGAAGAAATAGAACCGGTTGGGGAAATAATTAAACGGTTAAGTAAAAGAAAATCCTCAACCAACCGACCAAGGTTAATTATGGTCAATGGTGTTTCCGCCAAGGAAGCAAAATATTGGAAGGATTACTAATTCTCCGATGAATCGGATTCCGACGAGAATTCCGATGATGTTATAGAAATTACCCCAACTGAATTTAAAAAGGCAAAAGAAAATAATAAGGGAAAGGGCATAAAATAGAGAAATCTAATTCCAACCCCGATGAACTTTATATGTATCGTCAACCCCCGAAGTCCTTAAGTTGTAACAATGACCCGGGAACCTCTAAACCACCAGGTTTTTCTAAACCAATGTGGATCACGACGGCTCGTATTAGGGGAACATCATATATCCCTAGAAACTTGGCAAAACGAACCAAAACCGAAGAAGAAGAAACAAGCGAGTCGGAATAAGATAGTTGTATTCGTGTGGTGTAATATATGTAATATAGTGTGCTTATGCTTTATGATATATGTAAAAATTGCTTGTATTAATAAGTATATTTTTTTATAAATCTAACTCTTGTCTATTTTACATTATAAAAACACAAAATGGATAGACAATCCAATATTTTAAGAGACCTGCCCGGAGACATGATTGATGAAATCTTGTCTAGAGTCGGTCAGAATTCTTCGGCACAACTATTTAAGGCGAGATCAGTTTGTAAGATATTCGAAGAACGTTCCAAGAATGCCTTGGTTTATAAAAGGCTTTCGTTCGAAATATGGGGGATATCACATTGGGAAATCCATAAGTTACGAAGTGTTTACTTTGACGCATATATTGCGGGGAACCCAAATGCTATTTTACGCAATGGGTTAAGAAATTATTTTGACTCAATATATCCGAATATTGGACTTCGTGATTTAGAAAAAGCGGCTAACATGCAACATAAAGAAGCATGTTATGCTTACGGATTAGTAATGTTCGCTTCTCACCAAAGTGAGAACAAGAACATCGGGCTACAACTATTAAACAAAACGTTCCCACAAGTGACGGAGTCGGTAATTGGGGTAAGAAATGAGGTTTTTAGATTGTTACGGGACTGTTGGACATTACGTAACCCTCGTCCCTTTGACGACGTTACAACACGTTGTCTTATCAACGGCCATAACGGTTATGTTCCACAAGACCAAGGATGGGAAGTAATCCTAGTAAAACCAGAATGCATGACTTGTTTCTGGACGTATGAATTACGTGTCTTTATTGCCTTTGCTGAACGACTTGTGTACTAGCTAGAATTATCTTCACAACCATCTTGTATCAAATTTATTGTGTGCTATATTTCATGCTATATGTAAAATAAGCGGTATTGTAAGTTTCTAAAATATTGTGTAAAAGTTTGAACGCGAAATATTATTATAATCAGTTTTTCATATAGAATTGTAGTAGTTGAATTGTATATTAGCTACTAAGTATGAACTTAACGGGTATGTACTACCCGAATTTAAACTTATAAAACGCTAATATGAAGAAAAAGCTTTTATAAATGAGTTCATATTATGCTACGAAATACTATTAACTACTCTTAATATTCTGTATGATTAACTTGTTCCATTTAACTATTTTGAAGGAAATGGCACCGACTACTCGACATACCGTGAATATGAATGAAGAGGAATTCCGTACTTTTCTAGCTTCAAACATAGCCGCAGTACAGGCTGCGCTACATACCAACAATAACCTTGGATCTAGCAGTACAGGAAATCGTGTAGGATGCACCTACAAAGAATTCACTGCCTGCAAACCTTTGGAATTTGATGGAACCGAAGGACCGATCGGATTGAAACGGTGGACCGAGAAGGTTGAATCGGTGTTTGCCATAAGTAAGTGTACTGAAGAGGACAAAGTGAAGTACGCTACGCATACCTTCACAGGTTCTGCGTTAACCGTGGTCAGCATTCAAGCACTTGATGAACGAGAAGTACTGTCCCAGAACCGAGGTCAATAAGCTCAAGACAGAACTTAGAGGGTTACGAACCCAAGGATTTGATATTACCACGTACGAAAGACGATTCACAGAATTGTGCCTATTGTGTCCGGGAGCATTCGAAGATGAGGAAGAGAAGATCGACGCGTTTGTGAAAGGATTACCGGAAAGAATCCAAGAAGATATAAGTTCACACGAGCCCGCCTCCATACAACAGGCATGTAGAATGGCTCACAAACTAGTGAACCAGATTGAAGAAAGAATTAAAGAACAGACTGCTGAAGAGGCCAATGTGAAGCAAGTCAAAAGAAAGTGGGAGGAAAACGGTGATAAGAATCACCAATACAACAACAACAGCAATTATAACAATAATCGCAACAACTATCCTAACAATCGCAACATCAATCGCAACTACAACAAACGGCCCAACAACAACAACAACAACAGCAACCACAACAATCATCTTAACAACAATAATAACCGCAACAACAACAACAATCAGAAGCAGCTATGCCAAAGGTGTGAAAAGTATCACTCGGGGTTCTGCACCAAATTTTGCAACAAGTGTAAAAGAAATGGTCATAGTGCGGCGAAGTGTGATGTCTACGGACCAGGGGTTAACAGAACGAAAGGAACAAATGGTGTCGGAACGAGTAATGGCGGCGCAAGTAGTGTCGGAGCAAGTTATGCCAATGTAGTTTGTTATAAATGTGGAAAACCGGGCCACATTATTAGAAATTGCCCAAACCAGGAGAACACGAATGGACAAGGCCGCGGAAGAGTTTTCAATATTAATGCGGCAGAGGCACAGGAAGACCCGGAGCTTGTTACGGGTACGTTTCTTATTGACAATAAATCTGCTTACGTTTTATTTGATTCGGGTGCGGATAGAAGCTATATGAGTAGAGATTTTTGTGCTAAATTAAGTTGTCCATTGACGCCTTTGGATAGTAAATTTTTACTCGAATTAGCAAATGGTAAATTAATTTCAGCAGATAATATATGTCGGAATCGAGAAATTAAACTGGTTAGCGAAACATTTAAGATTGATTTGATACCAGTAGAGTTAGGGAGTTTTGATGTGATAATCGGTATGGACTGGTTGAAAGAAGTGAAAGCAGAGATCGTTTGTTACAAAAATGCAATTCGCATTATACGAGAAAAAGGAAAACCCTTAATGGTGTACGGAGAAAAGGGCAACATGAAGCTACATCTTATTAGTAATTTGAAGGCACAAAAACTAATAAGAAAAGGTTGCTATGCTGTTCTAGCACACGTCGAGAAAGTACAAACTGAAGAAAAGAGCATCAATGATGTTCCCATTGCAAAAGAATTTCCCGATGTATTTCCGAAAGAATTACCGGGATTACCCCCACATCGATCCGTTGAATTTCAAATAGATCTTGTACCAGGAGCTGCACCAATAGCTCGTGCTCCTTACAGACTCGCACCCAGCGAGATGAAAGAACTACAAAGCTGTGACGAACCGGAAATTTCTGACCAAATTTAAGCTTAACCTTTATATGGTTTCGACACGATAGGCAAAGTCTGTTAAACTGAATCTCAAAATTTTTGAACTATTTCATATATTTAATTACCCTTCGACCATTCTCGACGATTCACGAACAACAACCTATAAATATATATATATATATATATATATATATATATATATATATATATATATATATATATATATACATATATTCAGTGCTATTAATTGCTGTGGACTCTATAATATATGGCCAAGAAGTAAAATTCCCCAGTGGGCCAAGCAAAACTTTCAACTAATTCAGATGAATACTTTCTTTCGTGTTTAAATAGAGATGGAATAGTGGAACACATATATGCAAGTGTCGATGTGGAACTTATATCCCATACTATTTTTCTAACTTAATTAATATTATCTCTAACTCCTCTATCTTTTAAACATGTGTTATTTACTAGGTTTTAATTCTTCAAATCAAAATTCAACTAACATCGATTAATTTATTTTTGACCCACACTTATACTCTATCAATGAATGCGTAGCCTTTATACAATCTTTCTTTTAATGAGAATGGGCATAGAATTTAATGGTAAGAGTAACTATGAGATGATATCTTTTATACGATGTTCCAACTTAGTATAATAAATATTGTAGATGTAAACCTTTAAATCAATGAACAGTTTGATCGATTATTAACTCAACATTTATTTTTTTTATATATAAAAGTTAAACAATGGACATCATTGTCGACATAGCCCGACCTACCAAACTTTTACTCAAGTCTAAAAGTGGTAACTACTAAAACCTTCAAAGGCCAAAAATTGTAAACCCAAAAATTCTAATTGTTACTTTACCACAAATCCCATAAAAAAAAAATAATAATAAAAAATTTAAATAAATGAGGCAGCTCTTATATTAAGCACGTTTGATTATTTTGACAAATTTTAATACTCCGTACATCTTACTTGGGACTGAAAATAGGTAACAGACAAACTTTTTACGACTAATTTTATAAAGCTTAGACCCAAAATAAATAATCGTATTCAATTAAAAATGGGATTTTTATATGTACTTCTACCCGTGAATTATTAGCAATGGAGCACAATATATCAATTCGTGTAAATATGTCGATAGAGTGAAGACAAGGAGGCTGTGAATTATTTGTGAATTATTGTTGCTCACTCGCTTCTCTTAACTTTTCAATTGATATTATGATATTTTTATTATTATATTATTATTAATGTTGTTATATATGCACAATCATGCACAACCACTACTAGTACTCATTTCCTTCTATTTGCTTGACAATCATCATTTTTTTTCCACTTTGGCCAAGAACCACACCAACCCACTATTCCGTAATATTCAGTTCTTTTACAAACCACCAAACATCACAACAAACCACCACTATCTTCATCAATTTCTTAAAGTTGATCACACCCATAAAGATTACCACTATTTTTTTTATATTTAAATATATATGAGATGTTAAAACTTAAAAATTTTGCTAACAATATAATTATATTTTAAACTATAAATTCTATATTTTACATTTTAGTTGGTTAGTTTTTTTTTCCTAAAACAAAAGTATAATTATTATAGACATGTGCACATTTTTTTTTTACCACTCGTTCTAAGCTGTCATGATAAAAATAAATATTTTAACATTATCCTATAAGTATGGAATTTTTACATGACTTTTTTTACCATTAATTATTGGTATGGAATATAAAAAAACTAGAAGAATTTTATTTTTGGATTGGTTTCAGATTCAAAATTTGTTAAAGTGGGTTATAATCAAACAATTTTTCTTGTCCATCTTATGTATCAATCAATTCGAAGATATCAACTTCAAGTTGATTAATTAGTAAATGTCTTAATCACCTAGAGCAAATGTATCACAAGATGATTAAACAAAATTTGTCACAACTAGACTTTTGTGTACAAGTTGGAATGTTAAACTTTATATATAATGAGTTTTTGTCAAGTAGAACACACACACACACGCATTCTTGAAAATAGATACCATATTATTATTTTTTTTCTCTTTAACATACGCAAAACATACTCAGTATCAAGTTATTTTATTTATTATTATTATTATTATTATTATTATTATTATTATTATTATTATTATTATTATTATTATTATTATTATTATTATTATTATTATTATTATTATTATTATTATTATTATTATTATTATTAATATACTATAAACAAGGTTATATATGGGTGTTTTTAATTCAGGTTATATATGGGTGTTTTTAATTCGGGTTTCAAACCATTTAAAACTAAGGAATTTATGGGTTATAGCTAAGGAGGTTATGAGTATTGTTCGGAGGTATTGTTCAAGAATCAAAGGCTAACCTTTCATTTGTCATCCCCGTTGCGTCTGAATACTTTCTTACAATATTGAACCACAATATTGATATGTGAGTTTCATTTGCTCCCTTTTTAATTGCTTTTGCAATGTATATTTTTGGGCTGAGAATACATGCGCTGTTTTATAAATGTTTTACGAAATAGGCACAAGTACTGAAACTAATTCTATGTGGGTTTAAATCAGAAATATACCCTTAGCTTGGTAACATTAAACTACTTGTCTATGTACGGTAGGCGCGAATCCTAAAGATAGATCTATTGGGCCTGACAAACCCCATCCTGACTATGGGATGCTTTAGTACTTCGAGGTCATTTAAAACACACCTGATCGGGTGTACTTCAGAGGGTAAAACATGAACGTTAAGGCTTGTTACCGGGTGCCTACAACTTATAGAATACTTTTATACACTTGCGAGTGTACATATATTTATAAACGAAAATCTTGTGGTCTATTAATATATTGAAATGATTATCATGATAAACCTATGAACTCACCAACCTTTTGGTTGACACTTTTAAGCATGTTTATTCTCAGGTACAAATTAAGCCTTCCACTGTGCATTTGCTCATTTTAAGGACATTACTTGGTGTCGATCATCGCAATGGGACCAAATATTGACGACTTCGTCCAGGAGGATTAGGACGGGTTATCACAGTTGGTATCAGAGCGGTGGTCTTAGCGAACCAGGTCTTGCATTAGTATGTCTAATTGATAGTCGTTAGGATGCATTAGTGAGTCTGGACTTCGACCGTGTTTGCATGTCAAAAGTTTTGCTTATCATTTTTGTCGAAAATCATCTGCTTATCATCCTTAAGAAATTACCTGCTCATTATTCTTAGTCTAGACACGTTTTACTGCATTGATTGCATGAATAGTGTATAGACAAATCCATATCTTAGCGTATCTATTACTGTAGACTTTATCTGACATGTTTCCTTAATTTCCTCCGTAATCTACGGGATCTTCTGTATTATATTAGATATTCTATATAATTAGAATATTATTCGATAACCGAAAAACATTTCATATCGAAAATCCTCTAACTGATCATAAGAGATGGATCCTACACCTAGCTTGGATTCCATTGGTTTCGGAAGCAATTTTGAGATGTGTATTGAAGTAGACTCCGAAGTCAATGAACCCGAAGTGTCTCCACCGTTTAGCTATTTTTCTTTCTGGAGGAGATGGGGGTGGGTCCGAGACTTACTCACTCGATGGAGAAATGAAGAAGGCGAGCCTTACCGCGAACCAAACTTACCTCCTAACATCGAAGAAAATGATGTACTCACCTGTGAACCTATGCGCAACACTGTATTCACCCTTCTTGCTAAAGTTTTCCACCTCGAAGGTCGCATTACTGAAATCTCAGAAAATATTCAACCTCTACTTCCGAATACCAATCGAAGGGGAATATTAGAAGAAGTTAGGGAACTTCGAATTGATAATCAAGATCTATCGAATCAGATGAGTGGATGGATAGAAATGATAGAGGGTAGAATAGAAACCCTGACAAGAATGGTGCGTGATTTACAAGCTATACTTACTACACCAACATCATCACCAACCTTAGCACCAACAACACTTGTAGCACCGACAGCAACAGTACCACCATCAGCAGCACCAGCAGCATAACCAGTACCAACAACAACAACTTCATCACACGTCTCAACCTCGCAATCTATACCTCAAGCATAATCATCGTTCTACGAATCGTTCTACATAAACTATCTTCGTCCTTCATGGTGATTATATAATCTATAATGTTTTAGAGATTATATACTCTAGTTCTAGCAGTAAATCTGATGAGTTTAATATCACATTGACTCATTAAATCGATAATTACGTCTGAAGAAAATATATATGTATATATATTTTCATAAAGATTGTAATTAAAATTTTTATTGTACAAACTGTTAATGGTGAAAATATTTTAACGGGTAGGTAATACCCGAAGAATATTTAGATTTTGCATTAGTAAATTACACTGTACATTCTTCGAATCTAATTCAACAGTCATTTACTATCCTATTTACAACCACCGATATACGCATCCGTTCACCACAGAATAACCATTTTCATTCAAATTTCATACTTGAATTTTGACCTATCAGAATCCAACAAGTGGCATAATGAAGAAAACATTGTACAAAATAAAATTTGTTAGAAACAAACAAATTAACTATGAGAAAAATTTTGTTAAGAATCCACGCTAACTGTTCCTAGCTAACTGTTCCTAGCTAACTAATTACATTTTATTTATCGCAATTTATTTATCGCAATTTATTTATCGCAATTTATATTCTCGCAATTTTATTTATTGTCATTTAATTTCTATTATTTATTTTACGCACTTTAAATATCGGGACACGTATACAAAGTTTTGACATATCATATCGACGCATCTATATATATTATTTGGAATAACCATAGACACTCTATATGTTGTAATGATCGAGTTCACTATACAGGGTTGGGGTTGATTCTTAAATAATATATATACTTTGAGTTGTGATCGAGTCTGAGACATGTACACGGGTCACGATACGTATTAATTAATTCGAATATTATATATTAAACTTTATATGAATTATTGGACTGTCAACTGTGGACTATCGACTGTGGACTAATAATATTGGACAATTAAAATGAATTAAAATATTGATTATAATATATGAAACCAAACAATTCTTCAAGTTTGCCACTTGATTTCATCTTAAACCTCATTTGTATCTTGACGATTACAATCTACGTCAAAACCTTTCATGATTCTTAAAAACACCTCAATTGAGAGGATGAACCAACCGCACTCCATCTACGGAAGAAAAGATTGATGTATATAGTTATGCACCCGAAAACACTCGGAACCTGAGTAAACATTTAACACGTAACTGTGCTAACTCCTTTAACGTTATTATTATCGAAAATAACTTTGCAACTCCTGTTCGAAAATAGCTAATTTTGTCACAGCTCCAGCAAGACAACTTCGACTTTTCGTTCGAAACAACCTTATTATAACCTTGATATATATGCATGCACTTTTATTGTTACCGGAGAACCTTTCATATTTCACTATAGTACCATCAGCGTTTAATCATCTAAAAACACAATTCTCCTTAAACCACCTCGGATTGATAACCGATGATTCAGATATCGTAGCATTAAATGTAGAGGAAACAGAAAAATTGTAGATGGTCTAAACGGCCAAAAGTTTGATGATAAAGAAGGGAGTGTTAGTAATGCTCGATAGAAAACTTGGTACTGAAAAACAGATTGATCAAACCATGAAGTAGACCACGACCAAATTACAAGTACTAAACTTGTACATTAAGAATCCTGATGATACTGTTTCTGATGAAACCTTTAGCGAATACCTTGCTTCTGACTCCAAACTCTTGCGGACAAATTTTCTTCACCATCCTTTGATATTAGAAATTCCAAGATATCGTTATATTTTTCATTATAAATATTAAATATCTTCCATATTTCTGAAGATATTTTCATAACTATTCTTATCTAAAATCATTAATCTCTTCGTGCTATCAGTGTTACATCATATAGAAACTGTTAGTTTCTATATTCTGTAAACTTTCGAGCTTAAAATATGAATGTTATTGAAGTAATGTTGGAAACTGATGTATGAGTTAGTATAATATAATTACACTTGATCAACATGATTATATTATAATAAGTCATGCTGAGTTTCTAAATGGAACGTGATGATTCACAGATCATAACGTCGTCATGTGCCATGTTACACGACTCTTACATTTTGTCTAATCTATAAACATATCAAGAACATGTTCTTCTTGATAGTCCTATCTTTCCTTGAATTCTGATAATTTGACAAGTCATATTGTGCTATTACCATTTCTTTCTTATAACATTAACTGTGTTCATTCTGAAATTTATATCTGCGAATTCTGGACCATTATCAACAGTCCTTAAACACAAAAAGAGGAAGCGAAGGGATAAAACTTCGAAATAGAAATTAGAGTATAAATCGCAGCATATAAGAGGGAGTATTGACTGTGGATGACAATGATTATAGGAAACAAAAATAGGGACATTGAAATATAAGGGGAGATATAAAGCCGATGACAACACATAAATTACAAACCGTGTATATCAATGTTTATCGTCACATAAAGACACGGGAGAATTAAAAGCATTATAACCCCAAGGGCAAAGTAGAAGTAAGCAGATTCCTCTGGAGGAAGTTGGAAAAGGAGAATGATTGTTACAATAGTAAGGGTGAGGGCAAGGATTAGAACTGGATTAAGCATTTTCACAATCTTTTGAATTTGGAAATTAAGTATAGGAATGGTAAAAGATACGAAACGGAAGAAGTTAATTTATAGTGAAATATTTGATAGAGGAATTAAGGCAGATCTCCGCATTTAATTAGAGAATCATAATATTCTTATTCGCCAACGAATCAAATCTTTTAGATTCTGAAGATTTTCTTCAAACCCCTTGAATTCCGGAATTTAACCAATACCACGTCGAAAGTTAAGACGAAACTCTATTTTTTTTTATTCCAATTTTTTTTGTGATAGCTTCACTCGTACTCTTCATATAAACGAATTGTTTTATTCATATTACCCACGAATGATAAAAACTCTAATTTCTAGCTCGTATACGTTATGAAAACATATTTATTGTCAGCCATGACCATCCCAATCAAATTTCGAGACGAAATTTCTTTAACGGGTAGGTATTGTGACGAACCGGAAATTTCTGACCAAATTTAAGCTTAACCTTTATATGGTTTCGACACGATAGGCAAAGTCTGTTAAACTGAATCTCAAAATTTTTGAACTATTTCATATATTTAATTACCCTTCGACCATTCTCGACGATTCACGAACAACAACCTATAAATATATATATATATATATATATACATATATTCAGTGCTATTAATTGCTGTGGACTCTATAATATATGGCCAAGAAGTAAAATTCCCCAGTGGGCCAAGCAAAACTTTCAACTAATTCAGATGAATACTTTCTTTCGTGTTTAAATAGAGATGGAATAGTGGAACACATATATGCAAGTGTCGATGTGGAACTTATATCCCATACTATTTTTCTAACTTAATTAATATTATCTCTAACTCCTCTATCTTTTAAACATGTGTTATTTACTAGGTTTTAATTCTTCAAATCAAAATTCAACTAACATCGATTAATTTATTTTTGACCCACATTTATACTCTATCAATGAATGCGTAGCCTTTATACAATCTTTCTTTTAATGAGAATGGGCATAGAATTTAATGGTAAGAGTAACTATGAGATGATATCTTTTATACGATGTTCCAACTTAGTATAATAAATATTGTAGATGTAAACCTTTAAATCAATGAACAGTTTGATCGATTATTAACTCAACATTTATTTTTTTTATATATAAAAGTTAAACAATGGACATCATTGTCGACATAGCCCGACCTACCAAACTTTTACTCAAGTCTAAAAGTGGTAACTACTAAAACCTTCAAAGGCCAAAAATTGTAAACCCAAAAATTCTAATTGTTACTTTACCACAAATCCCATAAAAAAAATAATAAAAAAAAAATTTAAATAAATGAGGCAGCTCTTATATTAAGCACGTTTGATTATTTTGACAAATTTTAATACTCCGTACATCTTACTTGGGACTGAAAATAGGTAACAGACAAACTTTTTACGACTAATTTTATAAAGCTTAGACCCAAAATAAATAATCGTATTCAATTAAAAATGGGATTTTTATATGTACTTCTACCCGTGAATTATTAGCAATGGAGCACAATATATCAATTCGTGTAAATATGTCGATAGAGTGAAGACAAGGAGGCTGTGAATTATTTGTGAATTATTGTTGCTCACTCGCTTCTCTTAACTTTTCAATTGATATTATGATATTTTTATTATTATATTATTATTAATGTTGTTATATATGCACAATCATGCACAACCACTACTAGTACTCATTTCCTTCTATTTGCTTGACAATCATCATTTTTTTTCCACTTTGGCCAAGAACCACACCAACCCACTATTCCGTAATATTCAGTTCTTTTACAAACCACCAAACATCACAACAAACCACCACTATCTTCATCAATTTCTTAAAGTTGATCACACCCATAAAGATTACCACTATTTTTTTTATATTTAAATATATATGAGATGTTAAAACTTAAAAATTTTGCTAACAATATAATTATATTTTAAACTATAAATTCTATATTTTACATTTTAGTTGGTTAGTTTTTTTTTCCTAAAACAAAAGTATAATTATTATAGACATGTGCACATTTTTTTTTTACCACTCGTTCTAAGCTGTCATGATAAAAATAAATATTTTAACATTATCCTATAAGTATGGAATTTTTACATGAATTTTTTTACCATTAATTATTGGTATGGAATATAAAAAAACTAGAAGAATTTTATTTTTGGATTGGTTTCAGATTCAAAATTTGTTAAAGTGGGTTATAATCAAACAATTTTTCTTGTCCATCTTATGTATCAATCAATTCGAAGATATCAACTTCAAGTTGATTAATTAGTAAATGTCTTAATCACCTAGAGCAAATGTATCACAAGATGATTAAACAAAATTTGTCACAACTAGACTTTTGTGTACAAGTTGGAATGTTAAACTTTATATATAATGAGTTTTTGTCAAGTAGAACACACACACACACGCATTCTTGAAAATAGATACCATATTATTATTTTTTTTCTCTTTAACATACGCAAAACATACTCAGTATCAAGTTATTTTATTTATTATTATTATTATTATTATTATTATTATTATTATTATTATTATTATTATTATTATTATTATTATTATTATTATTATTATTATTATTATTATTATTATTATTATTAATATACTATAAACAAGGTTATATATGGGTGTTTTTAATTCAGGTTATATATGGGTGTTTTTAATTCGGGTTTCAAACCATTTAAAACTAAGGAATTTATGGGTTATAGCTAAGGAGGTTATGAGTATTGTTCGGAGGTATTGTTCAAGAATCAAAGGCTAACCTTTCATTTGTCATCCCCGTTGCGTCTGAATACTTTCTTACAATATTGAACCACAATATTGATATGTGAGTTTCATTTGCTCCCTTTTTAATTGCTTTTGCAATGTATATTTTTGGGCTGAGAATACATGCGCTGTTTTATAAATGTTTTACGAAATAGGCACAAGTACTGAAACTAATTCTATGTGGGTTTAAATCAGAAATATACCCTTAGCTTGGTAACATTAAACTACTTGTCTATGTACGGTAGGCGCGAATCCTAAAGATAGATCTATTGGGCCTAACAAACCCCATCCTGACTATGGGATGCTTTAGTACTTCGAGGTCATTTAAAACACACCTGATCGGGTGTACTTCAGAGGGTAAAACATGAACGTTAAGGCTTGTTACCGGGTGCCTACAACTTATAGAATACTTTTATACACTTGCGAGTGTACATATATTTATAAACGAAAATCTTGTGGTCTATTAATATATTGAAATGATTATCATGATAAACCTATGAACTCACCAACCTTTTGGTTGACACTTTTAAGCATGTTTATTCTCAGGTACAAATTAAGCCTTTCACTGTGCATTTGCTCATTTTAAGGACATTACTTGGTGTCGATCATCGCAATGGGACCAAATATTGACGACTTCGTCCAGGAGGATTAGGACGGGTTATCACAAAAGCCAATTACAAGAACTTTTAGAGCGTGGTTTCATTCGACCAAGCACATCACCGTGGGGAGCTCCTGTTTTGTTTGTCAAGAAGAAAGATGGTACATTCAGGTTGTGTATCGACTACCGAGAGTTGAACAAACTTACCATCAAGAACCGCTACCCACTACCGAGAATCGATGACTTATTTGATCAACTACAAGGCTCGTCTGTTTATTCAAAGATTGACTTACGTTCCGGGTATCATCAAATGCGGGTGAAAGAAGATGATATTCCAAAGACTGCTTTCAGAACACGTTACGGTCATTACGAGTTTATGGTCATGCCGTTTGGTTTAACTAATGCACCAGCTGTGTTCATGGACCTTATGAACCGAGTGTGTGGACCATACCTTGACAAGTTTGTCATTGTTTTCATTGATGACATACTTATTTACTCAAAGAATGACCAAGAACACGGTGAACATTTGAGAAAGGTGTTAGAAGTATTGAGGAAGGAAGAATTGTACGCTAAGTTTTCAAAGTGTGCATTTTGGTTGGAAGAAGTTCAATTCCTCGGTCACATAATGAACAAAGAAGGTATTAAGGTGGATCCGGCAAAGATAGAAACTGTTGAAAAGTGGGAAACCCCGAAAACTCCGAAACACATACGCCAGTTTTTAGGACTAGCTGGTTACTACAGAAGGTTCATCCAAGACTTTTCCAGAATAGCAAAACCCTTGACTGCATTAACGCATAAAGGGAAGAAATTTGAATGGAATGATGAACAAGAGAAAGCGTTTCAGTTATTGAAGAAAAAGCTAACTACGGCACCTATATTGTCATTGCCTGAAGGGAATGATGATTTTGTGATTTTTTGTGATGCATCAAAGCAAGGTCTCGGTTGTGTATTAATGCAACGAACGAAGGTGATTGCTTATGCGTCTAGACAATTGAAGATTCACGAACAAAATTATACGACACATGATTTGGAATTAGGCGTGGTTGTTTTTGCATTAAAGACTTGGAGGCACTACTTATATGGGGTCAAAAGTATTATATATACGGACCACAAAAGTCTTCAACACATATTTAATCAGAAACAACTGAATATGAGGCAGCGTAGGTGGATTGAATTATTGAATGATTACGACTTTGAGATTCGTTACCACCCGGGGAAGGCAAATGTGGTAGCCGATGCCTTGAGCAGGAAGGACAGAGAACCCATTCGAGTAAAATCTATGAATATAATGATTCATAATAACATTACTACTCAAATAAAGGAGGCGCAACAAGGAGTTTTAAAAGAGGGAAATTTAAAGGATGAAATACCCAAAGGATCGGAGAAGCATCTTAATATTCGGGAAGACGGAACCCGGTATAGGGCTGAAAGGATTTGGGTACCAAAATTTGGAGATATGAGAGAAATGGTACTTAGAGAAGCTCATAAAACCAGATACTCAATACATCCTGGAACGGGGAAGATGTACAAGGATCTCAAGAAAAATTTTTGGTGGCCGGGTATGAAAGCCGATGTTGATAAATACGTAGGAGAATGTTTGACGTGTTCTAAGGTCAAAGCTGAGCATCAGAAACCATCAGGTCTACTTCAACAACCCGAAATCCCGGAATGGAAATGGGAAAACATTACCATGGATTTCATCACTAAATTGCCAAGGACTGCAAGTGGTTTTGATACTATTTGGGTAATAGTTGATCGTCTCACCAAATCAGCACACTTCCTACCAATAAGAGAAGATGACAAGATGGAGAAGTTAGCTCGACTGTATTTGAAGGAAGTCGTCTCCAGACATGGAATACCAATCTCTATTATCTCTGATAGGGATGGCAGATTTATTTCAAGATTCTGGCAGACATTACAGCAAGCATTAGGAACTCGTCTAGACATGAGTACTGCCTATCATCCACAAACTGATGGGCAGAGCGAAAGGACGATACAAACGCTTGAAGACATGCTACGAGCATGTGTTATTGATTTCGGAAACAGTTGGGATCGACATCTACCGTTAGCAGAATTTTCCTACAACAACAGCTACCATTCAAGCATTGAGATGGCGCCGTTTGAAGCACTTTATGGTAGAAAGTGCAGGTCTCCGATTTGTTGGAGTGAAGTGGGGGATAGAAAGATTACGGGTCCGGAGATTATACAAGAAACTACCGAGAAGATCATCCAAATTCAACAACGGTTGAAAACCGCCCAAAGTTGACAAAAGAGCTACGCTGACATTAAAAGAAAAGATATAGAATTTGAAATTGGAGAGATGGTCATGCTTAAAGTTGCACCTTGGAAAGGCGTTGTTCGATTTGGTAAACGAGGGAAATTAAATCCAAGGTATATTGGAGCATTCAAGATTATTGATCGTGTCGGACCAGTAGCTTACCGACTAGAGTTACCTCAACAACTCGCGGCTGTACATAACACTTTCCACGTCTCGAATTTGAAGAAATGTTTTTCTAAAGAAGATCTCACTATTCCGTTAGATGAAATCCAAATCAACGAAAAACTTCAATTCATCGAAGAACCCGTCGAAATAATGGATCGTGAGGTTAAAAGACTTAAGCAAAACAAGATACCAATTGTTAAGGTTCGATGGAATGCTCGTAGAGGACCCGAGTTCACCTGGGAGTGTGAAGATCAAATGAAGAAGAAATACCCGCATCTATTTCCAGAAGGTTCGTCAACACCTTCAACAGCTTAAAATTTCGGGACGAAATTTATTTAACGGGTAGGTACTGTAGTGACCCGAACTTTTCCATGTTTATATATATTAATTGAGATTGATATTTACATGATTAAATGTTTCCAACATGTTAAGCAATCAAACTTGTTAAGACTTGATTAATTGAAATATGTTTCATATAGACAATTGACCACCCAAGTTGACCGGTGATTCACGAACGTTAAAACTTGTAAAAACTATATGATGACATATATATGGATATATATATAGTTAAAATGATACTATGATAAGTAAATATATCATTAAGTATATTAACAATGAACTACATATGTAAAAACAAGACTACTAACTGAATGATTTTTAAACGAGACATATATGTAACGATTATCGTTGTAAAGACATTTAATGTATATATATCATATTAAGAGATATTCATACATGATAATATCATGATAATATAATAATTTAAAATCTCATTTGATATTATAAACATTGGGTTAACAACATTTAACAAGATCGTTAACCTAAAGGTTTCAAAACAACACTTACATGTAACGACTAACGATGACTTAACGACTCAGTTAAAATGTATATACATGAAGTGTTTTAATATGTATTTATACACTTTTGAAAGACTTCAATACACTTATCAAAATACTTCTACTTAACAAAAATGCTTACAATTACATCCTCGTTCAGTTTCATCAACAATTCTACTCGTATGCACCCGTATTCGTACTCGTACAATACACAGCTTTTAGATGTATGTACTATTGGTATATACACTCCAATGATCAGCTCTTAGCAGCCCATGTGAGTCACCTAACACATGTGGTAACCATCATTTGGCAACTAGCATGAAATGTCTCATAAAATTACAAAAATATGAGTAATCATTCATGACTTATTTACATGAAAAAAAAATTACATATCCTTTATATCTAATCCATACACCAACGACCAAAAACACCTACAAACACTTTCATTCTTAAATTTTCTTCATCTAATTGATCTCTCTCAAGTTCTATCTTCAAGTTCTAAGTGTTCTTCATAAATTCCAAAAGTTCTAGTTTCATAAAATCAAGAATACTTTCAAGTTTGCTAGCTCACTTCCAATCTTGTAAGGTGATCATCCAACCTCAAGAAATCTTTGTTTCTTACAGTAGGTTATCATTCTAATACAAGATAATAATCATATTCAAACTTTGGTTCAATTTCTATAACTATAACAATCTTATTTCAAGTGATGATCTTACTTGAACTTGTTTTCGTGTCATGATTCTGCTTCAAGAACTTCGAGCCATCCAAGGATCCATTGAAGCTAGATCCATTTTTCTCTTTTCTAGTAGATTTATCCAAGGAACTTAAGGTAGTAATGATGTTCATAACATCATTCGATTCATACATATAAAGCTATCTTATTCGAAGGTTTAAACTTGTAATCACTAGAACATAGTTTAGTTAATTCTAAACTTGTTCGCAAACAAAAGTTAATCCTTCTAACTTGACTTTTAAAATCAACTAAACACATGTTATATATCTATATGATATGCTAACTTAATGATTTAAAACCTGAAAACACGAAAAATACCGTAAAACCGGATTTACGCCGTCGTAGTAACACCGCGGGCTGTTTTGGGTTAGTTAATTAAAAACTATGATAAACTTTGATTTAAAAGTTGTTATTTTGAGAAAATGATTTTTAATATGAACATAAAACTATATCCAAAAATTATGGTTAGACTCAAAGTGGAAGTATGTTTTCTAAAATGGTCATCTAGACGTCGTTCTTTCGACTGAAATGACTACCTTTACAAAAACGACTTGTAACTTATTTTTCCGACTATAAAACTATACTTTTTCTGTTTAGATTCATAAAATAGAGTTCAATATGAAACCATAGCAATTTTATTCACTCAAAACGGATTTAAAATGAAGAAGTTATGGGTAAAACAAGATTGGATAATTTTTCTCATTTTAGCTACGTGAAAATTGGTAACAAATCTATTCCAACCATAACTTAATCAACTTGTATTGTATATTATGTAATCTTGAGATACCATAGACACGTATACAATGTTTCGACCTATCATGTCGACACATCTATATATATTTCGGAACAACCATAGACACTCTATATGTGAATGTTGGAGTTAGCTATACAGGGTTGAGGTTGATTCCAAAATATATATAGTTTGAGTTGTGATCAATACTGAGATACGTATACACTGGGTCGTGGATTGATTCAAGATAATATTTATCGATTTATTTCTGTACATCTAACTGTGGACAACTAGTTGTAGGTTATTAACGAGGACAGCTGACTTAATAAACTTAAAACATCAAAATATATTAAAAGTGTTGTAAATATATTTTGAACATACTTTGATATACATGTATATATTGTTATAGGTTCGTGAATCAACCAGTGGCCAAGTCTTACTTCCTGACGAAGTAAAAATCTGTGAAAGTGAGTTATAGTCCCACTTTTAAAATCTAATATTTTTGGGATGAGAATACATGCAGGTTTTATAAATGATTTACAAAATAGACACAAGTACGTGAAACTACATTCTATGGTTGAATTATCGAAATCGAATATGCCCCTTTTTATTAAGTCTGGTAATCTAAGAATTAGGGAACAGACACCCTAATTGACGCGAATCCTAAAGATAGATCTATTTTGCCTAACAAACCCCATCCAAAGTACCGGATGCTTTAGTACTTCGAAATTTATATCATATCCGAAGGGTGTCCCGGAATGATGGGGATATTCTTATATATGCATCTTGTTAATGTCGGTTACCAGGTGTTCACCATATGAATGATTTTTATCTCTATGTATGGGATGTGTATTGAAATATGAAATCTTGTGGTCTATTATTATGATTTGATATATATAGGTTAAACCTATAACTCACCAACATTTTTTGTTGACGTTTTAAGCATGTTTATTCTCAGGTGATTATTAAGAGCTTCCACTGTCACATACTTAAATAAGGACGAGATTTGGAGTCCATGCTTGTATGATATTGTGTAAAAATTGCATTCAAGAAACTTATTTTGTTGTAACATATTTGTATTGTAAACCATTATGTAATGGTCGTGTGTAAACAGGATATTTTAGATTATCATTATTTGATAATCTACGTAAAGCTTTTTAAAACCTTTATCTATGAAATAAAGGTTATGGTTTGTTTTAAAAATGAATGCAGTCTTTGAAAAATGTCTCATATAGAGGTCAAAACCTCGCAACGAAATCAATTAATATGGAACGTTTTTAATCAATAAGAACGGGACATTTCAGGCAACCCCTGGCGGAAATTTTTTTTGGGCTAACATTACTTTATTAAAAATGTCTTAAAATTTTATTTTTGGCCCGGTTGGACCCAAAATAAAAGCAAGATTTTGAGCTTCTTTTACCGTATCATACCCATCATCTATACATATTTACTATTGGTAAATACACATCAAATCAATATCCTTATCAGCCTTAGATCTGCCCTAGATAAGAGGGAATCTTATTTGTAAGCTAGCATACATTATTACTCAAAAATTCAACACAATAATTTGTCCTTGTTCCCTCAACAACCAGACTGTCCTATAAGTATCACCATCACCTTGGTTTTTCATTTCATTCTTACAACCATCTTTCTCTAACCAAAAACACACTCTTAGGAACTCTAAGTGTTCTTTACAATCTCAGCAAATACTCATGAAGAACTAGCTTCATGAACAACCTATAATCATCATAAGAAAGTTTGATCAAGATTATTTTCTATCTTTTCCAGTAGCTTTATCCAAGTAATTTGAGGTAGTAACCTTATTCATAATCTTATTGGATTCATATTTATATAGCTATCTTATTTTGTGTTATAAAATTTTTAACAACAAGAACATAGTTTGAATGATTTCAAACCTGTTCGCAAACTAAATAGATCCTTCTAATTTGATTTTTAAAACACTTCAAAACCTGTAATATATCATATTATGAAAAAATTGGATTAATCATATCTTGGCTAATTAACATAATATTTAATATATATTTACTTATGATTTGATTTTATATATTTCAGGACCACCCGTAAACAACACGAGAAGATTAATCATAAGACCTCATGATTGTACGCACCACGTCATCTGACAACATGGTACTTTATGTACGAAACACGTCATTTGACAACATGGTACCATGGGTCGAGATTAATTCTGATCAATATGAATACGATGGGGTCTTTATTTATTTTATTGAGCAACTAATTATGCACCATTAACAACATACTGCTAACTACGGACTAAGAAAATATTAAAAGTATTATAAGTATATATATATGTAACGATTACTTGAAAAGAAAATATGTTGATATATTATATATATGGTTAGGTTCGTGATATCTATCGGAGACCAAGTCGAGATAAATACCTTCAAGGAAAAGGTGAGTATATAGTCCCACTTTTAAACTCTAAATATTTCGGGATGAGAATACATGCATTTTATGATTTACGTTATGGACACAAGTGATTAAAATTATATATTCTACGTTGAGTTGTACCACTGGCATACTTCCCTGTAACTTGGTAACTATTATTTACATGAGGTATTGTAAACGCGAATCCTGTTGATAGATCTATCGGGCCTGACAACCCCAACCGGACTGGACGACCAGTATTCAACGGTTGCACAGTACTTCGTTTCGGTAACTACACTTGGTACGGTGTAGTAAGATTTCATAATAAAGGGAATATGCGACGTTGATTAAATGTTAAGTATGGTTATCAAGTGCTCAACAACTTAGAATATTTTTATTAAAATATTTATATATGAAATCTTGTGGTCTATATTCATAACGCTGCTGGAATTAAACCTATATCTCACCAACTTTATGTTGACGTTTTAAGCATGTTTATTCTCAGGTGATAACTAAAAGCTTCCGCTGCAACATGTTGAATTTAAGCAAGATCTTGAGTATGCATATTTGTGTCAAAAATAAAACAGCATATCGGAGGATTTGTAATGTAAAATATGTTGGAAGTCGTATTGTTATTATCACATGTAAAGTTTGTAAGTCTAAGATTATCGCTAAACGATAATCATTATTATCTTGTTTAAACCTTGTATTTGTAATAAAAGTTATGGTTTGTATTGTAAAAACGAATGCAGTTTTTGAAAAACGTCGCATATAGAGGTCAATACCTCGCGATGAAATCATATGTTATTGTATTCGTCCTTATGGTTAAGGTCGGGTTATGACACTTATATTGTATTATACATGTATTCTAATATATTATGTAATCTTGGGATACCATAAACACGTATGCAAATGTTTTGACATATCATATCGACCCATGTATATATATTATTTGGAACAACCATAGACACTCTATATGCAGTAATGTTGGAGTTAGCTATACAGGGTTAAGGTTGATTCCAAAAATATATATACTTTGAGTTGTGATTTAGCTTGAGACGTGTATACACTGGGTCGTGGATTGATTCAAGATAATATATATTGATTTATTTCTGTACATCTAACTGTGAACAACTATTGTAGGTTACTAACGAGGACGGCTAACTTAATACACTCAAATCTTTAAAACATAATAAAAATGGTTGTAATTATATTTTGATCATACTTTGATATATATGTACATGTTTGTATAGGTTCGTGAATCGATCCGTGGCCAAGTCTTATTTTTTAGGAAGGAAATATCTGTGAAAGCGAGTTATAGTCCCACTTTTAAAATCTAATATTTTTGGGATGAGAATACATGCAGGTTTTATAAATGATTTACAAAATAGACACAAGTACGTAAAACTACATTCTATGGTTGAATTATCGAAATCGAATATGAGCCTTTTATTAAGTCTGGTAATCTAAGAATTAGGGAACAGACACCCTAATTGACGCGAATCCTAAAGATAGATCTATTGGGCCTAACAAACTCCATCCAAAGTACCGGATGCTTTAGTACTTCGAAATTTATATCATATACGAAGGGTGTCCCGGAATGATGGGGATATTCTTATATATGCATCTTGTTAATGTCGGTTACCAGGTGTTCACCATATGAATAATTTTTATCTCTATGTATGAGATGTGTATTGAAATATGAAATCTTGTGGTCTATTGTTACGATTTGATATATAAAGGTTAAACCTATAACTCACCAATATTTTTGTTGACCTTTAAAGCATGTTTATTCTCAGGTGAATACTAAGAGCTTCCGCTGTTGCATACTAAAATAAGGACAAGATTTGGAGTCCATGTTTGTATGATATTGTGTAAAAACTGCATTCAAGAAACATATGTCGATGTAATATATATTTCTATTGTAAACCATTATGTAATGGTCGTGTGTAAACAGTATATTTTAGATTATCATTATCTGATAATCTACGTAATGTTTTTAAAACCTTTATTGATAAAATAAATGTTATGGTTGTTTTAAAAATGAATGCAGTCTTTGAAAAACGTCTCATATAGAGGTCAAAACCTCGCAACAAAATCAATTAATATGGAACGTTTATAATCAATATGAATGGGACATTTCAGTTGGTATCCGAGCTTTGGTCTTAGAGAACCAGAAAATTTGCATTAGTGTGTCTTATCGAGTTTGTTAGGATGCATTAGTGAGTCTGGACTTCGACCGTGTTTTCTTTAAAAATGATTGCTTAACATTTTTGTTGGAAACTATATATTATTAACAAGTAAATATTATGTGATATATTAATGTCTTAACATGTTTGATATTGTGTTATAGATGTCTACCTCTAGCACAAATCCCATTGACTCACCTAATAATAATGAAGAGTCGAATATATATTAGCAAGATTCACAAGTTCCCGAAGAACCGGAAGAAGAGGAAACGGAACCGGAAGAAGAGGAACCGAAAGAAGAGAAACCAGAAGAAGAGGAACCGGAAGAAGAAGAGGTTCTGGAGGGGGGAATAGTAGGAACCACAGAAAACCGGTCAAATAAAAGAAAATCCTCAACCAATGGACCAAAGTTAATAATGGTCAATGGTGTTTCCGCTAAGGAAGCAAAATATTGGGAAAATTACCAATTTTCCGATGAATATGATCCTGATGAGGATTCCGATGATGTTATAGAAATTACCCCGACCCAATTTAATGAGGCAAAAGAAAATAATAAGGGAAAAGGCATCAAAATAGAGAAATCTGATTCCGACCCCGATGAACTTTATATGTACTTTCAACACCCGTATTTTCAATATCATGACAATAATCCGGGAACCTCTAAACCACCTGGTTTTTCTAAACCAATATGGAAAATGACGGCTCGTATTAGAGGAACATCATATATCCCTAGAAAATTAGGAAAATGAACCAAGTCCGAAGAAGAAGAAACCAGTGATTCAGATTAGAGGGGTGTGAGCATGTTGTGTAATAAATGTATTGTAGTGTGCTTGTACTTTTATGTTCTATGTAAAAATTGCTTGTATTGTTTGTTATTACGAATCTAATCCTTGTCTATTTTAAAGTATGAAAACAAAATGGACGTTAAGGGTAGACAACTGAATATTTTAGAAGACCTACCAGAGGATATGAGTGAGGAAATCTTGTCTAGAGTCGGTCAGAATTAATCAGCACATTTAGTTATGGCGAAATTAACTTGTCAAACATTTGAAAGACTTTCCAGAAATGCCTTAGTTTATAAAAGGCTTTCCTTTGATAGGTGGGGTATATCACATTGGGGAGACTTTAAGTTACGCCGTGTTTTCTTTAAAGCGTTAAATGCGGGGAACCCAAATGCAATTTTACGCTACGGGTTAAGAACCTATTTTGACTCAACATATCCCAACATAGGATTTCGTGAATTAGAAAGAGCTTCTAACATGCAACATAAAGAAGCATGTTATGCTTACGGGTTAGTGATGTTCGCTTCTTACCAAAGTGAGAAAAAGAACATCAGATTGCAGCTTTTAAATAAAACTTTCCCACAAGTGACGGATTCAGTAGTTGGGGTGAGAAACAAGGTTTTTAGATTATTACGGGGGCTGTTAGACATTACGAAACCCTCGTCCTTTTGACGACATTACAACATGCTGCCTAGCCAATGGTCATAACGGTTATTTTCCACAAGACCAAGGATGGGAAGTCGTCTTAGTAAAACCAGAATGCATGACTTGTTTCTGGACTTATGAATTACATGTATTTATTTCCTTTGCTGAACAACTTGCGTATTAACTAGATTTATCTTCAAAACTGTCATGTATCATAATGTACTATATTTCATGTTATATGTAATATAGCGAAGTTGTAAGTTTGAAGAATATTTGTATGTGATATATTATTATAATCAGTTTTTCATATGGAATTGTAGTAGATGAATTGTATATTAGCTACTAAGTATGAACTTAACGGGTAGGTAGTACCCGAATTTAAACTTATAAAACGCTAATATGAAGAAAAAGCTTTTATAAATGAGTTCATATTATGCTACGAGATACTATTGACTACTCTTAATATTCTGTATGATTAACTTGTTTCATTTGACTATTTTAAAGGAAATGGCACCGACTACTCGACACACCTTGAATATGAGCGAAGAGGAATTTTTTGCCTTTCTTACTTCAAACATAGCCGCAGTACAGGCCACGCTACATACCAACAATAACTCTGAATCTAGCAATACAGCTAACGGTGCAAGAAATCGTGTAGGATGCTCCTACAAGAAATTCACTGCCTGCAAACCTTCAGAATTTGATGGGATCGAAGTGTAGTGACCCGAACATTTCCATGTTTATATATATATTAAATGAAATTGTTATTTACATGATTAAGTGTTTCCAACATGTTAAGCAATCAAACTTGTTAAGACTTGATTAATTGAAATAGGTTTCATATAGACAATTGACCACCCAAGTTGACCGGTGATTCACGAACATTAAAACTTGTAAAAACTATAAGATGACATATATATGGTTATATATATAGTTAACATGATTTTATTATAAGTATTATCTCATTAGGTATTTTAACAATGAGTTATATACATAAAAATGAGACTATTAAATTAAGAAACTCGAAAACGATATATATAATGATTATCGTTATAACAACGTCTTACTAGGTACATATGAATCATATTAAGATATTGATACACTTGGTTAATTATGTTAAATGATAAGTAAATATATCATTAAGTATATTAACAATGAACTACATATGTAAAAACAAGACTACTAACTTAATGATTTTTAAACGAGACATATATGTAACGATTATCGTTGTAAAGACATTTAATGTATATATATCATATTAAGAGATATTCATACATGATAATATAATGATAATATAATAATTTAAAATCTCATTTGATATTATAAACATTGGGTTAACAACATTTAACAAGATCGTTAACCTAAAGGTTTCAAAACAACACTTACATGTAACGACTAACGATGACTTAACGACTCAGTTAAAATGTATATACATGAAGTGTTTTAATATGTATTTATACACTTTTGAAAGACTTCAATACACTTATCAAAATACTTCTACTTAACAAAAATGCTTACAATTACATCCTCGTTCAGTTTCATCAACAATTCTACTCGTATGCACCCGTATTCGTACTCGTACAATACACAGCTTTTAGATGTATGTACTATTGGTATATACACTCCAATGATCAGCTCTTAGCAGCCCATGTGAGTCACCTAACACATGTGGGTACCATCATTTGGCAACTAGCATGAAATATCTCATAAAATTATAAAAATATGAGTAATCATTCATGACTTATTTACATGAAAACAAAATTACATATCCTTTATATCTAATCCATACACCAACGACCAAAAACACCTACAAACACTTTCATTCTTCAATTTTCTCCATCTAATTGATCTCTCTCAAGTTCTATCTTCCATTTCTAAGTGTTCTTCATAAATTCCAAAAGTTCTAGTTTCATAAAATCAAGAATACTTCCAAGATTGCAAGTTTACTTCCAAGTTTTCTAAATCCATTCCAAGTAATCATCCAAGATCAAGAAACCTTTGTTACTTACAGTAGGTTATCTTTCTAATATAAGGTAATAATCATATCCAAACTTTAATTCAATTTCTATAACTATAACAATCTTATTTCGAGTGGAAATCTTACTTGAAATTGTTTTCGTGTCATGATTCTGCTTCAAGAATTTTCAAGCCATCCAAGGATCCTTTGAAGCTAGATCCATTTTTCTCTTTTCCAGTAGGTTTATCCAAGGAAATTAAGGTAGTAATGATGTTCATAACATCATTCGATTCATACATATAAAGCTATCTTATTCGAAGGTTTAAACTTGTAATCACTAGAACATAGTTTAGTTAATTCTAAACTTGTTCGCAAACAAAAGTTAATCCTTCTAACTTGACTTTTAAAATCAACTAAACACATGTTCTATATCTATATGATATGCTAACTTAATCATTTAAAACCTGAAAACACGAAAAACACTGTAAAACCGAATTTACGCCGTCGTAGTAACACCGCGGGCTGTTTTGGGTTAGTTAATTAAAAACTATGATAAACTTTGATTTAAAATTTGTTCTTCTGGGAAAATGATTTTTCTTATGAACATGAAACTATATCCAAAAATCATGGTTAAACTCAAAGTGTAAGTATGTTTTCTAAAATGGTCATCTAGACGTCGTTCTTTCGACTGAAATGGCTACCTTTACAAAAACGACTTGTAACTTATATTTCTGACAATAAACCTATACTTTTTCAGTTTAGATTCATAAAATAGAGTTCAATATGAAACCATAGCAATTTGATTCACTCAAAACGGATTTAAAATGAAGAAGTTATGGGTAAAACAAGATTGGATAATTTTTCTCATTTTAGCTACGTGAAAATTGGTAACAAATCTATTCCAACCATAACTTAATCAACTTGTATTGTATATTATGTAATCTTGAGATACCATAGACACGTATACAATGTTTCGACCTATCATGTCGACACATCTATATATATTTCGGAACAACCATAGACACTCTATATGTGAATGTTGGAGTTAGCTATACAGGGTTGAGGTTGATTCCAAAATATATATAGTTTGAGTTGTGATCAATACTAAGATATGTATACACTGGGTCATGGATTGATTCAAGATAATATATATCAATTTATTTCTGTACATCTAACTGTAGACAACTAGTTGTAGGTTACTAACGAGGATAGCTGACTTAATAAACTTAAAACATCAAAATGTATTAAAAGTGTTGTAAATATATTTTGAACATACTTTGATATATATGTACATATTTGTTATAGGTTCGTGAATCAACCAGTGGCCAAGTCTTACTTCCCTATGAAGTAAAAATCTGTGAAAGTGAGTTATAGTCCCACTTTTAAAATCTAATATTTTTGGGATGAGAATACATACAGGTTTTATAAATGATTTACAAAATAGACACAAGTACGTGAAACTACATTCTATGGTTGAATTATCGAAATCGAATATGCCCCTTTTTATTAAGTCTGGTAATCTAAGAATTAGGGAACAGACACCCTAATTGACGCGAATCCTAAAGATAGATCTATTGGGCCTAACAAACCCCATCCAAAGTACCGGATGCTTTAGTACTTCGAAATTTATATCATATCCGAAGGGTGCCCCAGAATGATGGGGATATTCTTATATACGCATCTTGTTAATGTCGGTTACCAGGTGTTCACCATATGAATGATTTTTATCTCTATGTATGGGATGTGTATTGAAATATGAAATCTTGTGGTCTATTGTTACGATTTGATATATATAGGTTAAACCTATAACTCACTAACATTTTTGTTGACGTTTAAAGCATGTTTATTCTCGGGTGAATACTAAGAGCTTCCGCTGTTACATACTAAAATAAGGACAAGATTTGGAGTCCATATTTGTATGATATTGTGTAAAAACTGCATTCAAGAAACTGATTTCGATGTAACATATTTGTATTGTAAACCATTATGTAATGGTCGTGTGTAACCAGGATATTTTAGATTATCATTATTTGATAATCTACGTAAAGCTTTTTAAACCTTTATTTATGAAATAAAGGTTATGATTTGTTTTAAAAATGAATGCAGTCTTTGAAAAACGTCTCATATAGAGGTCAAAACCTCGCAACGAAATCAATTAATATGGAACGTTTTTAATCAATAAGAACGGGACATTTCAGTTGGTATCCGAGCGTTGGTCTTAGAGAACTAGAAAATTTGCATTAGTGTGTCTTATCGAGTTTGTTAGGATGCATTAGTGAGTCTGGACTTCGACCGTGTTTTCTTTAAAAATGATTGCTTAACATTTTTGTTGGAAACTATATATTATTAACATGTATATATTATGTGATATATTAATCTCTTAACATGTTTGATATTGTGTGATAGATGTCTACCTCTAGCACAAATCCCATTGACTCACCTAATAATAACGAAGAGTCGAATATATATTGGACTGATTCACAAGTTCCCGAAGAAGAACCGGAAGAAGAATCAGAACCGGAAGAAGAATCAGAAACGGAAGAGGAGGAACCGGATGAGGGAATAGAACCGGTGGGGGAAATAATTGAAGGTATTTCGTATGCCCGAGAGACATATTAAATTAATGTGGCTAATGTGTTATGATCCAAGTCGGGTCATACCCAATAACAAACTTACCGACACCTTATACGTATTTAATCTTAACGATTGGATCATTGATTAAATATGCGACACTTGAAACTTAAGAAAAATGGTTTTCTGAAATATTACTTGATGTGTATATGTAAATTATGGAATAATTTATATAATGTGGAATTAATTATTCATAGGTTAAATAATTAATTTATGTTGCATTTTATATAAATTGGTTTTATATAAATAAAATGTACATAAAACTACATATGGAAGTTTTATAAAACTTAATTTATAAAATCTAACTTTTATAAAATTAAATTTTATAAAACTAATGGGTGGCATGGGGAGTGTAAGCTCACATGCTAGAGATTCCTTTCTTGGTCTAATACAAGTCCCATTTCCATATACATGCAAGACTTTGACTCATTAAAAACATACACTTGCAAAAACACACATCAAAGCAACAAAAATTCTGCTCATTTCCTTTGAGCTGGCTGAAATATTTGAAGGGTTTAGAGGCTTCAATTTTCTTTTGCAAGCTTATTTTTCAAGTGCAATTAAATCCTAACCAAAGGCTAGGTGTTGGTACACAAGTTTGGGGTATTTCTCCTTGAGGTTTCATACATTTGAAGCTCTATTCTTCATCATCATCTTCATCACTCTCTACCAAGCTTGGAATAGGTATAAACTCCTTTATTGCTTGTAGTTTGTAAGTATGTTTCACAACTTGATCCTAATTGGGATTTAACTTTAATTGGTTAAAGTTTAACAAGTCTAAAATTGGTAATTATATGCTTCCGCAAAGTTTGATTCTTAAAATGTTTTAAGCATTTTGTAACTTGTTAAATCCCAACAATGGTATCTAGAGCCGAGGTTGATGGAATATGCTTCGAGATGATTTATTATACCCGCTATATTTTGCATTTTATGTACATGCATGAATGAAAAATGCAAAAATTAATGGGTTTTGGTGGGAGCTTCACTTTGGCCGAATTATTGGGGACCCAAAATGGGTTTTGGGTCTTCACTTTGGTCATATTTTGGTTGCATGTTGAGTTCACAATCAAGCCTTGACCTTGTGTTTGGATGGTTGCATGTTTGGTTAAATTAATCTATTCATTTGGTATGTAATATTAATTCATTCATGTGGTTGTAATATTCATTCAATTTGGTTTGTAATTTAATTATTTTGGTTATGTAATTTATTTTATATTTGGTATGTAAAATAGATTAGATTGTATTTTCATTTTCTAGAAAAATGTATTAGGATATATTTTTTTTGTAAAATGAAGATACAAGATGAAGACTTGGAAGATGCATTTGGATGCAAGATTAAGTGAGAGATTTTGAAATCTCCTACTTAGTGTTATAACCCTTAACCGGTGACATTTGTTTTCGGCTAAACAAATGTCTACCAAATCGGCTTGATTGTGAACACATTTGTTTGCATGTGTGGTTGTTTTATTTCTTGTATGATTGTAGATTGTGTATGTTACTACAACAAGTTATCACACAAGTTAACAACAAGCATAACTACAATTGAATTGGTTAAATTATTAACGACATGCAAACGTCAATTTAAATGGTTAAATTAAAAATGGCTAAAAGGACATTAATAAATGTTATTAAGAACATGATAAGGATCATATATATAAAATGGTTTATATCAAGTAATTGGCTAAAATTACTAGACTTGAAAATGGATTTCAAATAAACCATACACTAAATGCATGTTGGTGTATGGCATAAATGTTTTCTCAAACTAGAATTAAAGAAAACTTAAAACCCTTTACACTAGGTCAACAAGTTTAAACGCCATCCTATTGTATGACACTTAAAAATATTAGGGAACTTATAATGGGATAAAGGTCACCTAACCGTTATGAGCAAGCTAATATGATTAAGGTAAATTTCGCACACTTGTGGGATAAAGGTCACCTAACCACTTGTATGCTAAGTTTACATGTCTATACAAGTAGGACGACTTGATTTGGAAATCATGAACTTAGGGTCACCGAAGCATGATGAACAAATAGGCATTGATGGGATAATATGCCATGCAAAAGGATTGCATGATCCCATAACTTAGAAGTTGCAAAAGGATTGCAATTGTCATACAATGACTACCTAGCTAAATCAAATGACGGGATAAAGGTCACCTAACCGAAATTTGGTTTACCGTTGGATTCTAAAATTTAATAAATATCAATTGGATTTAAAGGGTATTGATTGTTAAATTAAAATTGATACTTAAATGAACTTTGTTAAATTTTGTAGATGGCCGCCAATAACAACAACATGCAAAACGCACCTATTAACTTGAACAACCTATCGTTAAGGTCTCTCCTCAAGAAAGACAAACTCAACCATACGAACTTTATGGATTGGTTCCGCTATCTTAGGATTGTCCTCAAACTTGAGGATAAGGCGTATGTGTTGGAAGACCCCATTCCCGATCAACCCGACGAGGATGATACAGAAGGCATGGCTTATTGGGATAAGTATTGCGCCGATTCAGTGCAAGTCGCTTGCCTAATGCTTGGGACTATGATACCCGAACTCCAAAAGGATTTCGAGCATCATACTGCATACGACATGATCACGTAATTGAAGGAGATGTTCCTTCAACAAGCACGTGTTGAGCGCTTCGAGACCGTTCGAGCGCTTCATGCATGTCGTATGGACAACTCCCAATCCACTTCATCTTATGTCCTTAGGATGAAAAGCCTCATTGATCGCGCAAACCGTCTTAATCTCAACATATCTAATGAGCTAGCCACGGATCTTATCCTAAACTCCTTGTCAAAGAGGTTTGACCAATTTGTAATTAATTACAATATGAATGGGATGGATAAGACCATTGGCGAACTTCATGGCATGCTTAGGACGGCGGAAACTAGCATGGGTAAGAGAGCTTCACCCGTGCTAATGATCAATGATGGTGGGTCCAAAAGTAATAACACCTCTAAGCCAAAGGCGGCTAAGAGGAAAGGACCCGCCCATCAAGCAAGGGAAAGGGGAGGATGGTTACCCCAACCAAAAACAAGAACAAGAAGTAAAAGGTTGCCGGACAAGCAAACCCCAAGGAAGACCCGTCCTTCGGTTACGGTGAAATTGGTCACTGGAAACGCAACTGCCCGGTCTACCTTAAGGAGTTGAAGGAAAACAGGGATGCGGGGCAAACCTCATGTAATATATATATGGTATATGTAGAGCTTAGTATTACTTCTTCTAATACATGGGTATTAGACACTGGATGTGGAACTCACATTTGCAATTCTTTGCAGGGGTTCAAAAGAAGTAGCAAGCAAACGGGAACATCAAGTCTCTTTATGGGTAATGGAGCCAAAGTGCAAGTGAAGGCTCAAGGAGACTTTGTATTAAAGCTTCCAAGTGGTTTGGAACTTATTTTGAACAATGTTTTGTATGCACCGGATTTATGTCGAAACATTATTTCAGTTTCCCGTTTAAAACAATGTAGTTTTTATCTTAATTTTGTTAATGATGATATCCACGTTTATTTAGATAATGTATTCTATTTTAAGGCTTCGCCTTCAAATGGAATTTATGAATTGGTTCATGATGACACATCATCTAGTAGCTCAATATACCATACTAGCACCAAGAAACTCAAAAGGGATTTGAGTGATTCCTACTTATGGCATTGTCACCTTGGTCGCATAAACAAGAATCGAATGCATACACTTCAAAAGAATGGCCTTTTGAAATCAAATGAACTAGACTCGTTTGATGTATGTGAATCTTGTTTACAAGGCAAAATGACTAAAGCACCTTTCAAAGGGACCTACGAAAGGGCTAAGGACTTATTGGGATTAATATATTCGGATGTATGTGGACCCTTTAAGCCCATAACTTGGAATGGTGAAAGATACTTTGTTACTTTTATTGATGACTTCAGTCGTTTCAGATATGTCTACTTGTTAAGACATAAGGACGAAACTTTTGAAGCATTCAAAGAGTATCAAAACGAAGTACAAAATCAACTCAATAAGACAATCAAGGTACTTCATACCGATAGAGGAGGTGAATACCTAAGCGAGGCTTTCCAAGATCATCTTAAAAGTTGTGGGATTATCTAGCAGCTCACTCCTCCTGGAACACCCCAACTAAATGGAGTTTCCGAAAGGAGGAACCGAACCCTAATAGATATGGTACGATCTATGATGGCTAGAAGCTCGTTACCTCTATCATTTTGGGGTTATTGTCTATGCTCCGCGGCTCGTATTTTAAATATGGCCCCAACCAAGAAAGTGGAACGAACTCCTCATGAGATGTGGTTTGGAAAACCTCCATCTCTATCATACTTAAAGGTATGGGGATGTGAAGCTTATCCTAAGCGTTACGTCCCTAATAAATTGAATGCTCGATCCATGAAGTGTATCTTCATAGGATATCCCAAGGATGATATGGGATATTATTTCTATGATCCATCCGAGCAGAATGTATTTGTTGCTCGGAATGCTGAATTCCTTGAAACTAAGTTCCTAATGGAAGGTAATAGTGAAAGGAAGGTAGATCTTGAGGATGTTAAAGATCAATTGGATGATACACAATTGGTTGACACTAGCACTCAACATGAAAATGTTGAGAATGATCAAATGGATGATCAAAAAAACACAAGACGTTCGCAGATCTGGTAGGATTAGGAATCCTCCTGAGAGATATGGGTTTCTCATGGATGGTTGCTATGTGGTTGATTTGGATGAACCAACCAACTACCAAGATGCTTTATCAAGGATTGATAAAGATAAATGGTGTAATGACCCGCATTTTTCCGATCATTCTATACTTATAAGATTAATATTTACATAAATTAAACTTACCAACATGATAAGCAATCCAAATTGTTGAGAATTATGTTTTGAAAAGAGTTTTACACAACGTTTGACCGTCTAGTTGACCGATGATATCACGAACTATATAACATATGATAATTATACGTTTGTGTATATATATGTATATATACATATTTAACATGATCTAAGAATGTTGTAATATCTCATTTTGTATTAATAACAATAAGTTATAAGTATATTTTGAAACTACTAACTTAAGTTTTCAAAACGATAACCATACGTAACGTTATTTGACATAAATACTTATGACCTATAATGTTTATACATATATCGTATATGTAATGTATTTAATCACTTTTTAAGGACTTAAATACATAAAACAATATAAGTGTATTCACAAAAGATAGCTATATTTGAATTCTCGTTCCGTTTTCACAAGATTTCTATACGTATATCTAGAGTACATGTACCCGTATCATACCTAGCTTCTATACGTATTTACTATTGGTATATACACATCAAATCACCACCAACCAGCCCTTGTTCATGCCTTATGTATAAGGTAATTACTTTGTATGATTGTATGACTAATTACACAAGATTACAAGCTTGGAAATTTGTCCCTGTCCCCCCCCCCCATTCACGTTTTTAATGGGGGTATTCTCACCTCATTTTGGTTCAACTTCTATCATCATTTCTCTAGCTAAACACACACACTTACTAGCATCATGTATCTCTAAGAACTCCAGCAAAAATCCTCTCAAGAATCACCTTAAACACCACCATAACAAGATCAAACAAAAACACTACAAAAATACAACTTTCAATTCAAGTTTATGTCTTAAGTTGCTTCCAATCTTTCATCCAATTCCATCACTCTTTTGGTTTTAGGTTTTTACTTCTCTTTTACAGCAATCTTGTCCAAGTAACTTGAGGTAGTAACTTTGTTCATAACCTTATTCGATTCATATATATATAGCTATCTTATTTTATGGTATACAATTTTAACAACAAGAACATAGTTTGAATGATTTCAAACTTGTTTGCAAACTAAATAGATCCTTCTAACTTAACTTTTAAAATACTACAAGACCTGTAATATATCATAAATATATGCTAATTTAACAAGGTATAACTTGGTTTTTTTCAAAGAACACCTTAAAAACTGAATTTACGACGTCAGAGTGCAACCGGGGGCTGTTTTGGGTTGGATAATTAAAAACTATCTTGAACTTTGAATTGGAGGTTTATTCTCTGGAAAATTGATATTTACTATGAATATGATAACACATAAAAATTTCATGATTTAACTCAAAGTATAGGTATTTTTAGAAAAATAATCATTTAAGGTTGTTTACATGACGGAAAATGATCAACTTCATAAGTTTCACCAAAATTTTACCTATGACCTGTGATTTCGAATACAAACTAAGGTATTTACAGTTCATATTCTTAAAGAAGGACTCGATCCAAGGAAGTGGCAAGTTGAACCAACGAAAACGGAGTTGTAACGAAGAAACTATGACCAAAACAAGATCGGATATCCAAAACTAGTTTAGCCACAAAAATAATTGGAGAAAAATTAAATAAATCATATCTTTCTAAAATAACATGATATTTTATATATATGTACTCATAATTTAATTTTATATATTTCAGGATCACCCGTAAACAACACGAGAAGATTAATCATAAGACCTCATGTACGTACGCAACACGTCATTTGACAACACCGGTACTTTATGTACGCAACACGTCATTTGACAACACGGTACCGTTGGTCAAGATTAATCCCGACCAATACTATTTCGATGGGGGTTTTATTTATTTATTAAACACCTAAATATGAACCATTAAAATTGAATTGCTAACTACGGACTAAGAAGACATTAAAAGTATTATAAGTATATATACGTGACGATTGTTTAAAATGAAAATATATTGATATATTATATATGGATAGGTTCGTGATATCAACCGGAGACCAAGTCAAAATATATATATCTTCAAGGCAAAAGTGAGTATATAGTCTCACTTTTAAACTCTAAGTATTTCGGGATGAGAATACATGTATTTTATGTTTTACGTTATGGACACAAGTAACTGAAAAATATATTCTACGTTGAGTTGTACCACTGGCATATTTCCCTGTAGCTTGGTAACTATTATTTACAGCGGTATTGTAAACGCGAATCCTGTTGATAGATCTATCGGGCCTGACAACCCCAACCGGACTGGACGACCAGTATTCAACGGTTGCACAGTACTTCGTTTCGTGACTACACTTGGTACGGTGTAGTAAGATTTCATAATAAAGGGAATATGCGACGTGATTAAATGTTAAGTATGGTTACCAAGTGCTCAACCACTTAGAATATTTTTATTAAAATGTTTAAATATGAAATCTTGTGGTATATATTTATACCGCTGCCGGCATTAAACCTATATCTCACCAACTTTATGTTGACGTTTTAAACATGTCTATTCTCAGGTGATAACTAAAAGCTTCCGCTGCAACATGTTGAATTTAAGCAAGATCATGTGTACGCATATTTGTGTCAAAAACAAAACTGCATATCCGAGGAATTGTAATGTAAAATATGCTAGAAATCGTATTGTTATCATCACATGTAAAGTTTGTAAGTCTAAGATTATCGCTAAACGATAATCATCTTTTTATTGTCTAAAGCTTGTATTAAAATAAGAGTTATGGTTTGTAATGTAAAATAAATGCAGTTGTTCTTTTAAAAATGTCGCATATAGAGGTCAATACCTCGCAATGAAATCATACGTTATCTAACTCGTTCTTATGGTTAAGGACGGGTTATGACATGTGGTATCAGAGCGGTGGTCTTAGCGAACCAGGTTTGCATTAGTGTGTCTAACTGATAAGTTGTTAGGATACATTAGTAAGTCTGGACTTTGACCGGGTCTGATTTAAAAACCATTGCTTATCATTGTTGGTTAAAATTTATATATAAATATTATGTAGTACTAATGGGTTAGTTGTTGTGTGATAGATGTTGGGCTCAAAACTTGTTATCACATTCAGCGACTCCGAACCAGAATCTTCAGATGGTGTTCCAGTCATTAACCTATCCGATGACGAAAATAATATCTTTGGGGAAGACTCACAAATTCCGGATGAACCAACTATAGAGAACCCGGAAAGTGAACCCGAGGAGGAAAGTGAACCCGAAGAGGAAAGTGAACCCGAGGAAGAAATACAGGAAATTACGAAAGACAAGTTCGAACTAGGAAAGAAACGAAAGGCTAATGAATTAGAAAATTCAAATCCCGAGTTTAGTGAGGATGATGTGGCACCAACTCCACTAGACACTACCACCCCTATTCCCGCTATTCCTATTCGTTCTATCCCGGCATCCAGTTCTTCAGCCCCACAGCCAAAATATAGGCAGACAGCTAGGATAAGCGTTAAGCGATTCCTTGAACCTAAACGTCCAAGAAAATAGACCAAACGATGCGCTGCCGTATTAAACCATGGGATCATATAATGTTTTGTATAATATTATTAGTGTGGTTTGCTTAATGTTCGATGTAAGATAAGCATATGTAAAATAGTGAAGTATGAAATGCAATAATTTTCCATGGTTAAGTATTATTTAGATGGTAGTAATTGGTTCTGTACTAAGCTATTAAGTATGGACATTAACGGGTAGGTACTACCCTAGATATAATTATAAAACGCTAATAAGAAGAAAAGGCTTTTATAATAATACCTGGTTCATATTATTAATAAGCTATAATGTACTGTAAATATACACTACATCTATAATATTCCATGTGAATAATTATTTTCTTTTCATTCTTATAGAAGAATATGGCGCGATTGAATCGAATGACGGAACAAGAAGTCGTGGAATTCATCAACCAGCGAGTGAACGACAGAATGTTATGGGTCGAGGCTGCAAGAGCTGCTGCAGTTAACCCAAATCCTCGTGTAGGATGCACCTACAAAACTTTTCAAGCATGCAAGCCCTCATCATTCAGTGGAACAGAAGGACCGATCGGTTTAACCCGGTGGATAGAAAAGATGGAGACTGTGTTTAAAATCAGTGGTTGTGTTGAAAAGGACATGACAAAGTATGCATCGTGCACTTTACAAGATAGTGCACTCACGTGGTGGAAAAATTATGTGAAGGCTGTAGGAGGAGATGTAGCTTATGATACTCCATGGGAAGAATTCAAAATAATGTTAATCAACGAGTATTGTCCAAGGAACGAGGTTAGGAAGTTGGAAGATGAATTACGAAGTCTGAAGGTTGTTGGTACTGAAATCACCAACTACAATCAGCGATTCATGGAATTAGTTTTGCTATGTCCTGAATTGGTTCCAACCGAAGAACGGAAGATTGAAATGTACAAAGATGGTTTGCCTAAAAAGGTCAAGGCAAATGTTACAGCATCGAAACCTAAGACAATTCATGAAGCTATAACCATGGCAAACGAGCTAATGGATCAGGTCATCATGGAAAAGAAAGTATCCAATACTGATGTGAAGGTATCAGGTAACAAAAGAAAGTGGAATGGAAATTATGGTCGAGGTAACCAACAACAATCTTTTAAGAAACAAGAAATCACGCAAGGTGCGGGTAGTGGTTTAAGCTTTGGTTACAAAGGACAAAATCCTTTATGCAACCGATGCCACAAACATCACTCTGGTTACTGTAATGTGGTATGCAACAAATGTAATCGAAAGGGTCATCTTGCTGAAGATTGTAGGGCTCTCGTTACAAATACATATGGTACCAAGACTCCTGCCACCAATGCAAATAGAACTACCTTGGCTACCGTTACTTGTTATGGGTGTGGGAAACAGGGTCATTATAAGAGCCAGTGCCCGAATCCAGAGAAGAATATCGGACCTGCACGTGGGAGAGCATTTATTATTAATGCTAGAGAGGCACGTGAAGACCCGGAGCTTGTTACGGGTACGTTTACCATTAATAACTTATCAGCATCTATTATATTTGATACTGATGCCGATAGAAGTTACGTGTGTAGAAATTTTTACACTAAATTGAATTGATCATCATTACCTCTAGATGCTAAGTACATGATTGAGTTAGCTAATGGTAAACTAATTAAAGCAGATAAAATTTGTCGTGATTGTGAAATAAATTTAGCCGGAGAAACGTTTAAAATTGACTTAATACCCGTAGAATTAGGAAGTTTTGATGTAATAGTCGGCATGGACTGGATGTCCAAAGTAGGAGTTGAAGTTGTGTGTGCCAAGAAGGCAATTCGTATTCCTTGTAAGGATAAAATGCCGGTGATGATTTATGGAGAGAAGGGTAATTCAAAGCTAAAACTCATTAGCTGTTTGAAAGCCAAGAAGTGTTTAGAAAAGGGATATTATGCTATTCTAGCACATGTTAATAAAGTCGAAAAGAAAGAAAAAGAGAAGTGCATCAACGACGTGCCTGTGGCAAGAGATTTTCCTGAAGTTTTTCCGGAAGAGTTGCCGGGATTACCTCCATTTAGATCTGTAGAATTTCAAATAGATTTAGTACCAGGAGCTGCACCAGTTGCCCGTGCTCCATATAGACTTGCACCGTCTGAGTTAAAAGAACTTCAGAGTCAATTAAAAGAATTACTGGATCGTGGATTCATACGACCAAGTACTTCACCGTGGGGAGCTCCGATTCTATTTGTTAAAAAGAAAGATGGATCTTTTAGGATGTGTATAGATTATCGTGAATTAAATAAGTTAACTATCAAGAATCGGTATCCACTACCGAGAATTGATGACTTATTTGATCAATTGCAAGGATCATGTGTTTATTCGAAAATCGACCTAAGATTGGGCTATCATCAACTACGCGTCAAAGAAGAAGATATACCGAAAACTGCTTTTCGGACACGCTACGGTCATTACGAATTTTTGGTCATGCCGTTTGGATTGACGAATGCGCCAGCTGTATTCATGGACCTCATGAATCGAGTTTGTATTCCATATTTAGATAAGTTTGTTATCGTTTTCATTGATGATATTCTTATCTATTCCAAGAGTGAGCAAGAGCATGAGCAGCATTTAAGGTTGATATTAGAGTTGTTGAGAAAAGAACAGCTATATGCTAAATTTTCTAAATGTGCTTTCTGGTTGAAATAAGTGCAATTTCTTGGCCACGTTGTTAGTAGCAAAGGAATTCAGGTTGATCCAGCAAAAATTGAAGCCATTGAAAAATGGGAGACTCCTAAGACACCAACGCAGATACGCCAATTTTTGGGTTTAGCCGGTTATTATAGAAGGTTTATTCAAGATTTTTCCCGAATAGCTAAGCCGTTGACAGCGTTAACGCAAAAAGGGAAGAAATATGAATGGACCTCTGAGCAGGAGAGTGCATTTCAATTACTAAAGAAGAAGTTAACTACGGCGCCTATTTTATCGTTACCAGAAGGGAACGATGATTTTGAAATATATTGTGACGCTTCGCGACAAGGTTTTGGTTGCGTTCTTATGCAACGGAAGAAAGTTATTGCATACGCATCCCGACAATTGAAGATTCACGAGCGGAATTATACGACGCATGATCTAGAACTGGGAGCAGTCGTGTTTGCATTGAAGATATGGCGACACTACTTATATGGGGTTAAATGTACTGTGTTTACTGATCATAAAAGCCTTCAACACATTTTTGATCAGAAACAATTGAACATGAGGCAACGTAGGTGGGTTGAACTGATAAACGACTATGATTGTGAAATTCGCTATCATCCCGGGAAAGCGAACGTGGTGGCCGATGCTCTAAGCAGAAAAGAACGAGAACCAATTCGAGTACGAGCGATGAACATAAAAATTCGCATGAATCTCAACTCACAAATCAAAGAGGTTCAACGAGAAGCACTTACTAAAGAAAACATAGGAAATGAAACAATGAAGAAGTATGAGAAGCAACTCGTTATACGGGAAGACGGAATTCGATATTTTGCAAATCGTATTTGGGTACCAAAGTTAGGTGGATTAAGGAAGTTGATATTGAATGAGGCACATAAGACAAGATACTCGATACATCCTGGAGTTGGAAAGATGTACCAAGATCTTAAGACACATTATTGGTGGCCTAATTTAAAGACAGACGTTGCAACATATGTTGGGGAGTGTTTAACTTGTTCCAAAGTCAAAGCAGAACACCAAAAGCCGTCAGGGTTACTTCAACAACCAGAAATTCCAGAATGGAAATGGGATGGTATTATCATGGATTTCATCACGAAGTTACCAAAGACTGCCTGGGGATACGACACCATTTGGGTAATTGTTGATCGTCTTACCAAATCTGCACATTTCTTGCCTATAAAGGAAACGGATAGAATGGAGAAATTATTACGATTATATATAAAGGAAATAGTTTCAAGGCATGGAATACCTATTTCCATTATATCTGATCGTGATAGTAGATTTATCTCAAAGTTCTGGCAATCACTACAGGAGGCACTAGGAACTCGTTTGGATATGAGTACCGCATATCATCCGCAAATCGACGGGCAGAGTGAAAGAACAATTCAGACTCTTGAAGACATGCTCAGGGCATGTGTGATCGATTTTGGAAACGGATGGGATAAATATCTACCATTAGCAGAATTCTCGTATAATAATAGTTATCATGCGAGCATTAAAGCTGCGCCATTCGAAGCATTGTACGGAAGGAAGTGTAGATCTCCTATTTGTTGGAATGAAGTAGGAGATCGACAATTAACTGGTCCTGAGATCATACACGAAACGACTGAGAAGATAGTACAAATCAAGGAGAGATTGAAAACAGCCCGTAGTCACCAAAAGAGCTACGCCGATGTCCGAAGAAAATTATTAGAGTTTCAGATCGGTGACATGGTTATGCTAAAGGTGTCACCTTGGAAAGGTGTAATACGTTTCGGTAAAAGAGGTAAACTGAACCCAAGATATGTAGGCCCATTCAAGATCATCGAACGCATTGGACCGGTAGCTTATCGACTCGAGTTACCGCAACAACTCGCCGGAGTACATAATACCTTTCAAGTCTTAAACCTTAAAAAGTGTCTTTCAAAGGAAGACCTCACCATTCCTCTTGAAGAAATCCATGTCGACGAGAAACTACAATTCATCGAAGAACCAATCGAAATCATGGATCGTGAAATTAAACGGCTCAAGCAGAGCAATATACCGATCGTTAAGGTTCGTTGGAATGCTCGAAGGGGTCCCGAGTTTACATGGGAACGGGAGGATCAGATGAAACAAAAATATCCACATTTGTTTCCCGATGACGCAAAATAGGTACAATTTTAAAATTTCGGGACGAAATTTATTTAACGGGTAGGTACTGTAATGACCCGCATTTTTCCGATCATTCTATACTTATAAGATTAATATTTACATAAATTAAACTTACCAACATGATAAGCAATCTAAATTGTTGAGAATTATGTTTTGAAAAGAGTTTTACACAACGTTTGACCGTCTAGTTGACCGATGATATCACGAACTATATAACATATGATAATTATACGTTTGTGTATATATATGTATATATACATATTTAACATGATCTAAGAATGTTGTAATATCTCATTTTGTATTAATAACAATAAGTTATAAGTATATTTTGAAACTACTAACTTAAGTTTTCAAAACGATAACCATACGTAACGTTATTTGACATAAATACTTATGACCTATAATGTTTATACATATATTGTATATGTAATGTATTTAATCACTTTTTAAGGACTTAAATACATAAAACAATATAAGTGTATTCACAAAAGATAGCTATATTTGAATTCTCGTTCCGTTTTGACAAGATTTCTATACGTATATCTAGAGTACATGTACCCGTATCATACCTAGCTTCTATACGTATTTACTATTGGTATATACACATCAAATCACCACCAACCAGCCCTTGTTCATGCCTTATGTATAAGGTAATTACTTTGTATGATTGTATGACTAATTACACAAGATTACAAGCTTGGAAATTTGTCCATGTCCCTCCCCCATTCACGTTTTTAATGGGGGTATTCTCACCTCATTTTGGTTCAACTTCTATAATCATTTCTCTAGCTAAACACACACACTTACTAGCATCATGTCTCTCTAAGAACTCCAGCAAAAATCCTCTCAAGAATCACCTTAAACACCACCATAACAAGATCAAACAAAAACACTACAAAAATACAACTTTCAATTCAAGTTTATGTCTTAAGTTGCTTCCAATCTTTCATCCAATTCCATCACTCTTTTGGTTCTAGGTTTTTACTTCTATTTTACAGAAATCTTGTCCAAGTAACTTGAGGTAGTAACTTTGTTCATAACCTTATTCGACTCATATATATATATATAGCTATCTTATTTTATGGTATACAATTTTAACAACAAGAACATAGTTTGAATGATTTCAAACTTGTTTGCAAACTAAATAGATCCTTCTAACTTAACTTTTAAAATACTTCAAGACCTGTAATATATCAAAAATATATGCTAATTTAACAAGGTATAACTTGGTTTTTTTCAAAGAACACCTTAAAAACTGAATTTACGACGTCGGAGTGCAACCGGGGGCTATTTTGGGTTGGATAATTAAAAACCATCTTGAACTTTGAATTGGAGGTTTATTCTCTGGAAAATTGATATTTACTATGAATATGATAACACATAAAAATTTCATGATTTAACTCAAAGTATAGGTATTTTTAGAAAAATAATCATTTAAGGTTGTTTACATGACGGAAAATGATCAACTTCATAAGTTTCACCAAAATTTGACCTATGACCTATGATTTCGAATACAAACTAAGGTATTTACAGTTCATATTCTTAAAGAAGTACTCGATCCAAGGAAGTGGAAAGTTGAACCAACGAAAACGGAGTTGTAACGAAGAAACTATGACCAAAACAAGATCGGATATCCAAAACTAGCTTAGCCACGAAAATAATTGGAGAAAAATTAAATAAATCATATCTTTCTAAAATAACATGATATTTTATATATATGTACTCATAATTTAATTTTATATATTTCAGGATCACCCGTAAACAACACGAGAAGATTAATCATAAGACCTCATGTACGTACGCAACACGTCATTTGACAACACCGGTACTTTATGTACGCAACACGTCATTTGACAACACGGTACCGTGGGTCAAGATTAATCCCGACGAATACGATTTCGATGGGGGTTTTATTTATTTATTAAACACCTAAATATGAACCATTAAAATTGAATTGCTAACTACGGACTAAGAAGACATTAAAAGTATTATAAGTATATATACGTGACGATTGTTTAAAATGAAAATATATTGATATATTATATATGGATAGGTTCGTGATATCAACCGGAGACCAAGTCAAAATATATATATCTTCAAGGAAAAAGTGAGTATATAGTCCCACTTTTAAACTCTAAGTATTTCGGGATGAGAATACATGTATTTTATGTTTTACGTTATGGACACAAGTAACTGAAAAATATATTCTACGTTGAGTTGTACCACTGGCATATTTCTCTGTAGCTTGGTAACTATTATTTACAGCGGTATTGTAAACGCGAATCCTGTTGATAGATCTATCGGGCCTGACAACCCCAACCGGACTGGACGACCAGTATTCAACGGTTGCACAGTACTTCGTTTCGTGACTACACTTGGTACGGTGTAGTAAGATTTCATAATAAAGGGAATATGTGACGTGATTAAATGTTAAGTATGGTTACTAAGTGCTCAACCACTTAGAATATTTTTATTAAAATGTTTAAATATGAAATCTTGTGGTCTATATTTATACCGCTGCCGGCATTAAACCTATATCTCACCAACTTTATGTTGACGTTTTAAACATGTCTATTCTCAGGTGATAACTAAAAGCTTCCGCTGCAACATGTTGAATTTAAGCAAGATCATGTGTACGCATATTTGTGTCAAAAACAAAACTGCATATCCGAGGAATTGTAATGTAAAATATGCTAGAAATCGTATTGTTATCATCACATGTAAAGTTTGTAAGTCTAAGATTATCGCTAAACGATAATCATCTTTTTATTGTCTAAAGCTTGTATTAAAATAAGAGTTATGGTTTGTAATGTAAAATAAATGCAGTTGTTCTTTTAAAAATGTCGCATATAGAGGTCAATACCTCGCAATGAAATCATACGTTATCTAACTCGTTCTTATGGTTAAGGACGGGTTATGACAAATGGCAGGAAGCCATGAACGCTGAGATGCAATCCATGTATGACAACCAAGTTTGGGAACTTGTTGTGCAACCTCCTCGCTCTAGGCTAGTTGATTGTAAATGGCTTTTCAAAATGAAAACCGACATACATGGAAACTTGGTTACATATAAAGCTAGACTTGTAGCAAAAGGTTTCACTCAAACTCAAGGGGTTGACTATGATGAAACTTTTTCGCCTGTGGCAATGCTAAAGTCTATTAGGATATTACTTGCCATTGCTGCTCATTATGATTATGAAATATGGCAGATGGATGTCAAGACCGCTTTCCTAAATGGACATCTTGAGGAAGATGTCTATATGGTTCAGCCTGAAGGTTTTGTGGATCCGAAATATCCTAAAAATTATGCAAGTTAAAGAAGTCAATCTACGGATTGAAACAAGCATCTAGAATGTGGAATCATCGTTTTAATGAGGAGGCCAAGAAATTTGGCTTCATTAAAAATGTTGATGAAGCTTGTGTATACAAGAAAGCTAGTGGGAGCACTATCATGTTCCTTGTACTATATGTGGATGATATATTGTTATTTGGAAATGATATTCCAGCAATGGAAGGTGTTAAAACTTGGCTAAGTAAATGCTTCTCTATTAAGGATCTTGGAGAAGCACAATACGTTTTGGGGATTGGGATCTACAGGGATAGATCCAAGAAACTGATAGGTTTGAATCAAAGTGCATACATTGAAAAGATCTTGAAAAGGTTCAAGATGGAGAACTCTAAGAAAGGTTTGGTACCTATTCAAAAGGGAACACTTCTCAGTTCATCTCAGTGCCCCACCACGAAAGATGAACAGGAGAGAATGAAGAAAGTCCCATATGCGTCTGCCATTGGGTCAATCATGTATGCAATGATATGCACTAGACCGAATGTGTGATTCGCTCTTAGCCTGACAAGTAGATACCAGAATAACCCAGGAAATAGTCATTGGATTGCTGTCAAAAGTATATTGAAATACCTTAGGAGGACTAAGGATATGTTTCCGACATATGGGTCTGGTGAGGAGGAACTCGCTGTAAAAGGTTACGTAGATGCGAGTTTCCAAACTGATCGAGATGATTCTCGATCACAATCCGGTTATGTCTTCACGTTAAATGGAGGTGCGGTCTCTTGGAAGAGTTCGAAACAGGATGTTGTTGCTTTATCCACTACAGAGTCGGAGTACATCGCCGCATCATTGGCAGCTCAGGAAGCTGCATGGATGAAGAAATTCATCAACGACTTAGGAGTAGTCCCTTCCATTCAGGACCCTCTTGAGATCTTTTGTGGCAACGAGGGTGCGATTGCTCAAATCAAAGAACCTCGTGCTCACCAAAAGACTCGTCACATTGAGCAGAGATTCAACTACATAAGGGATGAAGTTGAAAAGGGAAAGATATGTATTCGCAAAGTTCACACAGATCTTAATATAGAGGATCCTCTCACGAAGCTCTTACATGGAGCAAAACATACTGGACATGTTTGTGAATTAGGGCTTCGATATTCTAGTGATTGGTCATGATCTGTTTAAGTATTGTAACGGAACAAAATTGTTCAAACTCATTAATATAATTATGGTATTAATTTATTTTGAGTCATGTTCCTATTTTGCTTATTTTATCCATGAATAAGTAATTATTCTAAAATTCCGTAGTCGGTCACATTCGTGGGAACAAATGTGAGGTTTAGACTATTATGAACTTGGATTGTTATACATTCACAGGATGAATGTGGGGCAAGGTTGCAACCAAGGTTCATAGATATTTGTGGAACACAAATATTGGAAGACCCGCTCTCAAGACTTACTAAATAGAGCCTTTGTGGTTAATCACTTGTAATCTTGAGTAAAGGCGAATATCATTGTATCCTCTGACCTGAGATACATATTGGGTTCAGATATTTACCAAGTATTGTGCCTTGATTCTTCCCTTCGCTATTCTGAAATATGGTAGTTCATAAGGAAGAGCTCAGGTATAATGCAAGGTATATATATTTAGGACCTATGTAGTTAAGAAGGAATTTGTCCCTCTTATTCGTTGAGAGTCAGATGTCTAAGGCCTGATAAAGTTAAATCTAAAAGAGAGTGATCATTCTTTATCTCTTGGATTTAACATGACATCTAGGACGAAAGGAAATAATGAAAGATTCACCTATTCATATTCGAGATGGAACTCGAAAGGGATGATGTTATTGAATGGCACTAAGTCATAACATATTGGGGGTGATGGACGGTCGTTAGGTGGTATCCATCACTTGCATTAATTTCTTATGTTTCTCGTGCAAGTGGGAGATTGAAGGTATTTCGTATGCCCGAGAGACATATTAAATTAATGTGGCTAATGTGTTATGATCCAAGTCGGGTCATACCCAATAACAAACTTACCGACACCTTATACGTATTTAATCTTAACGATTGGATCATTGATTAAATATGCGACACTTGAAACTTAAGAAAAATGGTTTTCTGAAATATTACTTGATGTGTATATGTAAATTATGGAATAATTTATATAATGTGGAATTAATTATTCATAGGTTAAATAATTAATTTATGTTGCATTTTATATAAATTGGTTTTATATAAATAAAATGTACATAAAACTACATATGGAAGTTTTATAAAAGTTGATTTATAAAATCTAACTTTTATAAAATTAAATTTTATAAAACTAATGGGTGGCATGGGGAGTGTAAGCTCACATGCTAGAGATTCCTTTCTTGGTCTAATACAAGTCCCATTTCCATATACATGCAAGACTTTGACTCAAAAAATACACTTGCAAAAACACACATTAAAGCAACAAAAATTCTGCTCATTTCCTTTGAGCTGGCCGAAATATTTGAAGCGTTTAGAGGCTTCAATTTTCTTTTTGCAAGCTTATTTTTCAAGTGCAATTAAATCCTAACCAAAGGCTAGGTGTTGATACACAAGTTTAGGGTATTTCTCCTTGAGGTTTCATCCATTTGAAGCTCTATTCTTCATCATCATCTTCATCACTCTCTACCAAGCTTGGAATAGGTATAAACTCCTTTCTTGCTTGTAGTTTGTAAGTATGTTTCACAACTTGATCCTAATTGGGATTTAACTTTAATTGGTTAAAGTTTAACAAGTCTAAAATTGGTAATTATATGCTTCCGCAAAGTTTGATTCTTAAAATGTTTTAAGCATTTTATAACTTGTTAAATCCCAACAATAATAAAACAGTTAAGTAAAAGAAAATACTCAACCAACCGACCAAGGTTAATTATGGTCAATGGTGTTTTCGCCAAGGAAGCAAAATATTGGGAGGATTACCAATTCTCCGATGAATCGAATTCTGACGAGAATTCTGATGATGTTATAGAAATTACCCCAACTGAATTTAAAAAGGCAAACTAAAATAATAAGGGAAAGGGCATAAAAATAGAGAAATCTAATTCCAACCCCGATGAACTTTATATGTATCGTCAACCCCCGAAGCCCTTAAGTTGTAACAATGACCCGAGAACCTCTAAACCACCAGGTTTTTCTAAACCAATGTGGAAAACGACGGCTCGTATTAGGGGAACATCATATATCCCTAGAAACTTGTCAAAACGAACCAAAACTGAAGAAGAATAAACGAGCGAGTCGAAATAAGATAGTTGTATTCGTGTGGTGTAATATATGTAATATAGTGTGCTTATGCTTTATGATATATGTAAAAATTGCTTGTATTAATAAGTATTTTTTTTATTTATGAATCTAACTCTTGTCTATTTTACAGTATAAAAACACAAAATGAATAGACAACCCAATATTTTAAGAGACCTACCCGGAGACATGATTGATGAAATCTTGTCTAGAGTCGGTCAGAATTCCTCGGCACAACTATTTAAGGCGAGATCAGTTTGTAAGACATTCGAAGAACGTTCCAAGAATTCTTTGGTTTATAAAAGGCTTTCATTCAAAAGATGGGGGATATCACATTGGGAAATCCATAAGTTACGATGTGTTTACTTTGACGCGTTATTGCGGGGAACCCAAATGCTATTTTACGCAACGGGTTAAGAAATTATTTTGACTCAATATATCCGAATATAGGACTTCGTGATTTAGAAAAAGCGGCTAACATGCAACATAAAGAAGCATGTTATGCTTACGGCTTAGTAATGTTCGCTTCTCACCAAAGTGAGAACAAGAACATCGGGCTACAACTATTAAACAAAACGTTCCCACAAGTAACGGAGTCGGTAATTGGGGTAAGAAATGAGGTTTTTTAGATTGTTAAGGGACTGTTGGATATTACGTAACACTCATCCCTTTGATGACGTTACAACACGCTGTCTTATCAACGGCCATAACGGTTATGTCCCACAAGACCAAGGATGGGAAGTAGTCCTAGTAAAACCAGAATGCATGACTTGTTTCTGGATGTATGAATTACGTGTCTTTATTGCCTTTGCTGAACGACTTATGTACTAGCTAGAATTATCTTCACAACCATCTTGTATCAAAGTTATTGTGTGCTATATTTCATGCTTTATGTAAAATAAGCGGTATTGTAAGTTTGTAAAATATTGTATAAAAGTTTGAACGCGAAATATTATTATAATTAGTTTTTCATATAGAATTGTAGTAGTTGAATTGTATATTAGCTACTAAGTATGAACTTAACGGGTAGGTACTACCCGAATTTAAACTTATAAAACGCTAATATGAAGAAAAAGCTTTTATAAATGAGTTCATATTATGCTACGAAATACTATTAACTACTCTTAATATTCTGCATGATTAACTTGTTCCATTTGACTATTTTGAAGGAAATGGCACCGACTACTCGACACACTGTGAATATGAATGAAGAGGAATTCCGTACTTTTCTAACTTCAAACATAGCCGCAGTACAGGCTGCGCTACATACCAACAATAACCTTGGATCTAGCAGTACAGGAAATCGTGTAGGATGCACCTACAAAGAATTCACTGCCTGCAAACCTTTGGAATTTGATGGAACTGAAGGACCAATCGGATTGAAACGGTGGACCGAGAAGGTCGAATCGGTGTTTGCCATAAGTTAGTGTACTGAAGAGGAAAAAGTGAAGTACGCTACGCATACCTTCACAGGTTCTGCGTTAACATGGTAGAATACCTATCTAGAGCAAGTGGGACAAGACGATGCGTACGCACTACCGTGGTCAGCATTCAAGCACTTGATGAACGAGAAGTACCGTCCCAGAACCGAGGTCAATAAGCTCAAGACAGAGCTTAGAGGGTTACGAACCCAAGGATTTGATATTACCACGTACGAAAGACGATTCACAGAATTGTGCCTATTGTGTCCGGGAGCGTTCGAAGATGATGAAGAGAAGATCGACGCGTTTGTGAAAGGATTACCGAAAAGAATCCAAGAAGATATAAGTTCACACGAGCCCGCCTCCATACAACAAGCATGTAGAATGGCTAACTAGTGAACCAGATTGAGGAAAGAATTAAAGAACAGACGGCTGAAGAGGCCAATGTGAAGCAAGTCAAAAGAAAGTGGGAGGAAAACGGTGATAAGAATCACCAATACAACAACAACAGCAATTACAACAATAATCGCAACAATTATCCCAACAATCGCAACATTAATCACAACTACAACAAACGGCCCAACAACAACAACAACAACAACAATAACAACAGCAACTACAACAATCATCCCAACAACAATAACAACTGCAACACCAACAACAATCAGAAGCAGCTATGCCAAAGGTGTGAAAAGTATCACTCGGGGTTCTGCACCAAATTTTGCAACAAGTGTAAAAGAAATGGTCATAGCGCGGTGAAGTGTGAGGTCTACGGACCAGGGGTTAACAGAACGAAAGGAACAAATGGTGTCAGAATGAGTAATGGCGGGGCAAGTAGTGTCGGAGCAAGTTATGCCAATGTAGTTTGTCATAAATGTGGAAAACCGGGCCACATTATTAGAAATTTCCCGAATCAGGAGAACACGAATGGACAAGGCCGCGGAAGAGTTTTCAATATTAATGCGGCAGAGGCACAGGAAGACCCGGAGCTTGTTACGGGTACATTTCTTATTGACAATAAATCTGCTTACGTTTTATTTGATTCGGGTGCGGATAGAAGCTATATGAGTAGAGATTTTTGTGCTAAATTAAGTTGTCCATTGACGCCGTTGGATAGTAAATTTTTACTCGAATTAGCAAATGGTAAATTAATTTCAGCAGATAATATATGCCGGAATCGAGAAATTAAACTGGGTAGCGAAATATTTAAGATTGATTTGATACCAGTAGAGTTAGGGAGTTTTGATGTAATAGTTGGCATGGACTGGCTGAAGAAGGTGAAAGCAGAGATCGTATGTTATAAAAATGCAATTCGCATTGTACGAGAAGAAGGAGAACCCTTAATGGTGTACGGAGAAAAGGGCAACATGAAGCTACATCTTATTAGTAATTTGAAGGCACAAAAACTAATAAGAAAATGTTGCTATGCTGTTCTAGCACACGTAGAGAAAGTACAAACTGAAGAAAAGAGCATCAATGATGTTCTCGTCGCAAAAGAATTTCCCAATGTATTTCCGAAAGAATTACCGGGACTACCTCCACATCGATCTGTTGAATTTCAAATAGATCTTGTACCAGGAGCTGCACCAATAGCTCGTGCTCCTTACAGGCTCGCACCCAGCGAGATGAAAGAACTGCAAAGCCAACTGTAAGAACTATTAGAACGTGGTTTCATTCGACCAAGCACATCACCATGGGGAGCTCCTGTTTTGTTTGTCAAGAAGAAGGATGGTACATTTAGGTTGTGTATTGACTACAGAGAGTTGAATAAACTTACCATCAAAAACCGTTATCCATTGCCGAGAATTGACGACTTATTTGATCAACTACAAGGCTCGTCAGTTTATTCGAAAATCGATTTACGTTCTGGATATCATCAAATGCGAGTAAAGGAGGATGATATTCCAAAAACTGCTTTTAGGACGCGTTATGGTCATTACGAGTTTATGGTTATGCCATTTGGATTGACTAACGCACCAGCTGTGTTCATGGACCTTATGAACCGAGTGTGTGGGCCATATCTTGACAAGTTTGTCATTGTTTTCATCGATGACATACTTATTTACACAAAGAATGATCAAGAGCACGAAGAACATTTGAGAAAAGTGCTAGAAGTATTGAGGAAAGAAAAACTGTACGGTAAGTTTTCAAAGTGTGCATTTTGGTTGGAAGAAGTTCAATTCCTCAGTCACATAGTGAACAAAGAAGGTATCCAGGTGGACCCGGTAAAGATCGAAACTGTTAAAAAGTGGGAAACCCCAAAAACTCTGAAGCATATACGTCAATTTTTAGGATTGGCTGGTTACTACAGAAGATTCATCCAAGATTTCTCCAAAATAGCAAAACCCTTGACTGCATTAACGCATAAAGGGAAGAAATTTGAATGGAAGGATGAACAAGAGAAGTCGTTTCAGTCATTAAAGAAAAAGCTAACTACGGCACCTATATTTTCATTGCTTGAAGGGAATGATGATTTTGTGATTTATTGTGACGCATCAAAGCAAGGTCTCGATTGTGTATTAATGCAAGAAATGAAGGTGATTGCTTATGCGTCTAGACAATTGAAGATTCACGAGCAAAATTATACGACTCACGATTTGGAATTGAGTGCTGTTGTTTTTGCATTAAAGACATGGAGGCATTATTTATATGGGGTCAAAAGTATTATATATACCGACCACAAAAGTCTCCAACATATATTTAATCAGAAGCAATTGAATATGAGACAACGCAGGTGGATTGAACTGTTGAATGATTATGATTTTGAGATTCGATACCACCCGGGGAAGGCGAATGTGGTAGCTGACGATTTGAGTAGAAAGGACCGAGAACCTATACGGGTAAAAGCTATGAATATAATTATTCGTACTAACCTTACTACTCAAATAAAGGAGGTGCAACAGGGGGTTGTAAAAGAAGGAAAGTTGAAGAATGAGATACTCAAAGGATCAGAGAAACTTCTTAATATTCGGGAAGACGGAACCCGATATAAGGCTGATAGAATTTGGGTACCAAGGTTTGGAGATGTGAGAGAAATGGTACTTAAGGAAGCACATAAAACCAGATATTCAATACATCCCGGAGCGGGGAAGATGTAAAAAGATCTCAAGAAACACTTTTGGTGGCCCGGAATGAAAGTTGATATTGCTAAATATGTAGGAGAATGTTTGACGTGTTCTAAGGTCAAAGCTGAACATCAGAAACCATCAGGTCTACTACAACAACCTGAAATCCTAGAATGGAAATGGGAAAACATTACCAAAGATTTCATTACTAAATTACCAAGGACTGCAAGTGGTTATGATACTATTTGGGTAATAGTTGATCGTCTCACCAAGTCAGCACACTTCCTGCCAATGAGAGAAGATGACAAAATGGAGAAGTTAGCGCGATTGTATTTGAAGGAGGTTGTCTCCAGACATGGAATACCCGTCTCTATTATCTCTGATAGGGATGGTAGATTTGTTTCAAGGTTCTGGCAGACGATGCAACAAGCATTGGGGACTCGTCTAGACATGAGTACTGCCTATCATCCACAAACTGATGGGCAGAGCGAAAGGACAATACAAACTCTTGAAGATATGCTACGAGCATGTGTTATTGATTTCGAAAACAGTTGGGATCGACACCTACCGGTAGCAGAATTTTCCTACAACAACAGTTATCATTCTAGTATTGAGATGGCACCGTTTGAGGCACTTTATGGTAGAAGGTGCAGGTCTCTGATTTGTTGGAATGAATTGGGGGATAGACAGATTACGGGTCCGGAGATAATACAAGAAACTACCGAGAAAATCATCCAAATTCAACAACGATTGAAAACCGCCTAGAGTCGACAAAAGAGCTACGCGGACAGTAAAAGAAAAGATATAGAGTTTGAAATTTGAGAAATGGTCATGCTTAAGGTTTCACCTTGGAAAGGCGTTGTTCGATTTAGTAAATGGGGGAAACTAAATCCAAGGTACATTGGACCATTCAAGATTATAGATCGTGTCGGACCAGTAGCTTACCAACTGGAGCTACCTCAATAACTCGCGGCTGTACATAACACTTCCACGTCTCAAATTTGAAGAAATGTTTTGCTAAAGAAGATCTCACTATTCTGTTGGACGAAATCCAAATCAATGAAAAACTTCAATTCATTGAAGAACCCGTCGAAATAATGGATCGTGAGGTTAAGAGACTTAAGAAAAACAAGATACCGATTGTTAAGGTTTGATGGAATGCTCGTAGAGGACCCGAGTACACCTAAGAGCATGAAGATCAGATGAAGAATAAATACCCGCATCTATTTCCAGAAGATTCTTCAACACCTTCAACAACTTAAAATTTCGGGACGAAATTTATTTAACGGGTAGGTACTGTAGTGACCCGAACTTTTCCATGTTTATATATATTAATTAAGATTGATATTTACATGACTAAATGTTTCCAATGTGTTAAGCAATCAAACTTGTTAAAACTTGATTAAATGAAATAAGTTTCATATAGACAATTGATCACCCAAGTTGACCGGCGATTCACGAACGTTACAAAATTGTAAAAACTACATGTTGTAGTATATATAGATATATATATATATATATATATATATATATATATATATATATATATATATATATATATATATATATATATATATATATATATATATATATATATATATATGGTTGACATGAGATTATGATGAGTAAGTATCTCACTAAGTATATTAACAATGTGTGATATACATAAGAAATGAGATTACTAAGTTAAGAAACTCGAAATGATATATATAACGATTATCGTTATGATAACGTCTACTAAATATATATGTATCATATTAAGATATTGATACACTATATTTAACATGATAAAATGATATTTAAAGATATCATTAAGTGTGTTAACAATGAATTACATATGTAAAAACAAGACTACTAACTCAAGAATTACGAAACGAGACTTATATGTAACGATTATCGTTGTAACGATATTTTAATGTATATATCATATTAAGAGATATTCATAAATCATAATATCATGATAACATAATAATTCAACATCTCATTTGATATAATAAACATTGGGTTAACAACATTAATTGAGATCGTTAACTTAAAGGTTTCAAAACAACACTTACATGTAACGACTAACGAAGACTTAACGACTCTATTAGAATGTATATACATGTTGTGTTTTGATATGTATTCTTACACTTTTGAAAGACTTCAAGACATATATCAAAGTACTTCTACTTAACAAAAATTCTTACAATTACATCCTCGTTCAGTTTCATCAACAATTCTACTCGTATACACCCGTATTCGTACTCGTACAATACACAGCTTTTAGATGTATGTACTATTGGTATATACACTCCAATTATCAGCTCTTAGCAGCCCATTTGAGTCACCTAACACATGTGGGAACTATCATTTGGAAACTGCATGAAATATCTCATAAAATTACAAAAATATTAGTAATCATTCATGACTTATTTACATGAAAACAAAATTACATATCCTTTATATCTAATCCGTATACCAACGACCAAAAACACGTACAAACACTTTCATTTTTCAATTTTCTTCATCTAATTGATCTCTCTCAAGTTCCATCTTCAAGTTCTAAGTGTTCTTCATAAATTCCATAAGTATAGTTTCATAAAAATCAAGAATACTTCCAAGTTTGCAAGTCTACTTCCAAGCTTTCTAATCCATTCCAAGTAATCATCTAAGATCAAGGAACCTTTGTTATTTACAGTAGGTTATCTTTCTAATTCAAGGTAATATTCATATTCAAACTTTGATTCAATTTCTACAACTATAACAATCTTATTTCGAGTGAAAATCTTACTTGAACTGTTTTGGTGTAATGATTCTGCTTCAAGAACTTTCAAGCCATCCAGGTTCCTTTAAAGCTAGATCCATTTTTCTCATTTCCAGTAGTTTTATTCAGAAAACTTAAGGTAGTAATGATGTTCATATCATCATTCGATTCATACATATAAAGCTATCTTATTTGAAGGTTTAAACTTGTAATCACTAGAACATAGTTTAGTTAATTCTAAACTTGTTCGCAAACAAAAGTTAATCCTTCTAACTTGACTTTTAAAATCAACTAAACACATGTTATATATCTATATGATATGCTAACTTAATGATTTAAAACCTGGAAACACGATGAACACCATAAAATCGGATATACGCTGTCGTAGTGAAACCGGGGGCTGTTTTGGTTTGGATAATTAAAAACTATGATAAACTTTGATTTAAAAGTTGTTCTTCTGGGAAAATGATTTTTCATATGAACATGAAACTATATCCACAAATCTTGGTTAAACTCAAAGTGAAAGTATGTTTTTCAAAATGGTCATCAAGATGTCGTTCTTTCAACAGAAATGACTACGTCTTTAGTAATTGACATGTAACTTAAATTTCAGACTATAAACCTATACTTTTTCTGTTTGGATTCTTAAATTAGAGTTCAATATGAAACCATAGCAAATTGATTCACTCAAAACGGATTTAAAATGAAGAAGTTATGGGTAAAACAAGATTGGATATTTTTGATCTTTTTAGCTACGAAAAATGTTTAACAAATCTATACAAATCATATCCTAGCTAACTTATATTGTATTATACATGTATTCTAATATATTATGTAATCTTGGGATACCATAGACACGTATGCAAATGTTTTGACATATCATATCGACCCATGTATATATATTATTTGGAACAACCATTGACACTCTATATGCAGTAATGTTGGAGTTAGCTATACATGGTTAAGGTTGATTCCAAAAATATATATACCTTGAGTTGTGATTTAGCCTGAGACGTGTATACACCGGGTCGTGGATTGATTCAAGATAATATATATCGATTTATTTCTGTACATCTAACTGTGGACAACTAGTTGTAGGTTACTAACGAGGACAGCTAACTTAATACACTCAAATCTTTAAAACAAAATAAAAATGGTTGTAATTATATTTTGATCATACTTTGATATATATGTACATATTTGTATAGGTTCGTGAATCGATCCGTGGCCAAGTCTTATTTTCGAGGAAGGAAATATCTGTGAAAGTGAGTTATAGTCCCACTTTTAAAATCTAATATTTTTGGAATGAGAATACATGCAGGTTTTATAAATGATTTACAAAATAGACACAAGTACGTAAAACTACATTCTATGGTTGAATTATCGAAATCGAATATGCGCCTTTTTATTAAGTCTGGTAATCTAAGAATTAGGGAACAGACACCCTAATTGACGCGAATCCTAAAGATAGATCTATTTGGCCTAACAAACCCCATCCAAAGTACCGGATGCTTTAGTACTTCGAAATTTATATCATATCCAAAGGGTGTCCCGGAATGATGGGGATATTCTTATATATGCATCTTGTTAATGTCGGTTACCAGGTGTTCACCATATGAATGATTTTTATCTCTATGTATGGGATGTGTATTGAAATATGAAATCTTGTGGTCTATTGTTACAATTTGATATATATAGGTTAAACCTATAACTCACCAACATTTTTGTTGACCTTTAAAGCATGTTTATTCTCAGGTGAATACTAAGAGCTTTCGCTGTTGCATACTAAAATAAGGACAAGATTTGGAGTCCATGTTTGTATGATATTGTGTAAAAACTGCATTCAAGAAACATATGTCGATGTAATATATTTCTATTGTAAACCATTATGTAATGGTCGTGTGTAAACATTATATTTTAGATTATCATTATTTGATAATCTACGTAATGTTTTTAAAACCTTTATTGATAAAATAAAGGTTATGGTTGTTTTAAAAATGAATGCAGTCTTTGAAAAATGTCTCATATAGAGGTCAAAACCTCGCAACGAAATCAATTAATATGGAACGTTTATAATCAATATGAACGGGACATTTCATGTCAGGCCCGATAGATCTATCAACAGGATTCGCGTTTACAATACCGCATGTAAATGGTAGTTACCAAGCTATTAGGGAAAAATATGCAAAGTGGTACAACTCAACGTAGAATATGTTTTTAGTACTTGTGTCCATTTCGGTAACCAGTTATAAAACAGTGCATGTACTCTCAGCCCAAAAATATATATAAAAAGGGAGTAATGAAACTCACCTAATGTATTTTGTAGTAAAAATACATATGACTATATTGAACAATGCAGGGTTGGCCTCGGATTCATGAACCTATATCATTTGTATATTCATTAATACATATAATCGTAATCGATTAAATATATATATAACTGTTGATAGAGTTAAGTTAAATATATTTTTATATGGGGATTACTTGTTCGTAATTAATAATTATGATAATACTAATATTAGTAATAATATTGATACTTTATAATAATAATAAAAGTGATAATAATAATGTTAATAATGATATTAGTAATGATAATAATATTAAATTTTATTAAAGTACTATGATAATATCTATTATAATTCTTTTAAAACATACTTTAATTAATGTCTTAATAATTTTCATAATAATATTTATATCTAAAATTTCTATATTTTTAAATCTTAACAATATTATTAAACTTGTATATTCATAGTTATAATAATCATAACTTTCGTTTTTAATTTATAAACTAATGACTATAGTTTCTTTTAATATTACTTTATATTCAAAATCATAATTTACATGTGTTCATATAATTATATTTAATCTCCTAATCTTTATCATAACGCTTTTTATCATAAATTAACCTGTTTAGTAAACTCGAAATCCCAATATTATTACTAGCAAAATTAACACAAATAATACTATAATTAATAATATTGGTAATGATAATACTAAATGATGGTACTAATATAGTTAATAAGTATAACAAACTTAATAATACTAATGATATATTATGTATTAATGTTAACAATAATAACAATTTCTTATCATAATGAATACATAATAATAATAATTAGTATTAGCAAAAATAATAATAATAAGAATAATAAGAATAATAATAATAATAATAATAATAATAATAATAATAATAATAATAATAATAATAATAATAATAATAACAATAATAATAATAATAATAATAATAATAATAATAATAATAATAATAATAATAATAAAACATTTGAGAGACTACCTTAATGACATGAGCCTCAAAAAAATAAACGACCATGCTGGGTCTCGAACCTCAGACCTCTCAAGAACACAAACAAGCTTCTAACCATCCATCCAGTTCTGCTATTCTGATATAATATGAAAACTACTTGTTCTTAACTCTTATTATTTATTCTGCTTCTTCTTCCTCATAAACATATCGACCAGGTATTATTACAGACTAATAATAAGTTTCCATTACATTTATAGATTTATAAATGATACATAAACATTATTCAGTTGAGCAAATAATTTAAAACAAATGAGAATTAAAAGAAAACTCGCTGTATCAAGTTACCTAGAACACGTATGAACTCAAAATCGATTTCACGATTAGAGATCGTTTTAGCTTTCGATTCTTGAATGAAAAAGGTTCACAATCCCTCTTAGAAACTTTTGTGATCGTCAATTGATCTTGTATTTTAACACAGAACTTGAATTTAACAGAAGAACATTTATTTGACTTTTTATTCAAAAACTTGAGTTGTAAAATTCGAATCGATAGGGTGAATTGAAACTTTATACTTTACAAAAAAATTGAATGACCGATTTCTAACAACATGACATTTCTAGATTTTTAAATTAATCACGAAATCATTTTTTTTTAAATGACAAAGAAAAGAGGTCACGCTGTTCTTCTTTTTAATTTTTCAGTTTCATTTATGATTTTCAGTAATTAGAGGATTGTGTGTGTAATTAAATCAATTGATATCGTACTTAAAATCTACCAAAGTTGTTTTGTAGTGATTTTATCGACAGAATATTCAATCAAGAACAGGAGTAAATTATAAAAAAAATTAAAAACCTGTTGTAAATTTGTACTGAATTTGATTTTAGATTGATATCGTATTCATCTTGTAAATTAAATTAAAGACAGGAAACAAATTCTTGATGGTGATGTTAAACTGAATCATCCGTATCTGTATAATACAATCAGTGTACGTATATAAACAAGTAATAATAACAATTCTAATTAATAATAATGATATTAATAATAATGATTAATAATAATATAAATACAAATAATAATAATAATAATAATAATAATAATAATAATAATAATAATAAAAGTAATAATAATAATAGCACCAATCATTTTAGTATTGATAATAGTATTTATATATATCAAATTCATATTTATATCTTTAATATAATAATATTAATAATATTTATTAATAGTAAAGAGAAACATAATAATAGATTTATAATTTTAAAGATAGTAATAACTAATAATTTACTTAATTCATGATTAATTTGTAATTTCAATCTTTCTCATAATAATATTTATAATAAGGATCTTTATTATGATAATCCTAAGATTATTAGAATTTATTAATTACCAGTATAACAATAATAATATAATTAATATTAACATTGATATTAACATTAATATTAATAATACTAATGAAAGTAATAACATAAATACTAATATAACCACTATAAATAAATTTTGTAATTTCTTATATTGATATTACATTTTTCTAATTATCTAATATCTAATAATTATATTATATATGTGATACATATAATATCTATATCTTTTATATATACTCTAATATATATATATCGTAATACTTCTTCATAGGAATCATATATATATATATATATATATATATATATATATATATATATATATTTACATGTTTTAATAGTTGCTTAATCATTCTATTTATTAATTTTACATCCTTAATTCAAATGTTTATTTTATAAATTCAAATTATTATATATACTTACATTTATATAAATATACATATTTATCTACAAATAATTGTTCGTGAATCATCGAGAATTGTCAAAAAGGGTAAATGCATTCATGTAAATCGTTCCAAGGTTTCGAGACTCAACATTACAGATTTTTGCTTATCGTGTCGAAATGATATTAAGATTAAGTTTAAATTTGGTCTGAAATTTCCGAGTCGTCACAGTACCTACCCGTTAAAGAAATTTCATCCCGAAATTTGATTGAGGTCGTCATGGCTAATAATAAAAGTGTTTTCATGACACATATGAGTTGATAATTAGAGTTTATTATCGTGGAGTAATATGGATAAAACAATTCGACTGTGTAAAGAGTATGAGTGAAGCTATCACAAAATAGTGATCTGAGGAAAATAAGATTCTTCTTGACTTTTGACGTAGTCACGGTTGATTTTTGAAATTTAAGGAATTTAAAGAAATCTTCTAATCAGAAAGAAAATGAAATAGCACGATTTATTAGCAATTTGTGGAATTACAGAAGAACAGAAATATCAAGGAAATATTTCCGTAATATACTAAGAGATTAAGTAGAATGAAAGAGTCGTGTAATATGGCACCTGATGACGTTATGATTTATGAATCATCATCACGTTTCATTAGAATTTTCAGTATGACTTACTGTAATATAATCACGTTGGCCAAGTGTCATTATATTATACTAACTCATGCTCAAATTCTTAACACTTCTCCAGAATTCATTTGTAATTTATACTTATGTTTTACAGAAGTTTTCAATATAATGAAATAAAGAAAACACGAAGGGGTAGAAAATTTCGGACAAGAATCTTTATGAAAATATCTTCAGAAATATCAAAGATATTTATGATGATATTTTGCAATTTCTAAGTTCGATAGTTGATGAAGAAAGATTTTTCGCAAGATTTTAACATGAGTACGGAGCAAGATATTCTCTAAAGATTTCAGCGGATCCAGAATTACCTGAATTCTTTGAATATAGGTTTTGGTTCTTGTATTTGTCCTTGGTCTCCTTCATGGTTAGCTCAATCCATTTTTCAGTACCAAATTTTCTACTGAGCGTTCCCAACATTCCATTCTTTATCATCAAACTCTTGGCCGTTTCGACCATCTACCATTTTTCTGTTTCCTCTGCATTTAATGCTACGATATCTGAATCGTTGGTTATTAATCCGAGGTGGTTTCAGGAGAAATTGTGTTTTTAGATGATTAAACGCTGATGGTAATATGGTGGAATATGAAAGGTTCTCCGGTAACGATGTGGAAAGCCAATCGTATATATCAAAGTTATAATAAAACTTATTCGAATGAAAGGTCGAAGTTGCTCTGCTGGAGCTGTGACAAAATTGGCTAATTTGAAAGGGATTACCCAAATTATTTTGGGTAATAATAACACTAAAAGAATTAGCACAACTACGTGTTAAACGATTACTCAGTTTCCGAGAGTTTTTCAGGTGCATAACTATATGCCTCAATCTTTTCTTTCATAGATGAAGTACGGTTGGCTCATCCTCTCGATTGAGGTGTCTTCAAGAATCATGAAAGGTTCGAACATGGATTGGAATCATCAAGATTTAAATGAGGTTTAAGATGAAATCAAGTAGTAAACTTGAAGAATTGTTTAGTTTCATATGTTATAATCAATATTTTAATTCATTTTAATTGTCCAATAATGGCAGTCCTTAGTTGATAGTCCAATAATCGGTTTATATATATATAATCTTAGAATTACCCAATGACGTATTGTATACGTATTGTCTTTGCATCAACCCAGAGACGTATTGTAGACGTATTGTCTTAGAATTAACTAAGACGTATTGTGTACGTATTGTCTTAGGATTTATCAAAACGTATTTTATAATTATTGTGTTAGGATGTACCAAATATTCGAATTAATAAATACGTATCATGACCCGTGTACAACATATTGTCTCAGAATTAATCCGACCTATTGTGTACATGTGTCCCGATTTATCCGATGATATGTAAAGTACGTAAAATAAATAACAGTATTTAAATGACGGTAAATAAAATTGCGAGAAACTAAATTGCGATAATTAAATTGCAATAAATAAAATGTAACCAGTTAGCTAGGAACAGTTAGCATGGATTCTTAACAAAATTCTTTATAATTAATTTGTTTGTTTCTAACAAATTTTATTTTGTCCAATGTTTTCTTCATTATGCCACTTGTTGGATTCTGAGATATCAAAATCCTATATGAAATTGAATGAAAATAGTTATTCTGTGGTGAACGGATTCGTATATCTGTGGGTGTAAGTAGGATTGTAAATGACCGTTGAATCAGATTCGAAGAATGTACAGTGTAACTTATTAATGTGAAATCTAAATATTCCTCGGGTATTACCTACCCGTTAAAATATTTTCACCATTAACAGTTTGTACAAAAGAATTTTTAATTCCAATCTTTATGAAAATATATATATATATATATATATATATATATATATATATATATATATATATATATATATATATATATATATATATATATATATATATAAATATATATTTTTTTCTTCAGATGTAATCTTGGATTTGATGAATTTATATGATATTAATATCATCTGATTTATCGTTAGAACTGGAATACATAATCTCCAAAACATTAGAGATTACATAATCGCCAGGTAGAACGAAGATAAATGATGTAGAACGATACGTAGAACGATGATTATACTCGAGGTACAGAATGAGATGTTGAGGCATGGATTGTTGATGGTACTGGTGCTGTTACTGATGGTACTGTTGGTGTCGGTGATGTTGCTGAAGCTGGTACATTTTGCACCATATCTTTTAGATTGATTACTCAAGTGCGAAGCTCGTTGACTTCTTCTATTATTCCGGGACGATTGTTGGTCAGAACGAGCGGATGAATAAGGTTTAGAATTTTAGATAGAAGATAATCGTGACGAGCTACCCTGGAGAAGAGGCTAAAAATGGTATTTCGGATAGGTCCACCGGTAAGTGCTTCAGGTTCTTCGCCGAGGGTGCAGGTTGGTGGGTGGAAAGGATCGCCTTCTTCTTGTCTCCATTGGTTAAGTCGATTACGAACCCATCAGATGAATTGGGGATGGCTGATTGGTTGATTTATTATAGTGACACTGCTTTCGAAGCTTAGGTGAAACTCCATATCGAAATCCGAAGGAATTGAACTTGTGGTGAGTTCCATTTCGTACGATTAGATAAAGGGTTTTCGATATGAAAGGAATTTCGGATATCAGATGATATTCTAATTACATAGAATACTTATGTTCAATATAGAAGATCCTGTAGATTACGGAGAGAATTAAGGAAACGTGTCAGACAAGACTTAATGTGATGGGAGGTGAATTTGTCTGTATACCGTCTATGCAATAATTGCAATAAGACGCGTCGAGACTGAAAATAACAAGTAGATATTTTTCGACAAATGGTGGTAAGCAAACACTTTTAACATGTAGACCAGGTTCAAGTCTAGACTCATTAACATAACCTAACAACTACTAGGTCGAAGTCCAGACTCATTAATGCATCCTAACAACTACTAGTTAGACACACTAATTCAAGACCTGGTTCGCTACGACCACCGCTCTGATACCACCTGTAACAACCCGTCCTAATCCTCCTGGACGAAGCCATCAACATTTGGTCCCATTGCGAGGTATTGTCCTAAATATGCAGGAATGACTCCAAGTAATATGAGTAAATGCACAGCGGAAGACTTCTTTCATACCTGAGAATAAACATGCTTAAAAGTGTCAACCAAAAGGTCGGTGAGTTCATAGGTTTATCATAACAATCATTTCAATATATTAATAGACCACAAGATTTCCGTTTACATAAACGTTTTAATAAAAATATTCTAAGTGGTTGAGCACTTGGTAACCATACTTAACATTTAATCAACGTCGCATATTCCCTTTATTATGAAATCTCACTACACTGTACCAAGTGTAGTCACTGAAACGAAGTACTGTGCAACCGTTGAATACTGGTCGTCCAGCCCGGTTGGGGTTGTCAGGCCCGATAGATCTATCAACAGGATTCGCGTTTACAATACCGCATGTAAATGGTAGTTACCAAGCTATTAGGGAAAAATATGAAAAGTGGTACAACTCAACGTAGAATATGTTTTTAGTACTTGTGTCCATTTCGTTAAACAGTTATAAAACAGTGCATGTATTCTCAGCCCAAAAATATATATAAAAAGGGAGTAATGAAACTCACCTAATGTATTTTGTAGTAAAAATACATATGACTATACTGAACAATGCAGGGTTGGCCTCGGATTCACGAACCTATATCATTTGTATATTCATTAATACATATAATTGCAATCGATTAAATATATATATAACTGTTGATAGAGTTAAGTTAAATATATTTTTATATGGGGATTACATGTTCGTAATTAATAATTATGATAATACTAATATTAGTAATAATATTGATACTTTATAACAATAATAAAAGTGATTATAATAATGTTAATAATGATATTAGTAATGACAATAATATTAAATTTTATTAAAGTACTATGATAATATCTATTATAATTCTTTTAAAACATACTTTAATTAATGTCTTAATAATTTTCATAATAATATTTATATCTAAAATTTCTATATTTTTAAATCTTAACAATATTATTAAACTTGTATATTCATAGTTATAATAATCATAACTTTCGTTTTTAATTTATAAACTAATGACTATAGTTTCTTTTAATATTACTTTATATTCAAAATCATAATTTACATGTGTTCATATAATTATATTTAATCTCCTAATCTTTATCATAACGCTTTTTATCATAAATTAACCTGATTAGTAAACTCGAAATCCCAATATTATTACTAGCAAAATTAACACAAATAATACTATAATTAATAATATTGGTAATGATAATACTAAATGATGGTACTAATATAGTTAATAAGTATAACTAACTTAATAATACTAATGATATATTATGTATTAATGTTAACAATAATAACAATTTCTTATCATATTGAATACATAATAATAATAATTAGTATTAGCAAAAATAATAATAATAATAATAATAATAATAATAATAATAATAATAATAATAATAATAATAATAATAATAATAATAATAATAATAATAATAATAAAACATTTGAGAGACTACCTTAATGACATGAGCCTAAAAAAAATAAACGACCATCCTGGGTCTCGAACCTCAGACCTCTCGATAACACAAACAAGCTTCTAACCATCCATCCAGTTCTGCTATTCTGATATAATATGAAAACTACTTGTTCTTAACTCTTATTATTTATTCTACTTCTTCTTCCTCATAAACATATCGACCAGGTATTATAACAGACTAATAATAAGTTTCCATTACATTTATAGATTTATAAATGATACAAAAACATTATTCAGTTGAGCAAATAATTTAAAACAAATGAGAATTAAAAGAAAACTCGCTGTATCAAGTTACCTAGAACACGTATGAACTCAAAATCGATTTCATGATTAGAGATCGTTTTAGCTTTTGATTCTTGAATGAAAAAGGTTCACAATCCTTCTTAGAAACTTTTGTGATCATCAATTGATCTTGTATTTTAACACAGAACTCGAATTTAACAGAAGAACATTTATTTGACTTTTTATTCAAAAACTTGACTTGTAAAATTCGAAATCGATAGGGTGAATTGAAACTTTATACTTTACAGAAAGATTGAATGACCGATTTCTAACAACATGACAATTCTAAATTTTTAAATTAATCACGAAATCATTTTTTTTAAATGACCAAGAACAGAGGTCACGCTGTTCTTCTTTTTAATTTTTCAGTTTCATTTATGATTTTCAGTAATTAGAGGATTGTGTGTGTAATTAAATCAATTGATATCGTACTTAAAATCTACCAAAGTTGTTTTGTAGTGATTTTATCGACAAAATATTCAATCAAGAACAGGAGTAAATTATAAAAAAATAAAAACCTGTTATAAATTTGTATTGAATTTGATTTTAGATTGATATCGTATTGATCTTGTAACTTAAATTAAAGATAGGAAACAAATTCTTGATGGTGATGTTAAACTGAATCATCCTTATCTGTATAATACAATCAGTGTACGTATATAAATAAGTAATAATAACAATTCTAATTAATAATAATAATATTAATAATAATGATTAACAATAATATAAATACAAATAATAATAATAATAATAATAATAATAATAAAAGTAATAATAATAATAATAATAATAATAATAATAATAATAATAATAATAATAATAATAATAATAATAATAATAATAATAATAATAATAATAAAAGTAATAATAATAATAGCACCAATCATTTTAGTATTGATAATAGTATTTATATATATATCAAATTCATATTTATATCTTTAATATAATAATATTAATAATATTTATTAATAGTAAAGATAAACATAATAATAGATTTATAATTTTAAAGATAGTAATAACTAATAATTTACTTAATTCGTGATTAATTTGTAATTTCAATCTTTCTCATAATAATATTTAGAATAAGGATCTTTATTATGATAATCCTAAGATTATTAGAATTTATTAATTACCAGTATAACAATAATAATATAAATAATACTAACATTGATATTAACATTAATAATACTAATGAAAGTAATAACATAAATACTAATATAACCACTATAAATAAATTTTGTAATTTCTTATATTGATATTACATTTTTCTAATTATGTAATATCTAATAATTATATTATATATGCGATACATATAATATCTATATCTTTTATATATACTCTAATATATATATCATAATACTTCTTTATAGGAATCATATATATATATATATATATATATATATATATATATATATATATATATATATATATATATCTATTTACATGTTTTAATAGTTACTTAATCATTCTATTTATTAATTTTGCATCCTTAATTCAAATGTTTATTTTATAAATTCAAATTATTATATATACTTACATTTATATAAATATACATATTTATCTACAAATAATTGTTCGTGAATCATCGAGAATGGTCAAAAAGGGTAAATGCATTCATGTAAACCGTTCCAAGGTTTCGAGACTCAACATTACAGATTTTTGCTTATCGTGTCGAAATGATATTAAGATTAAGTATAAATTTGGTCGGAAATTTCCGGGTCGTCATAGTGGCCGAGGAGGCCATAATGAAACAGGGGAAAAGAAAGTGGGAGGAAAGCGGTGATCAGGGTCACCAGTACAACAACAACAATCAAAACAACAATTTCAACAACAATCGCAACCACCCCAACAATAACAATAATCGCAACAACAATTGCAACAATAACCGCAACAACCATCCCAATAATAATAACAACAACAACAATCCCAATCACAACAATAACAACAAAAAACGTCTCAACAACAACAATAACAACAACGACAACAACAACAACAATGACAACAAAAGGCAAAGAACTATATGCCCAAGGTGTGATACGTTTCATCCAGAATGGTTTTGAAGAGAGTTATGTACCAAGTGCAATAGGAATGGACATATTGCGGTAAAGTGTGAAGTCTACGGACCAAATAGAAACAAAGGAGTAAATAATGCTGGAACAAATAATAACGGCGTTGTTTGCTTTGGATGTGGAAAACCGGGCCATACCATAAACTAGTGCCGGAATGGAAATAAGCAAGGCCGTGGGAGAGCCTTCAACATTAATGGGGAGAAAGCACAGGAAGACCCGGAGCTTGTTACGGGTACGTTTCTTATCAGCAATACACCTGCTTATGTTTTATTTGATTCGGGTACCGATAGAAGTTATATTAGTAGAGAATTTTGTGCCAAATTAAATTGCCCGTTAACGCCTTTGGATAAAAAGTGTATAGTTGAAGTAGCAAACGGTAAACTAATTAAGGTTGATAAAATTTTCCGAAATCGAAAAATTACTTTAATTAGCGAAACGTTTGCAATTGATTTAATACCGGTGGAATTGGGAAGCTTCGACGTAATTATTGTAATGGACTGGATGTCCAAGGTGAAAGCCGAAGTTGTTTGTCATGAGAAGGCGATTCGCATTCCGAGAGAAGACGGATTACCCTTAATGGTGTACGGAGAAAGGGGTAATGCCAAATTAAATCTTATTAGTAGTTTGAAGGCGCGCAAACTAATAAGAAAAGGTTCCTATGCCGTACTAGCACATGTCGAGAAGGTTGAAAAAGAAGAAAAGAAAATCGATGACGTTCCCGTTGCAAGAGAATTTCCTGAGGTGTTTTCGAACGAATTACCGGGACTACCTCCACACCGATCCGTTGAATTCGAAATAGATCTTGTACCAGGAGCCGCACCAATAGCTCGTGCTCCATATAGACTTGCGCCCACTGAAATGAAAGAATTACAAAGTCAGCTACAAGTATTATTAGAACGTGGTTTTATCCGACCAAGTACGTCACCTTGGGGGGCTCCAATTTTGTTCGTTAAAAAACAAAGATGGGTCTTTTCGCATGTGTTTCGATTACCGTGAGCTGAACAAAGTAACCATCAAAAACCGATACCCTTTACCCCGAATCGACGATCTATTTGATCAACTCCAAGGTTCGAGCGTATACTCAAAAATCGACTTAAGGTCGGGTTATCATCAACTGAGGGTTAAAGAAGTCGATATACCAAAAACAGCCTTCAAAACTCGTTATGGCCATTACGAATTCATGGTTATGCCATTCGGTCTAACCAATGCACCCGCAGTTTTCATAGATCTCATGCACCGAGTATGTAGTCCATATTTACATAAGTTTGTTATTTTCTTTATTAATGACATTCTTATCTATTCGAAGAATAACCAAGAATATGAACAACACTTGAGACTTGTGTTAGAATTGTTAAGAAAAGAATAGCTTTATGCAAAATTCTCTAAGTGCACTTTTTGGTTAAATGAAGTACAATTTCTTGGCCACGTAGTCAGTAGTAATGGAATCAAAGTTGATCCCGCCAAGATTGAAGCCATCAAAAATTGGGAAACCCCGAAAACTCCAACGCAAATACGTCAATTTTTGGGTTTAGCCGGTTATTATAGGAGATTTATTCAAGATTTCTCCTGAGTAGCCAAACCTTTAACTGCCTTGACACATAAGGGGAAGAAGTATGAATGGACTTCCGAACAAGAGGGTGCCTTCCAATTGTTGAAAAAGAAGTTGACAACAGCACCTATTTTATCGTTACCTGATGAAATGGAAGATTTTATTATTTACTGCGACGCATCAAGAATGGGTTTTGGGTGTGTTCTTATGCAACGAAAAAATGTGATTGTATATGCTTCTCGACAACTCAAAATTCATGAACAAAACTACACCACACATGATCTGGAATTGGGCACCGTTGTTTTTGCATTAAAGATGTGGTGACATTATCTATATGGGGTCAAGTTTATCGTATACACCGACCACAAAAGTCTCCAACATATTTTAAATCAAAAGCAACTAAACATGAGGCAGCGTAGATGGGTTGAGCTGCTAAATAATTATGATTGTGAAATTCGTTACCACCCGGGGAAAGTGAATGTGGTAGCCGATGCCTTGAGTCGAAAGGAAAGAGAACCTATTCGAGTAAAAGCTATGAACATGATTATTCATACTAATCTTACTACTCGAATAAAAGAGGCACAACAGGAGGTTTTGAAGGAAGGAATTTTTGGAAGGGAAATACCCAAAGGATTAGAAAAACAGCTTAATATTCGGGAAGACGGAACCAGGTATTTAGCTAAAAGAATTTGGGTACCAAAGAATGGGGATTTGAGGAAAGTGGTACTAGATGAAACATATAAAACCAGATATTCAATACATCCCGGAGCGGGGAAAATGTACCAAGACCTCATGAGAAACATTTGGTGGCCAGAAATGAAGGCCGATATAGCCACATATGTAGGAGCATGTTTGACTTGTTCTAAAGTCAAAGCTGAGCATCAGAAACCATCAGGTCTACTCCAACAACCTAAAATTCCAGAATGGAAATGGGAAAACATTACCATGGATTTCATTGCTAAGTTACCAAGAACCGCAGGTGGTTATGATATAATTTGGGTAATAGTCGATCGTCTTACTAAGTCAGCACACTTTCTGCCAATAAAAGAAGAGGAAGGTTGTCATAACCCGTCCTTAACCATAAGAACGTGTTAAATACCGTATGATTTCATTGCGAGGTATTGACCTCTATATGCGACATTTTTAAAAGAAAAACTGCATATATTATACATTACAAACCATGATTCTTATTTTTGTTACAAGCTTTGGACAACATAAAAATGATTATCATTTAGCGATAATCTTCGACTTACAAACTTTACATATAATGATAACAACACGGTTTCTAGCATATTTTACAACACAGATCCTCGGGTATGCAGTTTTATTTTTGACACAAATATGCGTACGCAAGATCCTGCTCAAATTCAACATTATGCAGCGGAAGCTTTAGTAATCACCTGAGAATAGACATGTTTAAAAAGGTCAACATAAAGTTGGTGAGATATAGGTTTAGTGCCGGCAGCAATATATATATATAGACCACAAGATTTCGTATATAAACAGCTTAATAAAAATATTCTAAGTGGTTGAGCACTTGGTAACCATACTTAACATTTAATCACGTCGCATATTCCCTTTAATATGAAATCTTACTACACCGTACCAAGTGTAGTCACAAAACGAAGTACTGTGCAACCGTTGAATACTGGTCGTCCAGTCCGGTTGGGGTTGTCAGGCCCGATAGATCTATCAACAGGATTCGCGTTTACAATACCGCTGTAAATATTAGTTACCAAGCTACAGGGAAGTATGCTAGTGGTACAACTCAACGTAGAATATATTTTTCAGTTACTTGTGTCCATAACGTAAAACATAAAATACATGTATTCTCATCCCGAAATATTTAGAGTTTAAAAGTGGGACTATATACTCACGTTCGTCTTGAAGATATATATATTTTTGACTTGGTCTTCCGGTTGATATCACGAACCTATCCATATATAATATATCAATACCTTTTCTTTTTAAACAAACGTCTCATATATATACTTGTTATACTTTTAATACTTTGAATAATTCCTTAGTCCGTAGTTAGCATTTCGTTGTTAGTAATTCAATTTTAATGGTTCATTTGTAGATGTTTAATATACCCGCAATGAAATAAATAAAACCCCCAACGAAATAAATAAAACCCCATCGTATATGTATTGGTCGAGATTAATCTTGACCCACGGTACCGGTGTTGTCAAATGACGTGTTGCGTACATAAAGTACCGGTGTTGTCAAATGACGTGTTGCGTACAAACATGGGATCTTATGATTAATCTTCTCGTATTGTTTACGGGTGATCCTGAACCATATAAAATTGAATTATAAGTACATATATATATAAAATATCATGTTATCTTAGAAAGATGTGATTTTATTTAATTTTTCCCAATTAATCCCGAAGTTAAACAAGTCTTGGATAACCAATTTTGTTTCGGTCATAGTTTCTTCGTTACAAATCCGTTTTCGTTGATTCAACTTGCCATCTCCTTGGATCGAGTTCCTCTTTAAGACTATGAACTGAAAATACCTTGGTTTGTATTCAAAATCACACGGCATAGGTGAAACTTTAGTGAAACTTATGAAGTTAAACATTTTCCTTTATGTAAACAACCTTAAATGATTATTTTTTTAAAAATACTTATACTTTGAATTAAATCATGAAATTTTTATGTGTTATCATATTCATATTAAAAATCATTTTTCCAGAAGATAAACTTCCAATTCAAAGGTTAAGATGGTTTTTAATTATCCAACCCAAAACAGTCCCCGGTTGCACTCCGACGTCGTAAAAACAGTTTTTAAGGTGTTCTTTGAAAAACCAAGTTATACCTTGTTAAATTAGCATGTAATTAAGTTATATTACAGGTCTTGAAGTATTTTAAAAGTTAAGTTAGAAGGATCTATTTAGTTTGCAAACAACTTTGAAAACTTTCAAACTATGTTCTTGTTGTTAAAATTTTATACCACAAAATAAGATAGCTATATATATATATGAATCGAATAAGGTTATGAACATAGTTACTACCTCAAGTTCCTTGGACAAGGTTGCTGTAAAAGAGGAGTAAGAACCTAGAACTAAAAGGGTGATGGAATTGGATGAAAGATTGGAAGTAAGTTTGTGTTCTTGGAAGGATTCTTGAAGTGTTTTTGTAAGGGTTTTCTTATGGTGATTAAGTAATGTTTTTGAAGCTAAATGATGGGGAAAATGCTTGGAGATGATCAAGTATGAAGTTAAGAGTATTTTGAGAGAGAAATGGGAGTGTAAGTATGAGAAAATGGGGTGAAGAAATGGTGTGCATGCATAAAAACGTTTTTAAGTTATAAAGGAAAAAAAAGATACCTAACTTTGTTTTCTTGCTAAATAATTCATGCTACTTGACAAATGGTTGGTTCCACATGTTTCTTAATCATTTAAGGCTGCTAAGGAGCAGATTTTTATTGGTATATACCAATAGTAAATACATCTAGAAGCTGCGTATGATACGGGTACATATACCCTAGATATACGTGTAGAAATCTTTGAGAAAACAGAACGAGGATTCAAATATAGCTATCTTTTGTAAATATACTTATATTGTTTTATGTATGTAAGCCCTTTAAAAGTGATAAAATACATATCTATACGATGCATGTATAAGTATTATAGGTTATAAGTATTTATGTCGAAGAACGTTACGTATAGTTATCGTTTTGAAAACTTAAGTTAGTAGTTTCAAAATATACTTATAACTCATTGTTATTAGTACCCAATGAGATGTTAAACATCCTTAGATCATGTTAAATATATATAAATACATATATATACATAAACGTATAATTATCGTATGTTATATAGTTCGTGATATCATCGGTCAAATTGGACGGTCAAACGTTGTGTAAAACTCTTTTCGAAGACATAAGTCTCAAAAATTTGGATTGCTTGTCATGTTGGTAAGGTTTAATTTATGTAAATATTAATCTTATAAATATAGAATGATCGAAAAAGTGCGGGTCATTACAGTACCTACCCGTTAAATAAATTTCGTCCCGAAATTTTAAAATTGTACCTATTTTGCGTCATCGGGAAACAAGTGTGGATACTTTTGTTTCATTTGATCCTCTCGTTCCCAAGTAAACTCGGGACCCCTTCGAGCATTCCAACGAACCTTAACGATCGGTATGTTGCTCTGCTTGAGCCGTTTAACTTCATGATCCATGATTTCGATTGGTTCTTCGATGAATTGTAGTTTCTCGTCGATATGGATTTCTTCAAGAGGAATGGTGAGGTCTTCCTTTGCAAGACACTTCTTAAGGTTCGAGACGTGAAAGGTATTATGTACTCCGGCGAGTTGTTGCGGTAACTCGAGTCGATAAGCTACCGGTCCAATGCGTTCGATGATCTTGAACGGGCCTACATATCTTGGGTTCAGTTTACCTCTTTTACCGAAACGTATTACACCTTTACAAGGTGACACCTTTAGCATAACCATGTCACCGATCTGAAACTCTAATGGTTTCCTTCGGACATCGGCGTAGCTCTTTTGGCGACTACGGGCTGTTTTCAATCTCTCTTTGATTTGTACTATCTTTTCAGTAGTTTCATGTATGATCTCGGGACCAGTTAATTGTCGATCTCCTACTTCATTCCAACAGATAGGAGATCTACACTTCCTTCCGTACAATGCTTCGAATGGTGCAGCTTTAATGCTCGCATGATAACTATTATTATACGAGAATTCTGCTAATGGTAGATACTTATCCCATCCGTTTCCAAAATCGATCACACATGCCCTGAGCATGTCTTCAAGAGTCTGAATTGTTCTTTCACTCTGCCCGTCCGTTTGCGGATGATATGCGGTACTCATATCCAAACGAGTTCCTAGTGCCTCCTGTAGTGATTGCCAGAACTTTGAGGTAAATCTACTATCACGATCAGATATAATGGAAATAGGTATTCCATGCCTTGAAACTATTTCCTTTATATATAATCGTAATAATTTCTCCATTCTATCTGTTTCCTTTATAGGCAAGAAATGTGCAGATTTGGTAAGACGATCAACAATTACCCAAATAGTGTCGTATCCCCAGGCAGTCTTTGGTAACTTCGTGATGAAATCCATGGTAATACCGTCCCATTTCCATTCTGGAATTTCTGGTTGTTGAAGTAACCCTGACGGCTTCTGGTGTTCTGCTTTGACTTTGGAACAAGTTAAACATTCCCCAACATATGTTGCAACGTTTGTCTTCAAATTAGGCCACCAATAATGCGTCTTAAGATCTTGGTACATCTTTCCAACTCCAGGATGTATCGAATATCTTGTCTTATGTGCCTCGTTCAATATCAACTTCCTTAATCCACCCAACTTCGGTACCCAAATACGATTTGCAAAATATCGAATTCCATCTTCCCGCATAACGAGTTGCTTCTCATACTTCTTCATTATTTCATTTCCTATATTTTCTTTAGTAAGTGCTTCTCGTTGAACTTCTTTGATTTGTGAGTTGAGATTCATGCGAATTTTTATGTTCATCGCTCGTACTCGAATTGGTTCTCGTTCCTTTCTGCTTAATGCGTCAGCCACTACATTCGCTTTCCCGGGATGATAGCGAATCTCACAATCGTAGTCGTTTATCAGCTCGACCCACCTACTTTGCCTCATGTTCAGCTGTTTCTGATCGAAAATATGTTGAAGACTTTTATGATCAGTAAACACAGTGCATCTAACCCCATATAAGTAGTGTCTCCATATCTTTAACGCAAACACGACTGCTCCCAGTTCTAGATCATGCGTCGTATAATTCCGCTCGTGAATCTTCAATTGTCGAGATGCGTATGCAATAACTTTCTTTCGTTGCATAAGAACATAACCAAAACCTTGTCGCGAAGCGTCACAATATATTTCAAAATCATCGTTCCCTTCAGGTAACGATAAAATAGGCGCCGTAGTTAACTTCTTCTTCAGTAATTGAAATGCGTTCTCCTGCTCCGAGGTCCATTCGTATTTCTTCCCTTTTTGAGTTAATGCTGTCAACGGCTTAGCTATTCGGGAAAAATCTTGAATAAACCTTCTATAATAACCGGCTAAACCCAAAAATTGGCGTATCTGCGTTGGTGTCTTAGGAGTCTCCCATTTTTCAATGGCTTCAATTTTTGCTGGATCAACCTGAATTCCTTTGCTACTAACAACGTGGCCAAGAAATTGCACTTCTTTCAACCAGAAAGCACATTTAGAAAATTTAGCATATAGCTGTTCTTTTCTTAACAACTCTAATATCAACCTTACATGCTGCTCATGCTCTTGCTCACTCTTGGAATAGATAAGAATATCATCAATGAAAACGATAACAAACTTATCTAAATATGGACTACAAACTCGATTCATGAGGTCCATGAATACAGCTGGCGCATTCGTCAATCCAAACGGCATAACCAAAAATTCGTAATGACCGTAGCGTGTCCGAAAAGCAGTTTTCGGTATATCTTCTTCTTTGACACGTAATTGATGATAGCCCGATCTTAGGTCAATTTTCGAGTACACACATGATCCTTGGAGTTGATCAAATAAGTCGTCAATTCTCGGTAGTGGATACCGATTCTTGATAGTTAACTTATTTAATTCACGATAATCTATACACATTCGGAAAGATCCGTCTTTCTTCTTGACGAATAAAATTGGAGCTCCCCACGGTGAAGTACTTGGTCGTATGAATCCACGATCCAGTAATTCTTTTAACTGACTCTGAAGTTCTTTTAACTCGGACGGTGCAAGTCTATATGGAGCACGGGCAACCGGTGCAGCTCCTGGTACAAGATCTATTTGAAATTCTACAGATCTAAATGGAGGTAATCCCGGCAACTCTTCCGGAAATACTTCAGGAAAATCTCTTGCCACAGGCACGTCATTGATGCACTTCTCTTTTTCTTTCTTTTCGACTTTATTAACATGTGCTAAGATAGCATAGCACCCTTTCTTCAAGCACTTTTGAGCTTTCAAATAACTAATGAGTTTTAGCTTTGAGTTACCCTTCTCTCCATAAATCATTACTGGCGTTTTATTCTTACGAGGAATGCGAATTGCCTTCTTGGCGCACACAACTTCGGCTCCTATTTTGGACATCCAGTCCATGCCGACTATTACATCAAAACTTCCTAATTCTACGGGTATCAAATCAATCTTAAATGTTTCTCCGGCTAAATTTATTTTACAATCACGGCAAATTTTATCGGCTTTAATTAGTTTACCATTAGCTAACTCAATCATGTACTTAGCATCTAGAGATAATGATGAACAATTCAATTTAGCGTGAAAGTCTCTACACACGTAACTTCTATCAGCACCAGTATCAAATATAATAGATGCGGATAAGTTATTAATGGTAAACGTACCCGTAACAAGCTCCGGGTCTTCACACGCCTCTCTAGCATTAATAACAAATGCTCTCCCTCGTGCAGGTCCGATATTTTTCTCTCGATTCGGGCACTGGCTCTTATAGTGACCTTGTTTTCCACACCCATAACAAGTAATGGTAGCCAAAGCAGTTCTATTTGCATTGGTGGCAGGAGTCTTGGTACCATTTGTATTTATAACGAGAGCCCTACAATCTTCAGCAAGATGACCCTTTCGATTACATTTGTTGCATACCACATTACAGTAACCAGAGTGATGTTTGTGGCATCGGTTGCATAAAGGATTTTGTCCTTTATAACCAAAGCTTAAACCACTACCCGCACCTTGCGTGATTTCTTGTTTCTTAAAAGATTGTTGTTGGTTACCTCGATCATAATTTCCATTCCACTTTCTTTTGTTACCTGATACCTTCACATCAGTATTGGATACTTTCTTATCCATGATGACCTGATCCATTAGCTCATTTGCCATGGTTATAGCTTCATGAATTGTCTTAGGTTTCGATGCTGTAACGTTTGCCTTGACCTTTTTGGGCAAACCATCTTTGTACATTTCAATCTTCCGTTCTTCGGTTGGAACCAATTCAGGACATAGCAAAACTAATTCCATGAATCGCTGATTGTAGTTGGTGATTTCAGTACCAACAACCTTCAGACTTCGTAATTCATCTTCTAACTTCCTAACCTCGTTCCTTGGACAATATTCGTTGATTAACATTGTTTTGAATTCTTCCCATGGAGTATCATAAGCTACATCTCCTCCTACAACCTTCACATAATTTTTCCACCACGTGAGTGCACTATCTTGTAAAGTGCATGATGCATACTTGGTCATGTCCTTTTCAACACAACCACTGATTTTAAACACAGTCTCCATCTTTTCTATCCATCGGGTTAAACCGATCGGTCCTTCTGTTCCACTGAATGATGAGGGCTTGCAAGCTTGAAAAGTTTTATAAGTGCACCCCACACGAGGATTTGGGTTAACTGCAGCACCTCTTGCAGCCTCGACCCATAACATTCTGTCGTTCACTCGTTGATTGATGAGTTCCTGGATTTCTTGTTCCGTCATTCGGTTCAATCGCGCCATATTCTTCTATAAGAATGAAAAGAAAATAATTATTCACATGGAATATTATAGATATAGTGTATATTTACAGTACATTATAGCTTATTAATAATATGAACCAGGTATTATTATAAAAGCCTTTTCTTCTTATTAGCGTTTTATAATTATATCTAGGGTAGTACCTACCCGTTAATGTCCATACTTAATAGCTTAGTACAGAATCAATTACTACCATCTAAATAATACTTAACCATGGAAAATTATTGCATTTCACACTTCACTATTTTACATATGCTTATCTTACATCGAACATTAAGCAAACCACACTAATAATATTATACAAAACATTATATGATCCCATGGTTTAATACGGCAGCGCATCGTTTGGTCTATTTTCTAGGACGTTTAGGTTCAAAGAATCGCTTAACGCTTATCCTGGCTGTCTGCCTATATTTTGGCTGTGGGACTGAAGAACTGGATGCCGGGATAGAATGAATAGGAATAGCGGGAATAGGGGTGGTAGTGTCTAGTGGAGTTGGTGCCACATCATCCTTATTAAACTCAGGATTTGAATTTTCTAATTCATTAGCCTTTCGTTTCTTTCCTAGTTTGAACTCGTCTTTTGTAATTTCCTGTATTTCTTCCTCGGGTTCACTTTCCTCCCCGGGTTCACTTTCCTCCTCGGGTTCACTTTCCTCCTCGGGTTCACTTTCCGGGTTCTCTATAGTTGGTTCATCCGGAATTTGTGAGTCTTCCCCAAAGATATCATTTTCGTCATCGGATAGGTTAATGACTGGAACACCATCTGAAGATTCTGGTTCGGAGTCGCTGAATGTGATAACAAGTTTTGAGCCCGACATCTATCATACAACAACTAACCCATTAGTACTACATAATATTTACATATAAATTTTAACCAACAATGATAAGCAATGGTTTTTAAATCAGACCCGGTCAAAGTCCAGACTTACTAATGTATCCTAACGACTTATCGGTTAGACACACTAATGCAAACCTGGTTCGCTAAGACCACCGCTCTGATACCACATGTCATAACCCGTCCTTAACCATAAGAACGTGTTAAATAACGTATGATTTCATTGCGAGGTATTGACCTCTATATGCGACATTTTTAAAAGAAAAACTGCATATATTATACATTACAAACCATGATTCTTATTTTTGTTACAAGCTTTGGACAACATAAAAATGATTATCATTTAGCGATAATCTTCGACTTACAAACTTTACATATAATGATAACAACACGGTTTCTAGCATATTTTACAACACAGATCCTCGGGTATGCAGTTTTATTTTTGACACAAATATGCGTACGCAAGATCCTGCTCAAATTCAACATTATGCAGCGGAAGCTTTAGTAATCACCTGAGAATAGACATGTTTTAAAAGGTCAACATAAAGTTGGTGAGATATAGGTTTAGTGCCGGCAGCAATATATATATATATATATAGACCACAAGATTTCGTATATAAACAGCTTAATAAAAATATTCTAAGTGGTTGAGCACTTGGTAACCATACTTAACATTTAATCACGTCGCATATTCCCTTTAATATGAAATCTTACTACACCGTACCAAGTGTAGTCATAAAACGAAGTACTGTGCAACCGTTGAATACTGGTCGTCCAGTCCGGTTGGGGTTGTCAGGCCCGATAGATCTATCAACAGGATTCGCGTTTACAATACCGCTGTAAATATTAGTTACCAAGCTACAGGGAAGTATGCTAGTGGTACAACTCAACGTAGAATATATTTTTCAGTTACTTGTGTCCATAACGTAAAACATAAAATACATGTATTCTCATCCCGAAATATTTAGAGTTTAAAAGTGGGACTATATACTCACGTTCGTCTTGAAGATATATATATTTTTGACTTGGTCTTCCGGTTGATATCACGAACCTATCCATATATAATATATCAATACCTTTTCTTTTTAAACAAACGTCTCATATATATACTTGTTATACTTTTAATACTTTGAATAATTCCTTAGTCCGTAGTTAGCATTTCGTTGTTAGTAATTCAATTTTAATGGTTCATTTGTAGATGTTTAATATACCCGCAATGAAATAAATAAAACCCCCAACGAAATAAATAAAACCCCATCGTATATGTATTGGTCGAGATTAATCTTGACCCACGGTACCGGTGTTGTCAAATGACGTGTTGCGTACATAAAGTACCGGTGTTGTCAAATGACGTGTTGCGTACAAACATGGGATCTTATGATTAATCTTCTCGTATTGTTTACGGGTGATCCTGAACCATATAAAATTGAATTATAAGTACATATATATAACATATCATGTTATCTTAGAAAGATGTGATTTTATTTAATTTTTCCCAATTAATCCCGAAGTTAAACAAGTCTTGGATAACCAATTTTGTTTCGGTCATAGTTTCTTCGTTACAAATCCATTTTCATTGATTCAACTTGCCATCTCCTTGGATCGAGTTCCTCTTTAAGACTATGAACTGAAAATACAAACCGAGTTCCTCTTTAAGACTATGAACTGAAAATACCTTGGTTTGTATTCAAAATCACACGGCATAGGTGAAACTTTAGTGAAACTTATGAAGTTAAACATTTTCCTTTATGTAAACAACCTTAAATGATTATTTTTCTAAAAATACTTATACTTTGAATTAAATCATGAAATTTTTATGTGTTATCATATTCATATTAAAAATCATTTTTCCAGAAGATAAACTTCCAATTCAAAGGTTAAGATGGTTTTTAATTATCCAACCCAAAACAGTCCCCGGTTGCACTCCGACGTCGTAAAAACAGTTTTTAAGGTGTTCTTTGAAAAACCAAGTTATACCTTGTTAAATTAGCATGTAATTAAGTTATATTACAGGTCTTCAAGTATTTTAAAAGTTAAGTTAGAAGGATCTATTTAGTTTGCAAACAAGTTTGAAAACTTTCAAACTATGTTCTTGTTGTTAAAATTTTATACCACAAAATAAGATAGCTATATATATATGAATCGAATAAGGTTATGAACATAGTTACTACCTCAAGTTCCTTGGACAAGGTTGCTGTAAAAGAGGAGTAAGAACCTAGAACTAAAAGGGTGATGGAATTGGATGAAAGATTGGAAGTAAGTTTGTGTTCTTGGAAGGATTCTTGAAGTGTTTTTGTAAGGGTTTTCTTATGGTGATTAAGTGATGTTTTTGAAGCTAAATGATGGGGAAAATGCTTGGAGATGATCAAGTATGAAGTTAAGAGTATTTTGAGAGAGAAATGGGAGTGTAAGTATGAGAAAATGGGGTGAAGAAATGGTGTGCATGCATAAAAACGTTTTTAGGTTATAAAGGAAAAAAAAGATACCTAACTTTGTTTTCTTGCTAAATAATTCATGCTACTTGACAAATGGTTGGTTCCACATGTTTCTTAATCATTTAAGGCTGCTAAGGAGCAGATTTTTATTGGTATATACCAATAGTAAATACATCTAGAAGCTGCGTATGATACGGGTACATATACCCTAGATATACGTGTAGAAATCTTTGAGAAAACGGAACGAGGATTCAAATATAGCTATCTTTTGTAAATATACTTATATTTTTTTATGTATGTAAGCCCTTTAAAAGTGATAAAATACATATCTATACGATGCATGTATAAGTATTATAGGTTATAAGTATTTATGTCGAAGAACGTTACGTATAGTTATCGTTTTGAAAACTTAAGTTAGTAGTTTCAAAATATACTTATAACTCATTGTTATTAGTACCCAATGAGATGTTAAACATCCTTAGATCATGTTAAATATATATAAATACATATATATACATAAACGTATAATTATCGTATGTTATATAGTTCGTGATATCATCGGTCAAATTGGACGGTCAAACGTTGTGTAAAACTCTTTTCGAAGACATAAGTCTCAACAATTTGGATTGCTTGTCATGTTGGTAAGGTTTAATTTATGTAAATATTAATCTTATAAATATAGAATGATCGAAAAAGTGCGGGTCATTACAGTGGTATAGAGAAATTAGAACGACTATACCTGAAAGAAGTTGTTTCTAGACATGGTATACCAATCTCTATTATCTCTGATCGTGATAGCAGATTTACTTCCAGATTCTGGCAGGCATTACATGAAGCGTTGGGAACTCGTCTAGATTTAAGTACTGCCTATCATCTACAAACTGATGGGCAGAGTGAAAGGACGATTCAGACACTCGAAGACATGCTACGAGCATGTGTTATTGATTTTGGAAGCAGTTGGGATCGACATCTACCGTTAGCTGAGTTTTCCTACAACAACAGCTATCATTCTAGTATTGAGGCGGCACTGTTCGAGGCACTCTATGGTAGGAAGTGCAGGTCTCCAATTTTTTGGAGTGATGTGGGGGATAAACAGATTACAGGTTCGAAAATTATCCAAGAAACCACCGATAAAATCATTCAGATTCAGCAACGATTGAAAACAACCCGGAGTCGACAAAAGAGCTATGCGGATGTTAGAAGAAAACCTTTAGAGTTTGAGGAAGGTGATATGGTTATGCTTAAGGTATCACCTTGGAAAGGTGTTATTCATTTTGGAAAGCGGTGGAAATTGAGCCCAAGATACATTGGGCCATTCAAGATTGAAAAACGCATTGTGCCAGTGGCCTATCAACTTGAGCTACCTCCACAATTAGAAAAGATTCACAACACCTTTCATGTTTCAAACCTGAAGAAATGCCTAGCTACCGAAGATCTAATTATTCCGTTAGACGAGATTAAAATTGACGAGAAACTAAATTTCGTCGAAGAACCCGTCGAAATTATGGATCGTGAGGTCAAACGACTCAAACAAAGTAAGATACCAATCATTAAGGTTCAATGGAATACTCGTAGAGGACCTGAATTTACTTGGGAACGAGAAGACCAAATGAAGTTGAAGTACCCACACTTGTTTCCCGATATCGCACGTTAACTAGGTACTATTCTAAATTTCGGGACGAAATTTAATTTAACGGGTGTGTAATGTAACGACCTGGATTTTTTTACGCTATATATAAGATTAATATTTACATAATTAAATGTTTCCAACATGTTAAGCAATCAAACTTTTCAAGATATATATATTTGGAATGGATTTTATGCAAATGTTTGACCACTCAGTCTGTATGACGATTCACGAACGTCATAATTTGTGATAATCATTAAATAGAATATATATTTGGATATATATATTTATGACATGTTAAAATGATATTTAAGTATCTCATTAAATATATTAACAAAGAGTTATATATATAAAATGAGACTACTAACTTAAAGACTTCAAGACTATATATATATATATATATATAACGATTAACATTGTAGTAACTTCTAAATTAAAATATATGTATATGTATTGTATTAATATGTATTAATACACTTTTGAAAGACTTAAAGACATGTATCAACATACTTATACTCAACAAAGATAGCTATATTCATATTCTCATTCAATTCCATCAAGAATTCTACTCGTATTCATTCGGTATTTATACCAGTACATACTCACCTCCTAGATGTACTTACTATTGGTATATAACAATAATAAACTCAAATGATCAGCCACTAGACATGATGTTACATGTTGGAACCAACCATTTAACCTCATGTATGACTTATATGCAAGAAAACAAGCTAAATAATTCTATATATCCATCCTATATTCACGCCAATTTGCACACACACACATACAATTCCATTTCCAATTTTCTTCCAAGTTAATTCACTCTCTAATCTCTCTTCATTTACCTACTCAAGAACTCAGTAAACAACCTTCACTTTGATCATAAACTACATCAAAGATTAAGCTTAAAACACCATATAAAGAATCACTCAAGAACGTATCAAGATAGTCGTCCGATTTCAAGGAGATTACTTCTAATCTTTCAATCCAACTAAACCACTCTTTAGGATCAAGAATTATACTTCCTTTCCAGTAGCGTTTCATCTTTTAATCAAGGTAAGAATCATATATAAGCTTTGATTCAATTTATATACTTATAACTATCTTAATTCAAGATAGAATTCTTATTCGAATTTTTGTTCATTCCATGTTCATACTTCAAGAGTTTCCAAGCAATCAAAGATACTTTTGATTCCAAGATTTTTCCTATATTTTCCAGTAGCTTTATCCAAGTAACTTGAGGTAGTAACCTTATTCATAATCTTATTCGATTCATATTCATATAGCCATCTTATTTTGAGTTATAACTAATAACAACAAGAACATAGTTTAGATTATTTCTAAACTTGTTTGCAAATAAACTTAATCCTTCAAACTTGACTTTTAAAATACTTCAACACATGTATTATGACTATATGTCAAGCTAACATAAGGATATAAAACTTGTAAACACGAAGAACACCTTAAAATCGAATATACTCCATCTTAGTCGAACGGGGGCTGTTTTGAGTTTAATTTTAAAAACCTATCTTAAACTTTGAATTAAAAGATTTCCTTTTGGTGAAAAATCTTATTTTATATGGATATGAAATATATCCAAAATCCATGGTTAAACTCTAAGTGAAAGTATGTTTTTCAAAAGGGTCATCAAGATGTCGTTCTTACAACGGATATGACTATCTTCTCTTATTTGACACCTAAGCTGTATTTTTTGAAATGTCCCGTTCTTATTGATTAAAAACGTTCCATATTAATTGATTTCGTTGCGAGGTTTTGACCTCTATATGAGACGTTTTTCAAAGACTGCATTCATTTTAAAACAAACCATAATCTTTATTTCATCAATAAAGGTTTAAAAAGCTTTACGTAGATTATCAAATAATGATAATCTAAAATATCTTGTTTACACACGACCATTACATAATGGTTTACAATACAATTATGTTACAACAAAATAAGTTTCTTGAATGCAGTTTTTACACAATATCATACAAGCATGGACTCCAAATCTCTTCCTTATTTAAGTATGCGACAGCGGAAGCTCTTACTAATCACCTGAGAATAAACATGCTTAAAACGTCAACAAAAATGTTGGTGAGTTATAGGTTTAACCTATATATATATAATCATAATAATAGACCACAAGATTTCATATTTCAATACACATCCCATACATAGAGATAAAAAATCATTCATATGGTGAACACCTGGTAACCGACATTAACAAGATGCATATATAAGAATATCCCCATCATTCCGGGACACCCTTCGGATATGATATAAATTTCGAAGTACTAAAGCATCCGGTACTTTGGATGGGGTTTATTAGGCCCAATAGATCTATCTTTAGGATTCGCGTCAATTAGGGTGTCTATTCCCTAATTCTTAGATTACCAGACTTAATAAAAAGGGGCATATTCGATTTCGATAATTCAACCATAGAATGTAGTTTCACGTACTTGTATCTATTTTGTAAATCATTTATAAAACCTGCATGTATTCTCATCCCAAAAATATTAGATTTTAAAAGTGGGACTATAACTCACTTTCACAAATTTTTACTTCGTCGAGAAGTAAGACTTGGCCACTGGTTGATTCACGAACCTATAACAATATATACATATATATCAAAGTATGTTCAAAATATATTTACAACATTTTTAATATATTTTGATGTTTTAAGTTTATTAAGTCAGCTGTCCTCGTTAGTAACCTACAACTAGTTGTCCACAGTTAGATGTACAGAAATAAATCGATAAATATTATCTTGAATCAATCCACGACCCAGTGTATACGTATCTCAGTATTGATCACAACTCAAACTATATATATTTTGGAATCAACCTCAACCCTGTATAGCTAACTCCAACATTCACATATAGAGTGTCTATGGTTGTTCCGAAATATATATAGATGTGTCGACATGATAGGTCGAAACATTGTATACGTGTCTATGCTATCTCAAGATTACATAATATACAATACAAGTTGATTAAGTTATGGTTGGAATAGATTTGTTACTAATTTTCACGTAGCTAAAATGAGAAAAATTATCCAATCTTGTTTTACCCATAACTTCTTCATTTTATATCCGTTTTGAGTGAATCAAATTGCTATGGTTTCATATTGTCTATTTTATGAATCTAAACAGAAAAAGTATAGGTTTATAGTCGGAAAAATAAGTTACAAGTCATTTTTGTAAAGGTAGTCATTTCAGTCGAAAGAACGACGTCTAGATGACCATTTTAGAAAACATACTTCCACTTTGAGTTTAACCATAATTTTTGGATATAGTTTCATGTTCATAATAAAAATAATTTTCTCAGAATAATAACTTTTAAATCAAAGTTTATCATAGTTTTTAATTAACTAACCCAAAACTGCCCGCGGTGTTACTACGACGGCGTAAATCCGGTTTTACGGTGTTTTTCGTGTTTCCAGGTTTTAAATCATTAAGTTAGCATATCATATAGATATAGAACACGTGTTTAGTTGATTTTAAAAGTCAAGTTAGAAGGATTAACTTTTGTTTGCGAACAAGTTTAGAATTAACTAAACTATGTTCTAGTGATTACAAGTTTAAACCTTTGAATAAGATAGCTTTATATGTATGAATCGAATGATGTTATGAACATCATTACTACCTTAAGTTCCTTGGATAAACCTATTGGAAAAGAGAAAAATGGATCTAGCTTCAACGGATCCTTGGATGGCTCGAAGTTCTTGAAGCAGAATCATGACACGAAAACAAGTTCAAGTAAGATCATCACTTGAAATAAGATTGTTATTGTGACGACCCGGAAATTCCCGACCAAATTTAAACTTTAATCTTTATATTATTTCGACACGATAAGCAAAGTTTGTTAAGTTAAATCTCAAGAATTTTAAACTGTGTTCATACATTCATTATAACCTCGACCAAATTCCGACGATTCACGAACCGTTATATATAAATAGATATGTATATGTATATGTATATGTATATATATTATAACTTGAGAATATTAATAAAGTATTAAATGTATAATACTTTATACGAACGTATTTGTTTCAATATGATTTTCGATGAAATTAAAAAAATATATTAAATGATTGAATTATCAGAAACATTGAATTATGATTACAAGTCTCTGTTGAGAGGTCCACTATGATTTGAGAAAATCTATTCCTCTTAACGATATTCAGAATAATTTGTAAAGCTATTTATAAATAAAAACAAAAAGTGTCATTTATGAAAGTTAGACAAAAGTTAGTGGAGAATTGGTTTCCATAATATTCTATTAATTTAGTTTCAAAAGTACAAAAAACGTTTTCAGTTTAAAAAGAACTTTATTATTAAAACGTATATAACTTTTATAAATATCTAGAATCACTTTTGACAACTCATTACTTAACCAGTATAATAAATATAACGATATTTATATTTTATTTCATTAAATATATATAACGATTTAAATTAATATTATATATATTTATACGCGTATTATACATACATAGTTTTTATACTTTTACTATACTTTAACTTTACCTTTACTTTACTTTTATTTTACTTTAACTTTAATAATTCATACTTTAATAATTCACTTTAATAATTCATAATTTAATAATTCACTTTAATAATTCATACTTTAATAATTCACTTTAATAATTCATACTTTAATAATTCACTTTAATAATTCATACTTTAATAATTCACTTTAATAATTCACTTTAATAATTCATACTTTAATAATTCACTTTAATAATTGATACTTTAATAATTCACTTTAATAATTCAAAAATCTATTATAAATAGAATTCAATAGGTTTCATTATTTCATAGAAACTTGAAAATATATTTCTCTAAACTCTCTCAATCGATTTATATATATATATATATATATATATATATATATATATATATATATATATATATATATATATATATATATATATATATATATATATATATATATATTTGCTCTGTTTATTTCAAGATATTATTAGTATACATAAAATATTACGACGGAGTGGTGTCCGAGTGATTTCAAAATAGTTTTTTTTAATGAGTCGAAGCTAAGGAAATTATGGGTTATAGCTATGGAGGTGATGAGTATGGTTCATGGGTATGCTCGTGAGGTCAATCTAGTGTTTATCATCTCCGTTGCGTCTACGTACTTTCCTGCAATATTGAATCTAAATATTGATACGTTCGTGAATCCGAGGCCAACCTTGCACTTGTTAAATGACGTTATATGTATTTTTACTACGAAATACAGTATTGTGAGTTTCATTTGCTCCCTTTTATATATATTTTTGGGACTGAGAATACATGCGCTGTTTTTATAAATGTTTTACGAAATAGGCACAAGTACTAAAACTAATTCTACGTGGGTTTAAACCAGAAATATACCCTTAGCTTGGTAACATTAAACTACTTGTCTATGTACGGTAGGCGCGAATCCTAAAGATAGATCTATTGGGCCTGACAAACCCCATCCTGACTATGGGATGCTTTAGTACTTCGAGGTTATTTTAAACACACCTGATCTGGTGTACTTCAGAGGGTAAAACATGAATGTTAAGGCTTGTTACCGGGTGCCTACAACTTATAGAATACTTTTATACACTTACGAGTGTACGGATATTTATAGAAACTGAAATCTTGTGGTCTATTACTATTACGGAAATGATGGATTATGATAAACTAATGAACTCACCAACCTTTTGGTTGACACTTTAAAGCATGTTTATTCTCAGGTATTAAAGAAATCTTTCGCTGTGCATTAGCTCATTTTAAGGATATTACTTGGAGTCATTCAAGACATACTTTGAAAGACGTTGCATTCGAGTCGTTGAGTTCATCAAGATTAATATTAAGTCAATTATAGTTGGATGTAATATGAAATGGTATGCATGCCGTCAATTTTTGATGTAAAGAAAGTTTGTCTTTTAAAAACGAATGCAATGTTTGTAAAACGTATCATATAGAGGTCAAATACCTCGCGATGTAATCAACTATTGTGAATCATTTATAATGTATATGAACGGGTCCTTTCAGTTGGTATCAGAGCGGTAGTCTTAGCGAACCAGGTCTTGCATTAGTGTGTCTAACTGATAGTTGTTAAGATGCATTAGTGAGTCTGGACTTCGACCGTGTCTGTATGTCAAAAGTTTTGCTTATCATTTTTAGTCGGAAATCATCTACTTACCATCCTTAGGAAATTATCTGCTTATCATTCTTAAGTCTAGACGCGTTTTCCTACATTTATTGCATAATAGTGTATAGACGAATTCTTATCTTAGCATATCTGTTACTGTGAACTTTGACTGACATCTTTCAAAGATTCCTCCGTAATTTATGAGATTTTGGTATTATATATACATATGTAAATTATGTATTGAAGAATACCAAATCTAAATTCTACAATCTATTTCATACCAAAAAAATTCTTTCCCTGATCATACAAGATGGATCCCTTAACCAGTTCGAGTTCCTCGGATTCCGACAGCTATGCCGATATGGATTTCCACATGAGCTCCGAAAGCAGTGTGACCGGAATGGATCAACCAATTAGCCATCATCTATTCTGGATGAATTGGGTATGGGTTCGTAATCTACTTAATCATTGGAAACAAGAAGAAGGCGATCCCTTTCATCCACCACATTGCCCTCTTGGCAATGAACCTGAAGCACTTACCGGCGAACCTGTCCGAAACACCATTTTCTCTCTCATTTCCAGAGTATCTCGTCATAATTGTAGACTACACCAAATTCTAGATTTTATTTATCCGCTCGTCCGAACCGACAATCACCCCGGTGTAATAGAAGAAGTCAACGCGCTTCGCACTCGAGTAGTGGCTTTAGAGAATATGGTGCAAGGGTTACAAACACCAACAAATAACGAAGTATTAATTCATAATTTCAATTTTATTGAATAAATACTCCGTAAAAGTTATGTAATTTCTAAAGTCTTTAGGGATTATTCAGTTCTAGTTTTAACCGTAAATCAAATGAGTTTAATTTAATATTAACTCATTAAATCTATGTTACATCTGAAGAAAATATGTACATATATATTTTCATAAAGACTGTAATAAAATTCTGTTGTACAAAATATTAATTGTGAAATTTTTTTTAACGGGTAGGTAATACCCGAGAGATATGTAAATTCACAATTAATATATTACATTTTTCGAAACTGATTCAGCAATCATCAACTATACTCCCTACTTTCACAACAATATCCATTCTTTCATATAAATCAAAACAATCATACTCATTCAAATTCAATTACATATTCTGATTTTGAAATTGCATAATTCAATTCGAAATATAACCAGTATCATCACTCTTAGATTCCTATATCTTTCAAAGCTATACTTTGACTTCAAAACTGTGTTAGAACATCATATGTATTAACGATTACAATATGTGCTCAAACCCTTCGAAATTCCTGAAGACACTTCAACTAAGGAACAATTGAGATGATGATCCAACCACATGTTACCCACAGTTATACACCTGAAAAACTCTCAAAACCCAAGTCATAGTTCGACACGTATTCGTGTTAGACTCTTTGGCATTTACTAGCTAACATAACTTTTCAATTCCGTTTAAAAATAGACAGTTTTGTCACAGCTCCAGCAAGTCAACTTCGACTTCTCAATCAAAAAAGTCTTATTATAACCTCGATAGATACGTTGCCCTTTCGCCAACATTACCGGGGAATCGTTTACATTCACCACATTAGCAATAAACTTACCAACAACTTCACTGATCTTTGACTTTCCAAAAAAAAATCATTATAATTATCGAAACCCTATCATATACTCATTCGTACCTTATAACAAGAATTGCCATACCAATTATTGAGAATTAGCAATCAGTATTTTGAAACCTCGCAGCATGTCTACATCAACAATTACATATACACACAACGTCTACCTCCAAGACTTACATTCTTTAAATGAGAAATTTCTGAAAAACACCCTAAACTGCGAACCAGTTTTCGAAATTTTGAAAAATGCTGATGAAGCAGCAAAAACTGTAAACGACCTTAACAGTAAAAAGTTGGATGATAAAGGATAGTATATTGGCAAAGCTCAGAAAAAGAGAAGATTTGGAACTGGAAAACGGAATGAGCAAAGTATGAAGGAGGCTGTGGATAAATCACAAAGGCTGAACCTGCCTTCAAAGAATCCAAATGATTCAGTACTTGCTGAAGTCATTAACGAATACCTTGCTCTTGACTCTAAACCCCTGCGGACAATATCCTTCATCATCCTCTGATATTAGACATTCTAAGATATCATCGTATCTTTCATTATAAATATCATCCATACTTCTGAAGATATTTTTATAATTATTCTTATCTGAAATCATTTACCTTTTCGCGCTATCTGTATTATATCATAAAAGAAACTATTTTAGTTTCTAAATTCTGAAACATTCGAGTTTAAAATAGGAATATTCTTGAAGAAGTGTTGGGAGCTGAAGAATGAGTTAGTATAATATAATAACACTTGATCAACGTGATTATATTACAGTAATTCATGCTGAGTTTCTAAATGGAACATGATGATTCACAGATCATAACGTCATCATGTGCTATGTTACACGACTCTTGTATTCTCTTTGATCTCTAAATATCAAGAAAATATTTCTTGATGATTCGGTCTTTTCCGAGGTATTCTGGTAATTTGACAAGTCAAGATCGTGTCATTACAATTTCCTTCCTAGAACATTAACAATGTTCATTCCGAAATTTATATCTGCGAATTCTGGACCATTACAAGCGGTGCTTAATTGCAAGAAGAAGAAATGAAAGGACAAAGCTCCGAACTAGAAATGGGAGTATAAATCATAGCAAATAGAAGAGAGCATTAACTGTGGATGACAATGATTATAGAAGAAGCAAGGACTTTGAAATATAAGGGAAGATATAAAACCCAACAACAACCCAGAAATCACAAACCGTATATATCAATGCATATAGCAATATAAAGACACGGGAGAACTAAAAACACTATAAAACCAAGAGTATAGTAGAAGTAAATAGATTTTTCCGGAGGCAGATGAAAAAGAAGAGCGACAGATATGAAAGTGAGGAGTATATCAAGAATCAGCACTGGATGAAGCATATTGACAAATACTTTAAAATATGAGTTGAGAAGGTGTGAGTTGTAAGAAAACAAATGAGGTGGATTTATAGTGAAATATTTGACAGAGAAATCAAAATGGATTATCGCATTAATTCGAAGAGGATCATAATTTCCTTAATCGCCGAATAATCAAATCCAATATAGATTACAAAGATTTTCTTTTCGGAGATCAATCGTGATGACGTCAAAAGATACGACGAATCACTATTATCTTATTTCATTCATTTACGATAACTTCACTCACACGTTTCTATTAATCGAATTATTTTATCCATTCTTCTTGAACATGATAAAACTCTATAATCGTTATAATAACATTCTCATTGTTAGTCATGACGACCTCTATCAAATTTCGAGGACGAAATTTCTTTAACGGGTAGGTACTGTGACGACCCGGAAATTTCCGACCAAATTTAAACTTTAATCTTTATATTATTCCGACACGATAAGCAAAGTTTGTTAAGTTAAATCTCAAGAATTTTAAACTGTGTTCATACATTCATTATAACCTCGACCAAATTCCGACGATTCACGAACCGTTATATATAAATAGATATGTATATGTATATATATATTATAACTTGAGAATATTAATAAAGTATTAAACGTATAATACTTTATACGAACGTATTTGTTTCAATATGATTTTTGATGAAATTAAAAAAATATATTAAATGATTGAATTATCAGAAACATTGAATTATGATTACAAGTCTCTGTTGAGAGGTCCACTATGATTTGAGAAAATCTATTCCTCTTAACGATATTCAGAATAATTTGTAAAGCTATTTATAAATAAAAACAAAAAGTGTCATTTATGAAAGTTAGACAAAAGTTAGTGGAGAATTGGTTTCCATAATATTCTATTAATTTAGTTTCAAAAGTACAAAAAACGTTTTCAGTTTAAAAATAACTTTATTATTAAAACGTATATAACTTTTATAAATATCTAGAATCGCTTTTGACAACTCATTACTTAACCAGTATAATAAATATAACGATATTTATATTTTATTTCATTAAATATATATAACGATTTAAATTAATATTATATATATTTATACGCATATTATACATACATAGTTTTTATACTTTTACTATACTTTAACTTTACCTTTACTTTACTTTTATTTTACTTTAACTTTAATAATTCATACTTTAATAATTCACTTTAATAATTCATAATTTAATAATTCACTTTAATAATTCATACTTTAATAATTCACTTTAATAATTCATACTTTAATAATTCACTTTACTAATTCATACTTTAATAATTCACTTTAATAATTCACTTTAATAATTCATACTTTAATAATTCACTTTAATAATTGATACTTTAATAATTCACTTTAATAATTCAAAAATCTATTATAAATAGAATTCAATAGGTTTCATTATTTCATAGAAACTTGAAAATATATTTCTCTAAACTCTCTCAATCGATTTATATATATATATATTTGCTCTGTTTATTTCGAGATATTATTAGTATACATAAAATATTACGACGGAGTGGTGTCCGAGTGATTTCAAAATAGTTTTTTTGAATGAGTCGAAGCTAAGAAAATTATGGGTTATAGCTATGGAGGTGATGAGTATGGTTCATGGGTATGTTCGTGAGGTCAATCTAGTGTTTATCATCTCCGTTGCGTCTACGTACTTTCCTGCAATATTGAATCTAAATATTGATACGTTCGTGAATCCGAGGCCAACCTTGCACTTGTTAAATGACGTTATATGTATTTTTACTACGAAATACAGTATTGTGAGTTTCATTTGCTCCCTTTTATATATATTTTTGGGACTGAGAATACATGCGCTATTTTTATAAATGTTTTACGAAATAGGCACAAGTACTAAAACTAATTCTACGTGGGTTTAAACCAGAAATATACCCTTAGCTTGGTAACATTAAACTACTTGTCTATGTACGGTAGGCGCGAATCCTAAAGATAGATCTATTGGGCCTGACAAACCCCATCCTGACTATGGGATGCTTTAGTACTTCGAGGTTATTTTAAACACACCTGATCTGGTGTACTTCAGAGGGTAAAACATGAACGTTAAGGCTTGTTACCGGGTGCCTACAACTTATAGAATACTTTTATACACTTGCGAGTGTACGGATATTTATAGAAACTGAAATCTTGTGGTCTATTACTATTACGGAAATGATGGATTATGATAAACTAATGAACTCACCAACCTTTTAGTTGACACTTTAAAGCAAGTTTATTCTCAGGTATTAAAGAAATCTTTCACTGTGCATTAGCTCATTTTAAGGATATTACTTGGAGTCATTCAAGACATACTTTGAAAGACGTTGCATTCGAGTCGTTGAGTTCATCAAGATTAATATTAAGTCAATTATAGTTGGATGTAATATGAAATGGTATGCATGCTGTCAATTTTTGATGTAAAGAAAATTTGTCTTTTAAAAATGAATGCAATGTTTGTAAAACGTATCATATAGAGGTCAAATACCTCGCGATGTAATCAACTATTGTGAATCGTTTATAATGTATATGAACGGGTCCTTTCAGTTATAGTTATAGAAATTAACCAAAGTTTGAATATGATTATTACCTTGTATTAGAATGATAACCTACTGTACGAAACAAAGATTTCTTGAGGTTGGATGATCACCTTACAACATTGGAAGTGAGCTAGCAAACTTGAAAGTATTCTTGATTTTATGTAACTAGAACTTGTAGAATATATGAAGAACACTTAGAACTTGAAGATAGAACTTGAGAGAGATCAATTAGATGAAGAAAATGAAGAATGAAAGTGTTTGTAGGTGTTTTTGGTCGTTGGTGTATGGATTAGATATAAAGATATGTAATTTTGTTTTCATGTAAATAAGTCATGAATGATTACTCATATTTTTGTAATTTTATGAGATATTTCATGCTAGTTGCCAAATGATGGTTCCCACATGTGTTAGGTGACTCAGATGGGCTGCTAAGAGCTGATCATTGGAGTGTATATACCAATAGTACATACATCTAAAAGCTGTGTATTGTACGAGTACGAATACGGGTGCATACGAGTAGAATTCTTGATGAAACTGAACGAGGATGTAATTGTAAGCATTTTTGTTAAGTAGAAGTATTTTGATAAGTGTATTGAATTCTTTCAAAAGTGTATAAATACATATTAAAACACTACATGTATATACATTTTAACTGAGTCGTTAAGTCATCGTTAGTCGTTACATGTAAGTGTTGTTTTGAAACCTTTAGGTTAACGATCTTGTTAAATGTTGTTAACCCAATGTTTATAATATCAAATGAGATTTTAAATTATTATATTATCATGATATTATCGTGTATGAATATCTCTTAATATGATATATATACATTACATGTCTTTACAACGATAATCGTTACATATATGTCTCGTTTAAAAATCATTAAGTTAGTAGTCTTGTTTTTACATATGTAGTTCATTGTTAATATACTTAATGATATGTTTACTTATCATAGTATCATGTTAACTATATATATATACATATATACATCATCATATAGTTTTTACAAGTTTTAACGTTCGTGAATCACCGGTCAACTTGGGTGGTCAATTGTCTATATGAAACATATTTCAATTAATCAAGTCTTAACAAGTTTGATTGCTTAACATGTTGGAAACATTTAATCATGTAAATATCAATCTCAATTAATATATATAAACATGGAAAAGTTTGGGTCACTACAGTACCTACCCGTTAAATAAATTTCGTCCCGAAATTTTAAGCTGTTGAAGGTGTTGACGAATCTTCTGGAAATAGATGCGGGTATTTCTTCTTCATCTGATCTTCACGCTCCCAGGTGAACTCGGGTCCTCTACGAGCATTCCATCGAACCTTAACAATTGGTATCTTGTTTTGCTTAAGTCTTTTAACCTCACTATCCATTATTTCGACGGGTTCTTCGATGAATTGAAGTTTTTCGTTGATTTGGATTTCATCTAACGGAATAGTGAGATCTTCTTTAGCAAAACATTTTTTCAAATTCAAGACATAGAAAGAGTTATGTACAGCCGCGAGTTGTTGAGGTAACTCAAGTCGGTAAGCTACTGGTCTGACACGATCAATAATCTTGAATGGTCCAATATACCTTGGATTTAATTTCCCTCGTTTACCAAATCAAACAACGCCTTTCCAAGGTGCAACTTTAAGCATGACCATCTCTCCAATTTCAAATTCTATATCTTTTCTTTTAATGTCAGCGTAGCTCTTTTGTCGACTTTGGGCGGTTTTCAACCGTTGTTGAATTTGGATGATCTTCTCGGTAGTTTCTTGTATAATCTCCGAACCCGTAATCTGTCTATCCCCCACTTCACTCCAACAAATTGAAGACCTGCACTTTTTACCATAAAGTGCTTCAAACGGCGCCATCTCAATGCTTGAATGGTAGCTGTTGTTGTAGGAAAATTCTGCTAATGGTAGATGTCGATCCCAACTGTTTCCGAAATCAATAACACATGCTCGTAGCATGTCTTCAAGCGTTTGTATCGTCCTTTCGCTCTGCCCATCAGTTTGTGGATGATAGGCAGTACTCATGTCTAGACGAGTTCCTAATGCTTGCTGTAATGTCTGCCAGAATCTTGAAATAAATCTGCCATCCCTATCAGAGATAATAGAGATTGGTATTCCATGGTAATGTTTTTCCATTTCCATTCCTGGATTTCGGGTTATTGAAGTAGACCTGATGGTTTCTGATGCTCAGCTTTGACCTTAGAACACGTCAAACATTCTCCTATGTATTTAGCAACATCGACTTTCATACCTGGCCACCAAAAATGTTTCTTGAGATCCTTGTACATCTTCCCCGTTCCAGGATGGATTGAGTATCTGGTTTTATAAGCTTCTCTAAGTACCATTTCTCTCATATCTCCAAATTTTGGTACCCAAATCCTTTCAGCCCTATACCGGGTTCCGTCTTCCCGAATATTAAGATGCTTCTTCGATCCTTTGGGTATTTCATCCTTTAAATTTCCCTCTTTTAAAACTCCTTGTTGCGCCTCCTTTATTTGAGTAGTAAGGTTATTATGAATCATTATATTCATAGATTTTACTCGAATGGGTTCTCTGTCCTTCCTGCTCAAGGCATCGGCTACCACATTTGCCTTCCCCGGGTGGTAACGAATCTCAAAGTCGTAATCATTCAATAATTCAATCCACCTACGCTGCCTCATATTCAGTTGTTTCTGATTAAATATGTGTTGAAGACTTTTGTGGTCAGTATATATAATACTTTTGACCCCATATAAGTAGTGCCTCCAAGTCTTTAATGTAAAAACAACCGCGCCTAATTCCAAATCATGCGTCATATAATTTTGTTCGTGAATCTTCAATTGTCTAGACGCATAAGCAATCACCTTCATTCATTGCATTAATACACAACCGAGACCTTGCTTTGATGCGTCACAATAAATCACAAAATCATCATTCCCTTCAGGCAATGACAATATAGGTGCCGTAGTTAGCTTTTTCTTCAATAACTGAAAAGCTTTCTCTTGTTCATCATTCCATTCAAATTTCTTCCCTTTATGCGTTAATGCAGTCAAGGGTTTTGCTATTCTGGAAAAGTCTTGGATGAACCTTCTGTAGTAACCAGCTAGTCCTAAAAACTGGCGTATGTGTTTCGGAGTTTTCGGGGTTTCCCACTTTTCAACAGTTTCTATCTTTGCCAGATCCACCTTAATACCTTCTTTGTTCACTATGTGACCGAGGAATTGAACTTCTTCCAACCAAAATGCACACTTTGAAAACTTAACGTATAATTCTTCCTTCCTCAATACTTCTAACACCTTTCTCAAATGTTCACCGTGTTCTTGGTCATTCTTTAAGTAAATAAGTATGTCATCAATGAAAACAATGACAAACTTGTCAAGGTATGGTCCACACACTCGGTTCATAAGGTCCATGAACATAGCTGGTGCATTAGTTAAACCAAAGGCATGACCATAAACTCGTAATGACCATAAAGTGTTCTGAAAGCAGTCTTTGGAATATCATCTTCTTTCACCCGTATTTGATGATACCCGGAACGTAAGTCAATCTTTGAATAAACAGACGAGCCTTGTAGTTGATCAAATAAGTCGTCGATTCTCGGTAGTGGGTAGCGGTTCTTGATGGTAAGTTTGTTCAACTCTCGGTAGTCGATACACAACCTGAATGTACCATCTTTCATCTTGACAAACAAAACAGGAGCTCCCCACGGTGATGTGCTTGGTCGAATGAAACCACGCTCTAAAATTTCTTGTAATTGGCTTTGCAGTTCTTTCATCTCGCTGGGTGTGAGTCTGTAAGGAGCACAAGCTATTGGTGTAGCTCCTGGTACAATATCTATTTGAAATTCAACGGATCGATGTGGGGGTAATCCCGGTAACTCTTTCGAAAATACATCGGGAAATTCTTTTGCAATGGGAACATCATTGATGCTCTTTTCTTCAGTTTGTACTTTCTCGACGTGTGCTAGAACAGCATAGCAACCTTTTCTTATTAGTTTTTGTGCCTTCAAATTACTAATAAGATGTAGCTTCGTGTTGCCCTTTTCTCCGTACACCATTAAGGGTTTTCCTTTTTCTCGTATAATGCGAATTGCATTTTTGTAACAAACGATCTCTGCTTTCACTTCTTTCAACCAGTCCTTACTGATTATCACATCAAAACTCCCTAACTCTACCGGTATCAAATCAATCTTAAATGTTTCGCTAACCAGTTTAATTTCTCGATTCCGACATATATTATCTGCTGAAATTAATTTACCATTTGCTAATTCGAGTAAAAATTTACTATCCAAAGGTGTCAATGGACAACTTAATTTAGCACAAAAATCTCTACTCATATAGCTTCTATCCGCACCCGAATCAAATAAAACGTAAGCAGATTTATTGTCAATAAGAAACGTACCCGTAACAAGCTCCGGGTCTTCCTGTGCCTCTGCCGCATTAATATTGAAAACTCTTCCGCGACCTTGTCCATTCGTGTTCTCCTGGTTCGGGCAATTTCTAATAATGTGGCCCGGTTTTCCACATTTATAATAAACTACATTGGCATAACTTGCTCCGACACTACTTGCTCTGCCATTACTAGTTCCGATACCATTTGTTCCTTTCGTTCTATTAACCCCTGGTCCGTAGACCTCACACTTCGCCGCGCTATGACCATTTCTTTTACACTTGTTGCAAAATTTGGTGCAGAACCCCGAGTGATACTTTTCACACCTTTGGCATAGCTGCTTCTGATTGTTGTTGTTGTTGCGGTTATTATTGTTGTTGGGATGATTGTTGTAGTTGTTGTTGTTGTTGTTGTTGTTGTTGTTGGGCCATTTGTTGTAGTTGCGATTGATGTTGCGATTGTTGGGATAATTGTTGCGATTATTGTTGTAATTGCTGTTGTTGTTGTATTGGTGATTCTTATCACCGTTTTCCTCCCACTTTCTTTTGACTTGCTTTACATTGGCCTCTTCAGCAGTCTGTTCTTTAATTCTTTCTTCAATTTGGTTCACTAGTTTGTGAGCCATTCTACATGCCTGTTGTATGGAGGTGGGCTCGTGTGAACTTATATCTTCTTGGATTCTTTCCGGTAATCCTTTCACAAACACGTCGATCTTCTCTTCCTCATCTTCGAATGCTCCCGGACACAATAGGCACAATTTTGTGAATCGTCTTTCGTACGTGGTAATATCAAATCCTTGGGTTCGTAACCCTCTAAGTTCTGTCTTGAGCTTATTGACCTCGGTTCTGGGACGGTACTTCTCGTTCATCAAGTGCTTGAATGCTGACCACGGTAGTGCGTACGCATCGTCTTGTCCCACTTGCTCTAGATAGGTATTCCACCATGTTAACGCAGAACCTGTCAAGGTATGCGTAGTGTACTTCACTTTGTCCTCTTCAGTACACTTACTTATGGCAATCACCGATTCGACCTTCTCAGTCCACCGTTTCAATCCGATCGGTCCTTCGGTTCCATCAAATTCCAAAGGTTTGCAGGCAGTAAATTCTTTGTAGGTGCATCCTACACGATTTCCTGTACTGCTAGATCCAAGGTTATTGTTGGTATGTAGCGCAGCCTGTACTGTGGCTATGTTTGAAGCTAGAAAAGTACGGAATTCCTCTTCATTCATATTCACGGTGTGTCGAGTAGTCGGTGCCATTTCCTTCAAAATAGTCAAATGGAACAAGTTAATCATACAGAATATTAAGAGTAGTTAATAGTATTTCGTAGCATAATATGAACTCATTTATAAAAGCTTTTTCTTCATATTAGCGTTTTATAAGTTTAAATTCGGGTAGTACCTACCCGTTAAGTTCATACTTAGTAGCTAATATACAATTCAACTACTACAATTCTATATGAAAAACTGATTATAATAATATTTCGCGTTCAAACTTTTACACAATATTTTACAAACTTACAATACCGCTTATTTTACATATAGCATGAAATATAGCACACAATAAATTTGATACAAGATGGTTGTGAAGATAATTCTAGCTAGTACACAAGTCGTTCAGCAAAGGCAATAAAGACACGTAATTCATACGTCCAGAAACAAGTCATGCATTCTGGTTTTACTAGGATTACTTCCCATCCTTGGTCTTGTGGAACATAACCGTTATGGCCGTTGATAAGACAGCGTGTTGTAACGTCGTCAAAGGGACGAGGGTTACGTAATGTCCAACAGTCCTGTAACAATCTAAAAACCTCATTTCTTACCCCAATTACCGACTCCGTCACTTGTGGGAACATTTTGTTTAATAGTTGTAGCCCGATGTTCTTGTTCTCACTTTGGTGAGAAGCGAACATTACTAATCCATAAGCATAACATGCTTCTTTATGTTGCATGTTAGCCGCTTTTTCTAAATCACGAACTCCAATATTCGGATATATTGAGTCAAAATAATTTCTTAACCCATTGCGTAAAATAGCATTTGGGTTCCCCGAAATATATGCGTCAAAGTAAACACATCGTAACTTATGGATTTCCCAATGTGATATCCCCCATCTTTCGAACGAAAGCCTTTTATAAACTAAGGCATTCTTGGAATGTTCTTCGAATGTCTTACAAACTGATCTCGCCTTAAATAGTTGTGCCGAAGAATTCTGACCGACTCTAGACAAGATTTCATCAATCATGTCTCCGGGTAAGTCTCTTAAAATATTGGGTTGTCTATCCATTTTGTGTTTTTATACTGTAAAATAGACAAGAGTTAGATTCATAAAAAAAAATACTTATTAATACAAGCAATTTTTACATATATCATAAAGCATAAGCACACTATATTACATATATTACACCACACGAATACAACTATCTTATTCCGACTCGCTTGTTTATTCTTCTTCGGTTTTGGTTCGTTTTGCCAAGTTTCTAGGGATATATGATGTTCCCCTAATACGAGCCGTCGTTTTCCACATTGGTTTAGAAAAACCTGGTGGTTTAGAGGTTCCCGGGTCATTGTTACAACTTAAGGACTTCGGGGGTTGACGATACATATAAAGTTCATCGGGGTTGGAATTAGATTTCTCTATTTTTATGCCCTTTCCCTTATTATTTTCTTTTGCCTTTTTAAATTCAGTTGGGGTAATTTCTATAACATCATCGGAATTCTCGTCATAATCCGATTCATCAGAGAATTGGTAATCCTCCCAATATTTTGCTTCCTTGGCGGAAACACCATTGACCATAATTAACCTTGGTCGGTTGGTTGAGGATTTTCTTTTACTTAACCGTTTTATTATTTTCCCCACCGGTTCTATTTCTTCATCCGGTTTCGATTCTTCTTCCGGTTCCGACTCTTCTTCTGGTTCCTCTTCGGAAACTTGTGAATCAGTCCACGAATCATTCCAATTTACATTTGACTCTTCATTATTATTAGGTGAGTCAATAGGACTTGTTCTAGAGGTAGACATCTATCACATAATATCAAACGCGTTAAGAGATTAATATCTCACATAATATTCACATGTTAAAAATATATAGTTTCCAACAAAATTTGTTAAGCAATCATTTTTCAAGTAAACACGGTCGAAGTCCAGACTCACTAATGCATCCTAACAAACTCAATAAGACACACTAATGTAAAATTCTGGTTCTCTAAGACCAACGCTCTGATACCAACTGAAATGTCCCGTTCTTATTGATTAAAAACGTTCCATATTAATTGATTTCGTTGAGAGGTTTTGACCTCTATATGAGACGTTTTTCAAAGACTGCAATCATTTTAAAACAAACCATAACCTTTATTTCATCAATAAAGGTTTAAAAAGCTTTACGTAGATTATCAAATAATGATAATCTAAAATATCTTGTTTACACACGACCATTACATAATGGTTTATAATACAAATATGTTACAACAAAATAAGTTTCTTGAATGCAGTTTTTACACAATATCATACAACCATGGACTCCAAATCTCTTCCTTATTTAAGTATGCGACAGCGAAAGCTCTTAATAATCACCTGAGAATAAACATGCTTAAAACGTCAACAAAAATGTTGGTGAGTTATAGGTTTAACCTATATATATCAAATCATAATAATAGACCACAAGATTTCATATTTCAATACACATCCCATACATAGAGATAAAAATCATTCATATGGTGAACACCTGGTAACCGACATTAACAAGATGCATATATAAGAATATCCCCATCATTCCGGGACACCCTTCGGATATGATATAAATTTCGAAGTACTAAAGCATCCGGTACTTTGGATGGGGTTTGTTAGGCCCAATAGATCTATCTTTAGGATTCGCGTCAATTAGGGTGTCTGTTCCCTAATTCTTAGATTACCAGACTTAATAAAAAGGGGCATATTCGATTTCGATAATTCAACCATAGAATGTAGGTTCACGTACTTGTGTCTATTTTGTAAATCATTTATAAAACCTGCATGTATTCTCATCCCAAAAATATTAGATTTTAAAAATGGGACTATAACTCACTTTCACAAATTTTTACTTCGTCGGGAAGTAAGACTTGGCCACTAGTTGATTCACGAACCTATAACAATATATACATATATATCAAAGTATGTTCAAAATATATTTACAACACTTTTAATATATTTTGATGTTTTAAGTTTATTAAGTCAGATGTCCTCGTTAGTAACCTACAACTAGTTGTCCACAGTTAGATGTACATAAATAAATCGATAAATATTATCTTGAATCAATCCACGACCCAGTGTATACGTATCTCAGTATTGATCACAACTCAAACTATATATATTTTGGAATCAACCTCAACCCTGTATAGCTAACTCCAACATTCACATATAGAGTGTCTATGGTTGTTCCGAAATATATATAAATGTGTCGACATGATAGGTCGAAACATTGTATACGTGTCTATGCTATCTCAAGATTACATAATATACAATACAAGTTGATTAAGTTATGGTTGGAATAGATTTGTTACTAATTTTCAAGTAGCTAAAATGAGAAAAATTATCCAATCTTGTTTTACCCATAACTTCTTCATTTTGAATCCGTTTTGAGTGAATCAAATTGCTATGGTTTCATATTGAACTCTATTTTATGAATCTAAACAGAAAAAGTATAGTTTTATAGTAGGAAAAATAAGTTACAAGTCATTTTTGTAAAGGTAGTCATTTCAGTCGAAAGAACGACGTCTAGATGACCATTTTAGAAAACATACTTCCACTTTGAGTTTAACCATAATTTTGGATATAGTTTCATGTTCATAATAAAAATCATTTTCTCAGAATAACAACTTTTAAATCAAAGTTTATCATAGTTTTTAATTAACTAACCCAAAACAGCCCGCGGTGTTACTACGACGGCGTAAATCCGGTTTTACGGTGTTTTTCGTGTTTCCAGGTTTTAAATCATTAAGTTAGCATATCATATAGATATAGAACATGTGTTTAATTGATTTTAAAAGTCAAGTTAGAAGGATTAACTTTTGTTTGCGAACAAGTTTAGAATTAACTAAACTATGTTCTAGTGATTACAAGTTTAAACCTTCGAATAAGATAGCTTTATATGTATGAATCGAATGATGTTATGAACATCATTACTACCTTAAGTTCCTTGGATAAACCTACTGGAAAATAGAAAAATGGATCTAGCTTCAACGGATCCTTGGATGGCTAGAAGTTCTTGAAGCAAAATCATGACACGAAAACAAGTTCAAGTAAGATCATTACTTGAAATAAGATTGTTATAGTTATAGAAATTGAACCAAAGTTTGAATATGATTATTACCTTGTATTAGAATGATAACCTACTGTAAGAAACAAAGATTTCTTGAGGTTAGATGATCACCTTACAAGATTGGAAGTGAGCTAGCAAACTTGAAAGTATTCTTGATTTTATGTAACTAGAACATTTAGAATATATGAAGAACACTTAGAACTTGAAGATAGAACTTGAGAGAGATCAATTAGATGAAGAAAATTGAAAAATGAAAGTGTTTGTAGGTGTTTTTGGTCGTTGGTGTATGGATTAGATATAAAGGATATGTAATTTTGTTTTCATGTAAATAAGTCATGAATGATTACTCATATTTTTGTAATTTTATGAGATATTTCATGCTAGTTGCCAAATGATGGTTCCCACATGTGTTAGGTGACTCAGATGGGCTACTAAGAGCTGATCATTGGAGTGTATATACCAATAGTACATACATCTAAAAGCTGTGTATTGTACGAGTACGAATACGGGTGCATACGAGTAGAATTGTTGATGAAACTGAACGAGGATGTAATTGTAAGCATTTTTGTTAATTAGAAGTATTTTGATAAGTGTATTGAAGTCTTTCAAAAGTGTATAAATACATATTAAAACACTACATGTATATACATTTTAACTGAGTCGTTAAGTCATCGTTAGTCGTTACATGTAAGTGTTGTTTTGAAACCTTTAGGTTAACGATCTTGTTAAATGTTGTTAACCCAATGTTTATAATATCAAATGAGATTTTAAATTATTATATTATCATGATATTATCATGTATGAGTATCTCTTAATATGATATATATACATTAAATGTCTTTACAACGATAATCGTTACATATATGTCTCGTTTAAAAATCATTAAGTTAGTAGTCTTGTTTTTACATATGTAGTTCATTGTTAATATACTTAATGATATGTTTACTTATCATAGTATCATGTTAACTATATATATATATATATATATATATATATATATATATATATATATATATACATATATATGTCATCATATAGTTTTTACAAGTTTTAACGTTCGTGAATCACCGGTCAACTTGGGTGGTCAATTGTCTATATGAAACATATTTCAATTAATCAAGTCTTAACAAGTTTGATTGCTTAACATGTTGGAAACATTTAATCATGTAAATATCAATCTCAATTAATATATATAAACATGGAAAAGTTCGGGTCACTACATTTTTGACTATAAACCTATACTTTTTTTGTTAAGATTAATAATGTTGAGTTTGATACAAAACCATGGCAACTCGAATCACTCAAAACGGATTTGTAACGAAGAAATTATGGGTAAAATAAAATTGGATATTTTTCTTAATTTTTAGCTACGGACATGATTCATAAAAATGGATGCTAACCTTATCCTAGCTAACTAACCTTGTATCCTACATGTATTTATACATGTCTTGTTCCCGAACTTATGGAAATACAATTTATAATAGTCGTAATTAAGTTCTACGACAATATATTATAGTCTTAATAAAGATCGTAAGGCACCATATATATATATATATATATATATATATATATATATATATATATATATATATATATATATATATATATATATATATATAACTTAATCACCGTGGATCCCTATACAGCATTTTGACATATCATTTTGATTTCTTCTATATATATTATTGGAACGAACTATAAGACACCATTGGCAGTAATTTCGAGTTAACTGTGGGTCGAAGTAGATTCCAAAATATTATATACTTTGAGTTGTGATCGAGCTTGAGACATGTATACAATGGGTCGCGGATTGCTTCAGACAATATACATATTATGTGTCTTATTATATTAAGACAATATATTATAGTGTTAGTGAATTCTAACACAATATACGCATTTATATTTATATATATATTCATACTGTTGGACTATTGGACTATTGGACTATTGGACTACTAATAATGGACAATTAAAATTATCACAAGTATCATAAGTATGGAATATTAATTATATATATATATATATCTTGACACAAGAATATTATTATTAGGTTCGTGAATTTGTCAAAGGCTAAGTCTTACCACCACCTATTCGGAAATCATCACAAGTGAGTTATAGTCCCATTTTTACTATCTAAATTATTTTAGGATGAGAATACATGCAAAATTTATAAATGTTTTACAAAATAAGCACAAGTTCATGGAACTACATTCTATGATTGTTTTGTTATACCGGATATCTGTACTTATTATTATTATGCTTGGTAACCTAAGAATTAGTGAAAAACACTAATTGATGGGAATCCTAAAGGTAGATCTACGGGCACCAACCACCCCCATTTTCGAATAGTGGAAATGCTTTAGTACTTCGAAGGGTCCTTGTCATACATTTGAATAGTGGAATGTATGATGCCAGATATCTTAAGCACTTATGTTAAGGTCGGTTACGAGGTAACTCATTGTATGAATGAGTTTTGCTGTTCTAATGATTCTGTGCATTTAATTATATGAAATCTTGTGGCTTATTAAATATTATGATTATATTATATAGAAATTAAACCTATGACTCACGAACATTTTTGTTGAAGTTTTAAGCATGTTTATTCTCAGGTGAATATTAAAAACGCTTCCGCTGTCGTATGCCAACCCAAGGTCAAGATTTGGAGTCGGCATATTTGTTTATATTTTTTTAAACTTGCATTCGGAGTATTTGTTGTAATATATTTGATCATATTGTAATGGGTTGTGTAAAAACTTATTTATTTTTGAAGATTTTCTTTGATAGACAATCTAAATTATGTCATTAAGACCTTTATTCAATAATGAAGGTTATGGTTGTTTTAAAAATGAATGAAAGATTTGAAAAACGTCTCATGTAGAGGTCAAAACCTCGCAAAAAAAACCAATTAATATGAAACATTTATAATTAATATGAACGGGGCATTTCATAACTTGACTTTTAAAATCAACTAAACACATGTTCTATATCTATATGATATGCTAACTTAATGATTTAAAACCTGGAAACACGAAGAACACCGTAAAACCGGACATACGCCGTCGTAGTGAAATCGGGGGCTGTTTTGGGTTAAAAAAATAAAAAGTATCTTACTCTTTGAATTGGAAGTTTGTTTTCTGGAAAAATGATATTACATATGAACATGATACTGTATCCAAAAATCATGGTTAAACACAAAGTGGAAGTATGTTTTTCAAAATGGTCATCAAGATGTCATTTTTTCGACGGAAATGACTACCTTTTTAAAAAAAGACTTGTAACTTGTATTTCTGACAATAAACTTATACTTTTTCTGTTAGTTTCATAAATTTTAGTTCATTATAAAACCATAGCAACTTGAATCACTCAAAACGGATTTGAAACGAAGAAATGACGGGTAAAACAAAATTGGATAAACTTGCTAGTTTTAGCTACGAAAATTTTGTAACAAATTTAGACTAAACATATCCTAACTAATTTATATTGTATTATACATATTGTGTAATCTTGGGATACCATATACACATATACAATGTTTTGACATATCATATCGACCCATCTATATATATCATTTGAAACAACTATAGACACTCTATATGCAGTAATATTTGAGTTAGCTATACAGGGTTGAGGTTGATTCCAAAAATATATATACTTTAAGTTATGATCTAGCCTGAGACGTGTATACACTGGGTCGTGGATTTATTCAAGATAATATATATTGATTTATTTCTGTACATCTAACCGTGGACAACTAGTTGTAGGTTACTAACGAGGACTGCTAACTTAACAAACTTAAATCATAAAAACGTAATAAAAAATGTTGTGAATATATTTCAATCATACTTTGATATATATGTACACATTTGTTATAGGTTCGTGAATCGATCAGTGGCCAAGTCTTACTTCCGGCAAAGTAAAAATCTCTGAAAGTGAGTTATAGTCCCACTTTTACAAAATAATATTTTTTTTTGGGATGAGAATACATGCAGCTTTATAAATGTTTTACAAAATAGACACAAGTACGCAAAACTACATTCTATGGTGGGATTATTAAACCAAATATCGCTCTTCAAGTCTGGTAACCTAAGAATTAGTGAAATGGACCCTAATTGACGTTAATCCTAAAGATAGATCTATTGGGCTTAACAACCCCCATTCAGGTTATGGATGGTTTAGTACTTCGAGATTATTATACAGACGAGAGGTTCTATTTTAGGGATATACTATGCATTAAGTTAACGTCGGTTACCAGGTGTTCAACGTATGAATGATTTTTATCTCTATGCAGTTTGCGAAATGCCTGATATGAGATGTGTTATAAAAATGAAATCTTGTGGTCTATTATTATGATTTGATAATATATAGGTTAAACCTATAACTCACCAACATTTTTGTTGACGTTTTAAGCATGTTTATTCTCAGGTGATTATTAAGAGCTTCCGCTGTTGCATACTAATATAAGGACAAGATTTGGAGTCCATGCTTGTATGATATTGTGTAAAAACTGCATTCAAGAAACTTATTTTTAATGTAATATATTCTAATTGTAAACCATTATGTAATGCTCGTGTGTAAATGGTATATTTTAGATTATCATTATTTGATAATCTACGTAATGCTTTTTAAACCTTTATCGATAAAATAAAGGTTATGATTGTTTTAAAAATGAATGCAGTCTTTGAAAAATGTCTCATATAGAGGTCAAAACCTCGCGAAGAAATCAATTAATATGGAACGTTTATAATCAATATGAACGGGACATTTCAGTTGGTATCCGTGCGTTGGTCTTAGAGAACCAGAAATTTGCATTAGTGTGTCTTATCTGAAGGTTTTTCGTATGCCCGAGAGACATATTAAATTAATGTGGCTAATATATTATGATCCAAGTCGGGTCATACCCAATAACAAACTTACCTACACCTTATACGTATTTGATCTTAACGATTGGATCATTAAACAAATACGCGACACTTGGATTTTAGAAAATCGGGTTTCTAAAATATTATCACTTGAGATAAATTATTTGGATAATTTATATATGATATGGATTTAGTTATTTATAGGTTTAAATAACTATATTGTGTTATGTTTTATAAATGGTTTATAAGAATATGAAGGTAACATATATATATATATATATATATATATATATATATATATATATATATATATATATATATATATATATATATATATATGGTTTTATACAAGTTTTATAAAAATTGCAACATTTTATATATTTTATATAAACACAACTTGAGTGGCAGATTTGGGACTCCAAGAGAGTCCACCCATGCTTACTTTTGTTGCTTTCAACATAGCACAATTACATAGAGGCATGTCCCTTGACCAAAGAAAAAAACACATGCATACACATTCACTCAAGTGAAAAACAAACTGTAAAATTCAGCTCTTTTCTGCTGCTGTTGCCGTGGGGTTTTGTGAAGTAAAGAAGGGTTCTTAATTTGATTTTGCAAGTTTATATCTGTAGTGACCCGAACTTTTCCATATTTATATATATTAAATGAAATTGATATTTACATGATTAAGTGTTTCCAACATGTTAAGCAATCAAACTTATTAAGACTTGATTAATTGGAATAGGTTTCATATAGACAAATGACCACCCAAGTTGACAAGTGATTCATGAACGTCAAAACTTGTAAAAACTATACGATGACATATATATGGTTATATATATAGTTAACATGATTTTATTATAAGTATGTATCTCATTAGGTATTTTAACAATGAGTTATATACATAAAAATGAGACTATTAAATTAAGAAACTCGAAAACGATATATATAACGATTATCGTTATAACGTCTTACTAGGTACATATGAATCATATTAAGATATTGATACACTTGGTTAATTATGTTAAATAATAAGTAAATATAACATTAAGTGTATTAACAATGAACTACATACGTAAAAATAAGACTACTAACTTAATGATTTTGAAACGAGACATATATGTAACGATTATCGTTGTAACGACATTTAATGTATATAGATCATATTAAGAGATATTCGTACATCATAATATCATGATAATATAATAATTTAAAATCTCATTTGATATTATAAACATTGGGTTAACAACATTTAACAAGATCGTTAACCTAAAGGTTTCAAAACAACATTTACATGTAACGACTAACGATGACTTAACGACTCAGTTAAAATGTATATACATGTAGTATTTTAATATGTATTCATACACTTTTGAAAGACTTTAAGACACTTATCAAAATACTTCTACTTAATAAAAATGCTTACAATTACATCCTCGTTCAGTTTCATCAACAAATCTACTCGTATGCACCCGTATTCGTACTCGTACAATACACAGCTTTTAGATATATGTATTATTTGAAAGGACCCGTCCTAATCCATCCGGACGAAGTCCATATCGATTATAAACGATTCACAACAGTTGATTACATCGCGAGGTACTTGACCTTTATATGATACATTTTACAAACATTGCATTCGTTTTTAAAAGACAAACTTTCATTTACATCGAAAGTTGACGGCATGCATACTATTTCATAATATATCAAACTATAATTACTAATCAATAATCTTGATGAACTCAACGACCCGAATGCAATGTCTTTTGAAATATGTCATGAATGACTCCAAGTAATAACTCTAAAATGAGCAAATGCACAGCGGAAGATTTCTTTCATACCTGAGAATAAACATGCTTTCAAGTGTCAACCAAAAGGTTGGTGAGTTCATTAGTTTAACATAAATAATCTTTTCATAATTTTAATAGACCACAAGATTTCATATTTCCATTTCTCATAAACATACGTCCCATGCATAGAGACAAAAATATCATTCATATGGATTGAACACCTGGTAACCGACATTCACAATATACATATAAGAATATCCCCATCATTCCGGGATACTCCTTCGGACATGATATAAATTTCGAAGTACTAAAGCATCCGGTACTTTGGATGGGGCTTGTTGGGCCCGATAGATCTATCTTTAGATTTCGCGTCAATTAGGGTGTCTGTTCCCTAATTCTTAGATTACCAGACTTAATAAAAAGGGCATATTCGATTAGATAATCCAACCATAGAATGTAGTTTCGATTACTTGTGTCTATTTCGTAAAACAGTTATAAAAGCAGCGCATGTATTCTCAGTCCCAAAAATATATATTGTAAAAGCATTTAAAAAGGGATTAATGAAACTCACCTAATGTATTTTGTAGTAAAAATACATATGACAAAATTGAACCATGCAGGGTTGGCCTCGGATTCACGAACCTATACCATTTGTGTATTCATTAATACATATATAATTATAATCGAACATATATATTATTACTCTTGAATTAATTGTTATTTTAACTATGTTCTTCATTTATAATCTAATTAATTACATTTAATAATATTTATTACAAAAATAATAATATAGTTATGTTATACGTAGTAAATATAGAGTTATATAACTAATAGTTGTTTTGATAAAATAGTGTTGTTATTAATAAATAAAAAACAATAATTGTTTCATCCTAATATAATAATAATCATAGTTATAAAATGATTATTTTTATCAAAGTAATACTTTTAATAGTAATGTATACTAATAATAATAATAACTATAAAAATAGTGATTTTATTAACAATAATAATAATACTACTATTTTTACTAATAACTATAATGATAATAATGTTAATAATAAGGTTACCGATAACAATTTTAATCATAGTATTTATGTACTCATGTTAATACATATATTAGTTGTTAAAACAAATATAATAATAACCATGATAATAATAACAATATACTTATTTATAACTATCATAATAATAATAATAATGATAACTAATAATACATATAACTATGTTAATAATACTTAGCTATAATACATTTAATAATTATAATACTAATAGTATTAATAATATCTAATAATAATAACAATAATAATAATCACAACATTAATAATGATAATATTAATAACAATAATGAAAATGATAATGATAATAATAATAAAAATTCTTGGTATTTAAATCTACCTTTAGAAGCCTTAAGTAAAAAGAATGCACCAATTGAGGATCGAATCCGAGACCCCTCGCTAACCCGTCACCTCTCTTAACCAACCCGCTGTAACCATTTTTCTAATTTAATGCATAACTCATTAATATTTAAATCGACTTTTTCAGTTATCATCTTCTTTAACTTTCGTAAATTCAATCAGAGATCAATCCAATTTTGTAATGAGTTTCATATACAATTTAGGATCCATAAACGACATAGAATCAATTAGGGGTTTGTTTGAATTAATTAAAACAACATAAACAAAAAATAAAAGAGCTGTAACAGCTCGTTAAGTTCTTCAAGAACTCTAAATCACTCTCGTAAATTTAGGAAGTTTTAGACCCCGATTCCTGAATGAAATAAGTTCAAATTCATTCTTAGAAACTTTCTAACCTCTCAATTTGACTTAAAACATAAGCACATTCATAAATTTCACGAAGGAACAGCCGTTTGACTTTTTTAAAATCAACTTTGACCCCAAAATTAAAATTTGATAGAATGATTTGGACCTCTAAACTTTCCAGATAGTTTACATAATAGATTAACAACAATCTTGCATTTCTCATTTTTGAAATTCGTAAAAAAAATCGATCTATTTGAAAATTGAAACAAGAACAGGGCAGTGCCTGTTTTCTTCGTTCCTTTTGATTTAATTCCACTAAATAAAAGCTGTATGGGTTGGTAATTGATATTGAAGATGTAATGGTGATTAAAAAGAGTAATATCACAGTGTAATTTCTTTGTTTTATAGACAATTGATTCGTCTAGGACAATTAATCAGAAAAAAATATATATATAAAAAAATAATAATAATAAAAAGTAATCACAAAGATTACGACCTGCAACAGAATTTGGATTCATTCAAATACTTTTTCACTGATTGGTACTAATTGGAGACAGAAAACAATCTTCCACGGGCTTGAAAGTGATTTGAACAGAAAGCGTGATTCTTTGCATTTATTTATATATTAAATTGTAATTTTTATTTATATATATATACATATATTTATATAAATAAAATCTGTATATGTATTCATTTATAAACAAATATCAGTATTATGTGTATATATATATGTAATTATATATATATATATATATATATATATATATATATATATATATATATATATATATATATATATATATATATATATATATATATATATATATCTGTTTATATTTTTGTGTATATATATGTAATTCATAAATTTTATTATTGGTAATGTTATAAAATATTAATACTAATAATAAAACTAATAATTTATTAATATTGCTATCGAGATACAATTAATATTAAATTAATAATAACAATAATAATAATAATAATATCAAATAAATATTAATAATAATACAGATATGATAATATTAATACATTTAATAATAACTAATAATAATATTAGTTATATTTATATTATTAATGATAATACTAACATTAATAATAATAACACAAATTATATATATATTTTATTTTAGAAGTAATATTATTACTAATATAAATATTAACATGAATATTAACAATAATAAAAATGCTGAAATTAAGGATAATGATATTAATATATCACTTAGCTTCAAACTTGTAATTACAAATAATATATTAACTTTACACTATATTATATAATAATATTTATTAAATATTATATATCACAATATATTAAATAATTATTATTAGAATTCATATAGACTCATAATATTATATATGTAAAATGGTAATTTATTTATTCTATTTATTATTTCACATTTTTAATTCCTAAGGTTTAAAGTATACATTATGGATTATATATGTCCATATATTTATATTTACATGTACCTATTTATTTACAAAGTAAAGTAAGGTTTAAAGTATACATTATGGATTATATATGTCCATATATTTATATTTACATGTACCTATTTATTTACAAAGTAAAGTTCGTGAATCGTCGGGAATAGTCAAAGGTCAAATGATTCCATATAAATAGTTCAAAGTTTTTGAGACTCCATATTACAGATTTTGCTTATCGTGTCGAAATCAAATAAGATTCAAGTTTAAATTTGGTCAGAATTTCTCGGGTCATCACAGTACCTACCCGTTAAAGAAATTTCGTCCCGAAATTTGAGCGAGGTCGTCATGGCTAACAATAAATATGTTTTCCTGACGAATATGAGCTGATAAATAGAGTTTTATCATTAGATAAAATAATTCGATTATTCAAATCATACGAATGAAGTTATCACAAAAGAGTGAAATGAAGTGAGTATAGGTTTGTCTTGACTTTTGACGTAGTCATGGTTGAATTTAGAAAATAAGGCGCGTCTTAACTTTTGACATTGCCTTGGTTGAATTCTAGAATTCAAGGGATTTAAAGAAAATCTTGAAGATCTATAAGATCTGATTCTTCAGCGAATAAGGAAATTAAGATCTCTATAATTAAATACAGTGATCTGCCTCGATTACTCTGCCTGATATTTCCATTATAAATTAAGCTCTTCGGTTCCATTATTCTCACCATTCCTATGCTTCCTTCCTTAGTTCATACATCTAAAAGATTGTGAAAATGCTTAGTCCAGTTCTAATCCTTGATACTTTCCTAACCTTCATATCTGTCATTCTTCTTTTCAATCTTCCACCAAAAAAAAATTGTTTACTTTTACTTTTATCCTGGGGTGATACTATTCTTAATTATGCCGTGTCTTTATTTTGTTATTCCTATTAACATCCATGGTTTGTAACCTCCGTGTTGTTATTGGGCTTTATATTTTCTCATATATTTTGGAGCCCTTTGCCTTTTTATTATACTCCCGTCCTCTAGTAAAGCGAGTAACAGTTCAGAATTCGTAAACATGGAGTTTCGAATGAACTTAATGTTATAAACAAGAAAGAACGTTACCGCACGATTTGATTTGTCAAATTACCTGAATCACTGAGAATACAACTATCAAGAATATATTTTCTTGATATGTTCAGAAGTTAAGCAGAATGAAGAAGTTATGTAACATGGCACCTGATGAAGTTATGGTCTGTGAATCATCAAGTTTCATTAGAAACTCAGCATGACTTACTGTAATATAATCACGTTGATCAAGTGTCATTATATTATACTAACTCATGCATCAGTTTCCAACATTACTTCAATAACATTCATATTTTAAGCTCGAAAGTTTACAGAATATAGAAACTAACAGTTTCTATATGATGTAATACTGATAGCACGAAGAGATTAATGATTTCAGATAAGAATAGTTATAAAAATATCTCTAGAAATATGGAGGATATTTATAATGAAAGATACGATAATATCTCGGAATATCTAAGATCAGAGGATGATAGAAACTATTGTCTGCAAGGGTTTAGAGTAAGGAGCGAGACATTCACTAAAGACTTTAGCAGACATTGAATCATTTGGATTCTTTGAAGTCAAACTTATTCTTTGTGATTTGTCCACGGCTTTCTTCATAGTTTCGCATAATCTGCTTTTCGGTACTAAATTTTTTCTTGAATGTTTCCAATATAATGATACATAGGAAGCACGAAGAGGTATATAATTTTGGACGAGAATATTTATGAAAATATCCTCAGAAATATCGAAGATATTGATGATGATATTTTGGAATTTCTAAGTTCGATGATTGATGAAGAAAGATTTTTCGCAAGATTTTAACATGAGTACGGAGCAAGATATTCGTTGGAGGTTTCATCAGATCTAGAATTACCTGGGTTATTTGAATATATGGTATGGTCCTTGTATTTGACCTTGATCTCCTTCATGGTTTGCTCAATCTATTTTTCAGTACCAAATTTTTCTGAGCTTTTTCAACATACTATTGTTTATCATCAAACCTTCGATGATTATGGTCGTTTACGATTGTCTATGGTTTCTGCTGCTTCATTCAACTTTTTCAACATTCAGAGTATTGATTTGTGACTGAGTGCTTTTCAGAATTTTAGAATAAGAGATCATAATTCTAAGAGATAAATGTCATACATATAACTGTTGATGTAGATATGCTGTGAGTTTTCAAAGTACTGATTGCTGATTCCCGGTAATTGTTATGGCAGTTCTCGTTACCAGATGCGGATGAGTATATGATACGGTTTCAATGAATAAATATAATGATTTGTCAGAGAGATTTAAGCCAAAAAGCAACGAGGTTGCTGGTAATATGGTGGAATATAAAAGAATTTTCCGGTATCAAAAGGGTAATTGTATATATCAGGATTATAGTAAGGCTACTTCGAATGAAAAGTCGAAGCTGACTTGTTGGAGCTGTGACAAAATTGGCTACTTTGCAAAGGGATTGCAAAGTTTTTTTTTTTTTTTTTTTTTTTTTTTTTTTTTGCTAATAAATGCCAAAGGATCTGACGTGGCTACGTGTTAAGCTTTTACTCAGTTGTCGAGAGTTTCTCAGGTGCATAACTATATGCATAAATTTTTCCTTCCGTAGATGAAGTGCGGTTGATTCATCCTATCGATTGAGGTGTTTTCAAGAATCATGAAAGTTTGAACGCAGATTGGAATCGTCAAGATACAAATGAGGTTTAAGTTGAAATCAAGTGGCAAACTTGAAGAGATGTTTAGTTTCATATGTTATAATCAATATTTTAATTCATTTTAATTGACCAATGTCATTAGTCCACAGTTCATAGTCCACAATTTGTAGTACAACAATTCATATATAGTTTAATATATAATATTCGAATTAATTAATATGTATCGTGACCCGTGTACATGTCTCAGACTCGATCACAACTCAAGCTATATATATTATTGTAGAATAACCTCAACCCTGTATAGCTAACTCCCGCATTACTGCATATAGAGTGTCCATGGTTATTTCAAATAATATATATAGATGGGTCGATATGATATGTCAAAACTTTGTATACGTGTCTCGATACTTAAAGTACGTAAAAATAAATAACAGAAATTAAATAACGATAAATAAAGTGCGTAAAGTAAATAACATAAATTAAATGACGATAATTAAAATTACGAAAATGTAAATTGCGATAAATAAAATATAATCAGTTAGCTAGGAACAATTAGCTAGGAACAGTTAGCATGGATTCTTAACACAATTTCTCATAGTTAATTAGTCTGTTTCTAACAAATTTTATTTTGTCATATGTTTTCTTCATTATGCCACTTGTTGGATTCTGAAAAGTCAAAATCCGAATATGAAATTGAATAAAAATGGTTATTCTGCGGTGAACGGGTACGTATATCGGTGAATGTAAGTAGGATAGTAAATGATTGTTGAATCAGATTCGAAGAATGTACAGTGTAATTTATTAATGTGAAATCTAAATATTCTTCGGGTATTACCTACCCGTTAAAATATTTTCACCATTAACAATTTGTACAAAAGAATTTTTAATTACAATCTTTATGAAAACATACTTAAATATATATTTTCTTCAGATGTAATTATAGATTTAATGAGTTAATATAGTATTAATCTCATTTGATTTACCGTTAGAACTAAGATACATAATCTATAAAACATTAGAGATTACATAATTGCCATGTCGAACGAAGATAAAATAGATAGAACGATACGTAGAATGATGATTATGCTCGTGGTACAGAATGTGATATTGAGGCAAAGATTGTTGATGATACAGATGATGTTACTGATGGTACTGTTGGTGTCGGTGATATTGCTGGAGCTGGTAAGTTTTGCACCATGTTCTCCAAATTGATTACTCGAGCGCGAAGTTCGTTGACTTCTTATATTATTCCGGGATGATTGTCGGTCGAAACGAGCGGATGAATAAGGTTTAGAATCTGAGTTATGATATAGTTGTGGCTAGATATTCGGGAAATGAGGGTGAAAATGGTGTTACGAACAAGTTCGCCGGTAAGTGCTTCAGGTTCTTCGACAAAAGGTGATTTCAGTTAGTGGAAGGGATCACCTTTTGCGCGTCTCCATTGATTAAGTCGAGTACGAATCCATCAGATGAATTGGGGATGGATGATTGGTTGATTCATTCTGATGACGTTGCTTCCAGAGCTTAGATGACTATCCATTCGGAATAACTTTCGGGATAACTATCGGAATAGTTTTCGGAATCCGAGGGACTCGAATTAGTTGAGGGATTCATCTCGTACGATCAGATGAAGGATTTTCGATAAGAAATAGATTATAGGATATAGACTAGTATCCTGCAATACATGATTTACATATGCATATATAATACTAAAATCCCATAAGTTACGGAGGAATCTACGGAAGCTGTCAGGCAAAGGTAACTATAACAGATACGCTATGATATGAATTTTGTCTATACACTATTCATGAAGTCAATGCAATAAGATGTGTCTAGACTAAGAATAATAAGCATGTAATTTACTAAGGATGATAAGCAAATGATTTCTGACAAAAATGATAAGCAAAACTTTTGACATGCAGACACGGTCGAAGTCCAGACTCACTAATGTATCCTAACGACTTATCAGTTAGACACACTAATGCAGACCCGGTTCACTAAGACTACCGCTCTGATACCAACTGAAAGGACCCGTCCTAATCCATCCGGACGAAGTCCATATCGATTATAAACGATTCACAACAGTTGATTACATCGCGAGGTACTTGACCTTTATATGATACATTTTACAAACATTGCATTCGTTTTTAAAAGACAAATTTTCATTTACATCGAAAGTTGACGGCATGCATACTATTTCATAATATATCAAACTATAATTGACTAATCAATAATCTTGATGAACTCAACGACCCGAATGCAATGTCTTTTGAAATATGTCATGAATGACTCCAAGTAATAACTCTAAAATGAGCAAATGCACAGCGGAAGATTTCTTTCATACCTGAGAATAAACATGCTTTCAAGTGTCAACCAAAAGGTTGGTGAGTTCATTAGTTTAACATAAATAATCTTTTCATAATTTTAATAGACCACAAGATTTCATATTTCCATTTCTCATAAACATACGTCCCATGCATAGAGACAAAAATATCATTCATATGGATTGAACACCTGGTAACCGACATTCACAATATACATATAAGAATATCCCCATCATTCCGGGATACTCCTTCGGACATGATATAAATTTCGATGTACTAAAGCATCCGGTACTTTGGATGGGGCTTGTTGGGCCCGATAGATCTATCTTTAGATTTCGCGTCAATTAGGGTGTCTGTTCCCTAATTCTTAGATTACCAGACTTAATAAAAAGGGCATATTCGATTAGATAATCCAACCATAGAATGTAGTTTCGATTACTTGTGTCTATTTCGTAAAACAGTTATAAAAGCAGCTCATGTATTCTCAGTCCCAAAAATATATATTGTAAAAGCATTTAAAAAGGGATTAATGAAACTCACCTAATGTATTTTGTAGTAAAAATAGATATGACAAAATTGAACCATGCAGGGTTGGCCTCGGATTCACGAACCTATACCATTTGTGTATTCATTAATACATATATAATTATAATCGAACATATATATTATTACTCTTGAATTAATTGTTATTTTAACTATGTTCTTCATTTATAATCTAATTAATTACATTTAATAATATTTATTACAAAAATAATAATATAGTTATGTTATACGTAGTAAATATAGAGTTATATAACTAATAGTTGTTTTGATAAAATAGTGTTGTTATTAATAAATAAAAAATAATAATTGTTTCATCCTAATATAATAATAATCATAGTTATAAAATGATTATTTTTATCAAAGTAATACTTTTAATAGTAATGTATACTAATAATAATAATAACTATAAAAATAGTGATTTTATTAACAATAATAATAATACTACTATTTTTACTAATAACTATAATGATAATAATGTTAATAATAAGGTTACCGATAACAATTTTAATCATAGTATTTATGTACTCATGTTAATACATATATTAGTTGTTAAAACAAATATAATAATAACCATAATAATAATAACAATATACTTATTTATAACTATCATAATAATAATAATAATAATGATAACTAATAATACATATAACTATGTTAATAATACTTAGCTATAATACATTTAATAATTATAATACTAATAGTATTAATAATATCTAATAATAATAACAATAATAATAATCACAACATTAATAATGATAATATTAATAACAATAATGAAAATGATAATGATAATAATAATAAAAATTCTTGGTATTTAAATCTACCTTTAGAAGCCTTAAGTAAAAAGAATGCACCAATTGAGGATCGAATCCGAGACCCCTCGCTAACCCGTCACCTCTCTTAACCAACCCGCTGTAACCATTTTTCTGATTTAATGCATAACTCATTAATATTTAAATCGACTTTTTCAGTTATCATCTTCTTTAACTTTCGTAAATTCAATCAGAGATCAATCTAATTTTGTAATGAGTTTCATATATAATTTAGGATCCATAAACGACATAGAATCAATTAGGGGTTTGTTTGAATTAATTAAAACAACATAAATAAAAAATAAAAGAGCTGTAACAGCTCGTTAAGTTCTTCAAGAACTCTAAATCACTCTCGTAAATTTAGGAAGTTTTAGACCCCGATTCATGAATGAAATAAGTTCAAATTCATTCTTAGAAACTTTCTAACCTCTCAATTTGACTTAAAATATAAGCACATTCATAAATTTCACGAAGGAACAGCCGTTTGACTTTTTTAAAATCAACTTTGACCCCAAAATTAAAATTTGATAGAATGATTTGGACCTCTAAACTTTCCAGATAGTTTACATAATAGATTAACAACAATCTTGCATTTCTCATTTTTGAAATTCGTAAAAAAAATCGATCTATTTGAAAATTGAAACAAGAACAGGGCAGTGCCTGTTTTCTTCGTTCCTTTTGATTTAATTCCACTAAATAAAAGCTGTATGGGTTGGTAATTGATATTGAAGATGTAATGGTGATTAAAAAGAGTAATATCACAGTGTAATTTCTTTGTTTTATAGACAATTGATTCGTCTAGGACAATTAATCAGAAAAAAATATATATATAAAAAAATAATTATAATAAAAAGTAATCACAAAGATTACGACCTGCAACAGAATTTGGATTCATTCAAATACTTTTTCACTGATTGGTACTAATTGGAGACAGAAAACAATCTTCCACGGGCTTGAAAGTGATTTGAACAGAAAGCGTGATTCTTTGCATTTATTTATATATTAAATTGTAATTTTTATTTATATATATATATATACATATATTTATATAAATAAAATCTGTATACGTATTCATTTATAAACAAATATCAGTATTATGTGTATATATATATGTAATTATATATATATATATATATATCTGTTTATATTTTTGTGTATATATATGTAATTCATAAATTTTATTATTGGTAATGTTATAAAATATTAATACTAATAATAAAACTAATAATTTATTAATATTGCTATCGAGATACAATTAATATTAAATTAATAATAATAATAATAATAATAATAATAATATCAAATAAATATTAATAATAATACAGATATGATAATATTAATACATTTAATAATAACTAATAATAATATTAGTTATATTTATATTATTAATGATAATACTAACATTAATAATAATAACACAAATTATATATATATATTTTATTTTAGAAGTAATATTATTACTAATATAAATATTAACATGAATATTTACAATAATAAAAATGCTGAAATTAAGGATAATGATATTAATATATCACTTAGCTTCAAACTTGTAATTACAAATAATATATTAACTTTACACTATATTATATAATAATATTTATTAAATATTATATATCACAATATATTAAATAATTATTATTAGAATTCATATAGACTCATAATATTATATATGTAAAATGGTAATTTATTTATTCTATTTATTATTTCACATTTTTAATTCCTAAGGTTTAAAGTATACATTATGGATTATATATGTCCATATATTTATATTTACATGTACCAATTTATTTACAAAGTAAAGTAAGGTTTAAAGTATACATTATGGATTATATATGTCCATATATTTATATTTACATGTACCTATTTATTTACAAAGTAAAGTTCGTGAATCGTCGGGAATAGTCAAAGGTCAAATGATTCCATATAAATAGTTCAAAGTTTTTGAGACTCCATATTACAGATTTTGCTTATCGTGTCGAAATCAAATAAGATTCAAGTTTAAATTTGGTCAGAATTTCTCGGGTCATCACAGTACCTACCCGTTAAAGAAATTTCGTCCCGAAATTTGAGCGAGGTCGTCATGGCTAACAATAAATATGTTTTCCTGACGAATATGAGCTGATAAATAGAGTTTTATCATTAGATAAAATAATTCGATTATTCAAAGCATACGAATGAAGTTATCACAAAAGAGTGAAATGAAGTGAGTATAGGTTTGTCTTGACTTTTGACGTAGTCATGGTTGAATTTAGAAAATAAGGCGCGTCTTAACTTTTGACATTGCCTTGGTTGAATTCTAGAATTCAAGGGATTTAAAGAAAATCTTGAAGATCTATAAGATCTGATTCTTCAGCGAATAAGAAAATTAAGATCTCTATAATTAAATACGGTGATCTGCCTCGATTACTCTGCCTGATATTTCCATTATAAATTAAGCTCTTCGGTTCCATTATTCTCACCATTCATATGCTTCCTTCCTTAGTTCATACATCTAAAAGATTGTGAAAATGCTTAGTCCAGTTCTAATCCTTGATACTTTCCTAACCTTCATATCTGTCATTCTTCTTTTCAATCTTCCACCAGAAAAAAATTGTTTACTTTTACTTTTATCCTGGGGTGATACTATTCTTAATTATGCCGTGTCTTTATTTTGTTATTCCTATTAACATCCATGGTTTGTAACCTCCGTGTTGTTATTGGGCTTTATATTTTCTCTTATATTTTGGAGCCCTTTGCCTTTTTATTATACTCCCGTCCTCTAGTAAAGCGAGTAACGGTTCAGAATTCGTAAACATGGAGTTTCGAATGAACTTAATGTTATAAACAAGAAAGAACGTTACCGCACGATTTGATTTGTCAAATTACCTGAATCACTGAGAATAGAACTATCAAGAATATATTTTCTTGATATGTTCAGAAGTTAAGCAGAATGAAGAAGTTATGTAACATGGCACCTGATGAAGTTATGGTCTGTGAATCATCAAGTTTCATTAGAAACTCAGCATGACTTACTGTAATATAATCACGTTGATCAAGTGTCATTATATTATACTAACTCATGCATCAGTTTCCAACATTACTTCAATAACATTCATATTTTAAGCTCGAAAGTTTACAGAATATAGAAACTAACAGTTTCTATATGATGTAATACTGATAGCACGAAGAGATTAATGATTTCAGATAAGAATAGTTATAAAAATATCTCTAGAAATATGGAGGATATTTATAATGAAAGATACGATAATATCTCGGAATATCTAAGATCAGAGGATGATAGAAACTATTGTCTGCAAGGGTTTAGAGTAAGGAGCGAGACATTCACTAAAGACTTTAGCAGACATTGAATCATTTGGATTCTTTGAAGTCAAACTTATTCTTTGTGATTTGTCCACGGCTTTCTTCATAGTTTCGCATAATCTGCTTTTCGGTACTAAATTTTTTCTTGAATGTTTCCAATATAATGATACATAGGAAGCACGAAGAGGTATATAATTTTGGACGAGAATATTTATGAAAATATCCTCAGAAATATCGAAGATATTGATGATGATATTTTGGAATTTCTAAGTTCGATGATTGATGAAGAAAGATTTTTCGCAAGATTTTAACATGAGTACGGAGCAAGATATTCGTTGGAGGTTTCATCGGATCCAGAATTACCTGGGTTCTTTGAATATATGGTATGGTCCTTGTATTTGACCTTGATCTCCTTCATGGTTTGCTCAATCTGTTTTTCAGTACCAAATTTTTCTGAGCTTTTTCAACATACTATTGTTTATCATCAAACCTTCAATGATTATGGTCGTTTACGATTGTCTATGGTTTCTGCTACTTCATTCAACTTTTTCAACATTCAGAGTATTGATTTGTGACTGAGTGCTTTTCAGAATTTTAGAATAAGAGATCATAATTCTAAGAGATAAATGTCATACATATAACTGTTGATGTAGATATGCTGTGAGTTTTCAAAGTACTGATTGCTGATTCCCGGTAATTGTTATGGCAGTTCTCGTTACCAGATGCGGATGAGTATATGATACGGTTTCAATGAATAAATATAATGATTTGTCAGAGAGATTTAAGCCAAAAAGCAACGAGGTTGCTGGTAATATGGTGGAATATAAAAGAATTTTCCGGTATCAAAAGGGTAATTGTATATATCAGGATTATAGTAAGGCTACTTCGAATGAAAAGTCGAAGCTGACTTGTTGGAGCTGTGACAAAATTGGCTACTTTGCAAAGGGATTGCAAAGTTTTTTTTTTTTTTTTTTTTTTTTTTTTTGCTAATAAATGCCAAAGGATCTGACGTGGCTACGTGTTAAACTTTTACTAAGTTGTCGAGAGTTTCTCAGGTGCATAACTATATGCATAAATTTTTCCTTCCGTAGATGAAGTGCGGTTGATTCATCCAATCGATTGAGGTGTTTTCAAGAATCATGAAAGTTTGAACGCAGATTGGAATCGTCAAGATACAAATGAGGTTTAAGTTGAAATCAAGTGGCAAACTTGAAGAGATGTTTAGTTTCATATGTTATAATCAATATTTTAATTCATTTTAATTGTCCAATGTCATTAGTCCACAGTTCATAGTCCACAATTTGTAGTACAACAATTCATATATAGTTTAATATATAATATTCGAATTAATTAATATGTATCGTGACCCGTGTATATGTCTCAGACTCGATCACAACTCAAGCTATATATATTATTGTAGAATAACCTCAACCCTGTATAGCTAACTCCCGCATTACTGCATATAGAGTGTCCATGGTTATTTCAAATAATATATATAGATGGGTCGATATGATATGTCAAAACTTTGTATACGTGTCCCGATACTTAAAGTGCGTAAAAATAAATAACAGAAATTAAATAACGATAAATAAAGTGCGTAAAGTAAATAACATAAATTAAATGACGATAATTAAAATTGCGAAAATGTAAATTGCGATAAATAAAATATAATCAGTTAGCTAGGAATAATTAGCTAGGAACAGTTAGCGTGGATTCTTAACACAATTTCTCATAGTTAATTAGTCTGTTTCTAACAAATTTTATTTTGTCATATGTTTTCTTCATTATGCCACTTGTTGGATTCTGAAAAGTCAAAATCCGAATATGAAATTGAATAAAAATGGTTATTCTGCGGTGAACGGGTACGTATATCGGTGAATGTAAGTAGGATAGTAAATGATTGTTGAATCAGATTCGAAGAATGTACAGTGTAATTTATTAATGTGAAATCTAAATATTCCTCGGGTATTACCTACCCGTTAAAATATTTTCACCATTAACAATTTGTACAAAAGAATTTTTAATTACAATCTTTATGAAAACATACTTAAATATATATTTTCTTCAGATGTAATTATAGATTTAATGAGTTAATATAGTATTAATCTCATTTGATTTACCGTTAGAACTAAGATACATAATCTATAAAACATTAGAGATTACATAATTGCCATGTCGAACGAAGATAAAATAGATAGAACGATACGTAGAATGATGATTATGCTCGTGGTACAGAATGTGATATTGAGGCAAAGATTGTTGATGATACAGATGATGTTACTGATGGTACTGTTGGTGTCGGTGATATTGCTGGAGCTGGTAAGTTTTGCACCATGTTCTCCAAATTGATTACTCGAGCGCGAAGTTCGTTGACTTCTTATATTATTCCGGGATGATTGTCGGTCGAAACGAGCGGATGAATAAGGTTTAGAATCTGAGTTATGATATAGTTGTGGCGAGATATTCGGGAAATGAGGGTGAAAATGGTGTTACGAACAAGTTCGCCGGTAAGTGCTTCAGGTTCTTCGCCAAAAGGTGATTTCAGTTAGTGGAAGGGATCACCTTCTGCGCGTCTCCATTGATTAAGTCGAGTACGAATCCATCAGATGAATTGGGGATGGATGATTGGTTGATTCATTCTGATGACGTTGCTTCCAGAGCTTAGATGACTATCCATTCGGAATAACTGTCGGGATAACTATCGGAATAGATGTATGTACTATTGGTATATACACTCCAATGATCAGCTCTTAGCAGCCCATGTGAGTCACCTAACACATGTGGGAACCATCATTTGGCAACTAGCATGAAATATCTCATAAAATTACAAAAATATGAGTAATCATTCATGACTTATTTACATGAAAATAAAATTACATATCCTTTATATCTAATCCATACACCAACGACCAAAAACACCTACAAACACTTTTATTCTTCAATTTTCTTCATCTAATTGATCTCTCTCAAGTTCTATCTTCAAGTTCTAAGTGTTCTTCATAAATTCCAAAAGTTCTGGTTTCATAAAATCAAGAATACTTCCAAGATTGCAAGTTTACTTCTAAGTTTTCTAAATCCATTCCAAGTAAGCAATCCAAGATCAAGAAACCTTTGTTACTTAAAGTAGGTTATATTTCTAATACAAGGTAATAATCATATTCAAACTTTAATTCAATTTCTATAACTATAACAATCTTATTTCGAGTGGAAATCTTACTTGAAATTGTTTTCGTGTCATGATTCTGCTTCAAGAACTTTCAAGCCATCCAAGGATCCTTTGAAGCTAGATCCATTTTTCTCATTTCCAGTAGGTTTATCCAAGGAACTTGAGGTAGTAATGATGTTCATAACATCATTCGATTCATACATAAAAAGCTGTCTTATTCAACGTTATAAACTTGTAATCACTAGAACATAGTTTAGTTAATTCTAAACTTGTTCGCAAATAAAGTTAATTCTTTTAACTAGACTTTTAAAATCAACTAAACACATGTTCTATATCTATATGATATGCTAATTTATGATTTAAAATCCGAAAACACGATAAACACCATAAAATTGGATATACGGCGTCGTAGTAAAACCGGGGGCTGTTTTGGTTGGGATAATTAAAAGCTAAGAATAACTTTGATTTAAAAGCTATACTTCTGGAAAAATGATTTTTCTTATGAACATGAAACTATATCCAAAAGTCATGGTTAAACTCAAAGTGAAAGTATGTTTTTCAAAATGGTCATCAAGATGTCGTTCTTTCGACGAAAATGACTACCTCTTTCAAAAACGACTTGTAACTTGTATTTTTGACTATAAACTTATACTTTTTCTATTTAGATTCATAAAGTTAAGTTCAGTACAAAACTGTGGCCACTAGAATCACTCAAAACGGATTAGAAACGAAGAAATGGCGAGTAAAACAAGATTGATAAAAACTACACATTTTACCTACGTGAAAGTTAGTAATAAATCTATTCCAACCATAACCTAATCAACTTATATTGTATATTATGCAATCTTGAGATACCATAGACACGTATACAATGTTTCGACCTATCATGTCGACCCATCTATATATATATTGCGGAACAACCATAGACACTCTATATGTGAATGTTGGAGTTAGCTATACAGGGTTGAGGTTGATTCCAAAATATATATATAGTTTGAGTTGTGATCAATACTGAGATACGTATACACTGGGTCGTGGATTGATTCAAGATAATATTTATCGATTTATTTATGTACATCTAACTGTGGACAACTAGTTGTAGGTTACTAACGAGGACAACTGACTTAATAAACTTAAAACATCAAAATGTATTAAAAGTATAGTAAATATATTTTGAACATACTTTAATATATATGTATATATTGTTACAGGTTCGTGAATCAACCAGTGGCCAAGTCTTACTTCCCGACGAAGTAAAAATCTGTGAAAGTGAGTTATAGTCCCACTTTTAAAAATCTAATATTTTTGGGATGAGAATACATGCAGGTTTTATTAATGATTTACAAAATAGACACAAGTACGTGAAACTACATTCTATGGTTGAATTATCGAAATCGAATATACCCCTTTTTATTAAGTCTGGTAATCTAAGAATTAGGGAACAGCCACCCTAATTGATGCGAATCCTAAAGATAGATCTATTGGGCCTAACAAACCCCATCCAAAGTACCGGATGCTTTAGTACTTCGAAATTTATATCATATCCGAAGGGTGTCCCGGAATGATGGGGATATTCTTATATATGCATCTTGTTAATGTCGGTTACCAGGTGTTCACCATATGAATGATTTTTATCTCTATGTATGGGATGTGTATTGAAATATGAAATCTTGTGGTCTATTGTTACGATTTGATATACATAGGTTAAACCTATAACTCACCAACATTTTTGTTGACGTTTAAAGCATGTTTATTCTCAGGTGAATACTAAGAGCTTCCGCTGTTGCATACTAAAATAAGGACAAGATTTGGAGTCCATGCTTATATGATATTGTATAAAAACTGCATTCAAGAAACGTATTTCGATGTAGCATATTTGTATTGTAAACCATTATGTAATGGTCGTGTGTAAAAAGGATATTTTAGATTATCATTATTTGATAATCTACGTAAAGCTTTTTAAACCTTTATTGACGAAATAAAGGTTATGGTTTGTTTTAAAAATGAATGCAGTCTTTGGAAAAACGTCTCATAAAAACCTCACAACGAAATCAATTAATATGGAACGTTTTTAATCAATAAGAACGGACATTTCAGTTGGTATCAGTGCGTTGTTCTTAGAGAACCAGAATTTTGCATTAGTGTGTCTTATCGAGTTTGTTAGGATGCATTAGTGAGTCTGGACTTCGACCGTGTTTACTTGAAAAATGATTGCTTAACAAATTTTGTTGGAAACTATATATTTTTAACATGTGAATATTATGTGATATATTAATCTCTTAGTGTGTTTGATATTATGTGATAGATGTTGATGATGTAGCGTGAGGGTACGAAATAGTATTATTTTTAATACAAAATACTACAAAATATGACACAAGTTTTATTAATTTACGGATGGGATATACCTAAACCTTGCTACAACACTATAGGCAGTGTACCTAATCGTAGAGTAGTGTAGTTTTTAGTAAGTCCGGTTCGTTCTACAGGGAGCTGGTGATACTTACTATATTTTTAACTATATTTATACAAAATATATATAATTATATAAGTAGTAATATTATTATAAAAGGGGGGTTTTACCGTTTAATGACCGGTTTGTCGATTCTATATTTTAAGCGTAAAGATAAATGACGATAATTAAAGTGCGTAAAATAATGACAATAAATAAAATGACAGTAAATAAAATTGCGAGTAATAAAATGACAGTAAATAAAGATACGATGAGAAATATAATAAAAGAATTATGCTTATTTAAACTTCCGTAATCATGATGTTTGACGTGTTGATTTTAATTTATTACCATGGGTTAATTGTCCTTTGTCCTGGTTTATTTGATACGTCTATCTGGTTTTTGTCCATAATAGTCCATCGGTCATAAAAATAAAGTGCGAGTATCCTCGTCAAATTACCCTTATACCCGAAGTCAAATATTCCAACTGATTAAGGATTTAAACTGTGACGCAGTTATCACTTCTGTCAACAATTACACCAGTTATCACTGTATGTAATCCACCCCTGTTTTAATTAGTTTTTGAATATTAATTCATCCACTTGATCAGAATGAATAATCAATTACCCAACCCAATTGATTAATTAAATGATTATAACAGATTCCATATGAACATCACTAAATAGGACAACCATAATCATTATTAATTATTAGGTTAATTAATTTGAAGATAGGTTCGACAGACTCCAATGAGTTGTCACTCAATTAGACAATACCCCCCATCTATTAATAGTCAATAGTTCAATTTCCACAAGTGTCGGTCTTTTGCCCAAACCTTAATTATGGTCCAAAGTTCAATAACCCCTTCTTAATATTTTAACCCAACATCACGATTACTTCGGCTCAAATAAGCATAATAATAACTTAGTTACGATACATTAATGTAAAAAGGTTGAACATAACTTACAATGATTAAAAATAGCGTAGCGTTACACGGACAGAATTTCGACTTACACACTCAAACGATCTCTATCATAAATCTTATTATTATCATAATTTAAAATTAAAATTAAGATTATTGTTATATCTTATTAAGTTAACATTATGATAGAGATATAGAATATAGATATTGATAATTGATATTGATAAATAAGAAAAAGATAGAAAAAGGTATGTTTTTACATTACGATTACAAAGCCTTTTATAGGCGAATTTAGAAATTGAATTTTCACTTATGACCCCTGAACTATGCTCAATTAACAACTTTTTATTATTTAATATTATTCTTATTATGAATTATTTAAATATTATATTTTATTCTTGTGCATAGTTGACTCGTAATTTTTACACCGTTGCGTCGAGCGTTGAGAGTTGACTCTGGTCCCGGTTCCGGATTTTCGAACGTCCTTGCGTACAATTTTATATTTTGTACTTTGCGTTTTGTAACTTGTACTCTTGTCATTTTTAGACGTTCCTCATCAATAATTTGAACCTTTTTGATTGTATCTTGTACTTTTGAGCTTTTTGGACCTTTGTGTCTTCAATTCGTCGTTTTCGCCTTTTGTCTTCGCACTTATTTAAAATAAACGAATATTACTTGAAAATGGAACAATTGCAACTAAAATCTTGTCTTTCTTGGGGGATTTTGCTATGAAATATATGTTCCTTTTTAGCCTTATCAATATCCCCACACTTGAGCGTTGCTTGTCCTCAAGCAATACAGTCTTGAAATAATATAATACATCACACGAATCACTTCTTTATTCTTCACACTTTGTACATCAGTGATTTTGATAGAGCGGTATAAACAATGATAGTAACGATATGGTTAAAGGTGGGTGTGTCATCCACAGTTGCCTTGGGTTTAGGACAACGACACTTGCAATCAAATAGCCGATTTACTTTCGGTTTCCAAAGCAAAGTGCACATTTGAAAGGCGGTTTACAGTCCCACATGACTATAAAAATTTAGATCCTTTAAGGAAATTGGATCTTTATGAAAATATTTGATCTTTTGAAAATTCAAGCTAGATTTTACCCTAGACAAGTTTTCTGATTTGATCCATCATCGGTGTTGCAAAATATATTTGTGGATCAATATTTTGGCTAAAACTTTTAGGTTCGTGTAATCCACTGCTATCCCGATATCGGAAAGTACACATCCAGTTTACTTGTTCCGTATATTATCTTTCGGTAAACTACCGTCCGGTTGTAAAGGAAAGCGATGAACAAGAAACTGTTAAGGCAATGTCCCGTGACATGCAGATGATTATGGTCTTTTAACGTGTCGGATGCTAGAACTATCCTTGGTAGGAGCGATAGTAAAGATCATCCTATGATTTTTCGGTCTGGCACAAGGTCCTGTCTCCGACCATGCTATGCAACCACCGTTCTTACGGTTGACACCCGATTTGGTTCAGGTGACCTAATGAATTCCAGGTGAATTCCTAGGATTTTACGTTCAATGGTAATGAACGCATTGAAAATGGGTTTTCAGAAAACAAATCGGTTTGTATTTTTGATCAAAATATTTTCTCGTTCAAGCTCGAGTTTAGATATCATTGAATTCCATGAGTTTGAATTCTCAATCTTTAAGGTCAATCTCAAGAATTGAGTAATATCAGTCTTAAAAGCTGATTTTTAATCTTTAAGGAGATTATCCTTTCTGGGGATCTGATTCATTAGTCTTATCAAGCTAATTTGCACGGTGCCTCCCCATTGTACGAGATAAATCCTTCTCATGGTTAGGATAAATCTGACCACTTGGCGACCCTGTTTGATGCTGAGGTCCGTGGATTTCCTGCTGATTTTAGAGATGACTTTTCTAGATTTTTCGTCAACCTACAGCTGGTCTGGACGACAACTTCTTGACCTAAATCAAGAAGCGCGTGTCTTTTTCGGAAGACTTTACTTCCTTTTAATGATGGAATTGATTCATCGTGTAGATCCATCTTTCTTTCAAATATATTACAGTAAACCGGGTAAAACTGATTAGTATCATCCAAAACAAAAGTACCTGCAATAATCTTGTACAAAGATATGTGATAGATAATTTTTAATTGAATAACTTGGTACATTCTCCCCACACTTAGTTTCTTTCTTTGCCTTTTTATTCTCCTTTATTCCATTTTAAATGAATTCAAGCATTTTAGGTTGTTTCTCAATTTATGTCCTTTCCGAGGTAACGATAATTTCGGCATTAACACCTAGTTTTATCGTTCATAAATATGTATAAACATGATTTTGAATTCATTTAGTTAAAAAATTTTAAAATTTTCATAATATTTAGAAAATAAGCCAAGTATAAACCCGAGAGAATTTATAACCCTTCCCCACACTTGAGATCATGCAATGCCCTCATTTGCATGAAATCAGACTATAATTATTAATTCATGAGGGTGATTAGTGTAGAAAAGTGATTAAAAATACCCAGTTTGTAATTACAAAGCTCGTCGAATGATAGATGGCGCGCCTCATCGTTCATTCCTTCATTTATTATATCACATTTGTTGTTTTGCATCTTGTCGTCAAAATCAGTACCTTTTGCTGAACTTAATGTTAGTCTTTG